>NC_092808.1:88479541-88842041 GCF_040954645.1 Diabrotica undecimpunctata | reverse complement strand
TGTGGTCTTCTTTGCGGAATTGTTTATCTCTTGTTAGAGCATCAGCCAAAATATTTTCAGTTCCCTTGATATATTTATATTCAAAATTATACTCTTGAAGTAAAAGAATACCCCTACGAATTCTATTATTTACCAGCCTATTTTTCATAATATGCACCAAAGCTGCATGATCTGTCTCAATTGTGAATTTTGCCCCAAGTAGGTAAAAACGTAATTTATTCACACAAAATAACACACTGGCAAATTCTAGTTCGGTCACGCTGTATTTTCTCTCATATATTTTGGTGACACGAGAAACAAAACATATTGGAACTTCTACATCTTCCTGGATTTGTGATAAACACCCCTGCGAATTTTTGTATGGAAAGTCAGTCCTAGGAATAAACGGTTGGTCGTATCTTGGGTGGTGTACTTACAGCTGTGGAAAAAGCTACTTTCAAATTTTTGAAAGCCGTTTCTTGTTCCGTTCCCCATTTCCACCGGACGTTTTTCTTAAGTAATGCTATCAAAGGAATTTCTTTTGTGCTTATGTCTGGTATTAGTTTTTTGAAATAGTTTACCATTCCTAAGAAACCTCGCAAAGTTTTTAAATTGGTAGGTCGAGGGTAATTATTGATGACTTGAATTCGATCTTCTGCAAGGCTAATTCCTTTTGTGTCTAATTTGAAACCCAAATACAGTACTTCTTTTTGGAAAAACTGACACTTTTGGATATTTAATTTTAATCCCGCTTGATCAAGTTCTTCGAGAACCGTATTAATATGTCGTAAATGACTTGCTATATACGGTGAGAAAATTAATAGGTCATCTATGTAATGTACAAAAAATTCTCCATGCCTATTTAAAATCGTGTGTAATGCGCGAACCAAAGCAGCGCATGCACTCTGTAGTCCAAATGGTACCACCCTAAATCGATACACAACTCCGTCGATCGAAAACGCTGTATAATTTCGACAACTTTCTGCCAATGGTATCTGTCAGAAACTGTGTTTCAAGTCGATTTTGGAAAAAATGTGTGATCCTGTAATTCGTCCAAATATGGCTTCGATGTTTAAAGGCGTTTCGTATTGAGCAACTGTGTGTGAGTTAATGTTCCTTTCATCTAAACATAATCGCAAATCACCACTTGATTTTTTAACGCATACTATTGGGTTGACATATGGAGAGTCACATCTTTCTATCACCTTGTCTTTGATCATTTTCTCAATTTCCTGTCCGACGCTTTGCCTGTATTTATAAGGGATTGGGTATGTTTTTGATTTAAAATTTTCCAAGTTTTTCACTTAAAACGAATGTTCATAATTTCTCGCAACACGGCTTTCTTTATTGATAAGATCTTCATAATTATCTAAAATTTTCTCGATTTCCTTTTCCTTGTTTTCTCCACATATTATTTTTCTTTCATCCTCGTTTTGTTCACATGTGTTCACGGTCCATAGTATTTCTTCACAAAATTCTGGATTTTCGTCCATAATTGCCATCTCTTTCCTGTCCTCCTCCTTTAGTTCTACTTCTGTTTCTTTTCTATTTTCAATTTCCATTTGGTATTCCAAGCACCACGTTTCTACTCTTTTCATTTCTCTTATAATAACTTATTTTTCTTCCGGTTTCTTTTCTAGTTTATCGTCTGTTGCCAACAATTCTTCTGTACCTTCTATTTCTTGTTTTTCTCTCGTCTCCACCTTGTTTTCCTGCTTTCTTTTCGAACTCTTCTCCTTTTGCTTCCTTCTTTTTTTCTCTTCTGATTGATTTTTTTCTTGTCCTTTCGGTTGATCCACTACAGTCATATTGATTTCTTTATGTTTTTCCTGTTCATTTATCCTTTCAACAATTTTTTTCCTATCTGTTTCCTTTTCTTCTTCTGTGTTGTCTGGTTCTGCTCTGATTTCCAGTTTATTTTCCGAAAAATTAATGGTGATATGTTTTTCACTCAATTCATCAATTCCAGCTATCATATTATGATTTAAATCTTCGATCACCACACATTGCATAATATAGAATTGGTCTCCCACTCTAATCCGTACTCCCAAACCTTCGTTTACTGTCGTCAATTTTTTATTGTTTGCACCCACTAAAGCAACCCTAGGAATCTTATACACAAATCTGTCCAAATTTAATTCTTTTACTAGTTTTTTATTGATTAACGATATCTCCGATCCAGAATCAATCAAAATTTTAATCGCTTTATGTTTTATAAATGCATCTAAAAATATTAGATTGGAATTAGAATTTTGTCTTTCGTTTCTCGCCAACTGTATAAACTCTCTCGGGTGACAAAATATACCGGAGAGTTTTTTACTTTTGTTTAGTGGAACCTGTCTGGATTCATTGCATACATCTTCTTCCTCGTTTTCTATTGCTACATGATTCATCTCCCTTCTATTTTGTCGTTGGAAGCTCTGATTATTTCTACCGTCCCTTTGTTCGTTAATATTCCTATTCGGATGATTTTGTACAACTCTGTCCCTATTGTTCCTTTCATATGTTCTGTTTGTGTGCCGTCTCTGTTATCGTAACTTTGTTGTCTATTGTAATTGTTGTAATTTCTCGGCCTATATTCGTTTGTTGTTCTGGGATGTCGGTTTCTCTGGTCATAATTTGCTTGGTATCTTCTTTCCGGTCTATAATATTGGTAATTCTGTCTTCTATTTCTAATTTGCCTTCTTTTCGCCTCTTTTAACTGTAAAAATTGGCATAAACTATCAATATCTTGATAGTTTCTTAAGATCACGTGATCCTCCAAAGTTTCCTCAAAATGTCTGCTGATTATTTCTACCAGATGTTCGGTAGAATATTTCTATTCCAGATATTTTAAATTATTGTATATCTGTAATGCATATCTTTCTTCAGATATCCCCATTTCCTCAGTATACTTTCCATTTTGTAGTTCTTGATTATTTTCCCTTTGTTTATTTTTCCCCCAGAAATAGTTGAGGAATTTGTTTTCGAAATCTGTCCAATTTTCAAATTCATCCTCTTTGCTTTCGTACCATAACGCTGCTTCTTCTTTCAAATGGTTTCTAATTGTTTCTTTGCAATCATCAAAATATCTAACATGTTGCAATTTAGTTTTCAAATTTTTAACAAACGGTACTGGGTGTGTCGTTCTAATGTCCCCGCCAAATTGTATTTTCGCCTCGCTTGTTCCATGGACGATAACTTCTTTTCTCTCTGCTCCTCTTAGTTCAATTTCTGCAATATATTTTTCATTTTGCTTTAACCTCCTTTCTACTTCTTTCCTGTCTTCTTGTAGCGCACTTTCAAAGTTTTCTTTTAACTGTTCTAATTCCATCTTTTGCACAGTCTTAATATCCTTCATTTTAGTTTCTATTTGTTCTCTCTGCATCTCTAGTTCCTTTTTTTGGCAATTTCGTATCTCCTTCATTGTATTTTGGATATCTTTAATCTCCGTCTCTTGTTTTGCATTATTTAGGGTTATTTCTTCTATTGTTGTATCAGTTCTTTCTTTATCCCCTCAACACATCCTTTAATTTCCTGTTCATAGTTTTCCAGACGCTGCTCTATATTCCTGTTATTTAGTTCTATTGCTTGTCTTGTTTCCCGTTGGTTTTTTTTCCATTGTTTGTTTTGTTTCTTGTTGATTTCTATCCATTGTTTGTTTTGTTTCATCCATTGTTTGTTTTGTTTTATCCATTTTTTGTGACTGAAGTTGCATTAGTTGTAATGTTTTATCTATTCCTGATGGTTCTTTTCTCTCCTCAACTATTGTAACATTTTTTTCATTGTCCGATCCTTCTTCCAAAATTGTTTCATCTTCTCTGTTATCCTCCTTCCTTTCCTGCATTTTACTTTGTCTCCTTGTGACAGACATGTTGTTTCTTTTTGTTACTCTTTTTGTCCCCGCCAAATGTGAAATTTTACCACACTGTATATGTTGCAGAACACGACAAATCTTTCTCCCAAAATTTAATAAATTTTCACGACAAATATCAAATATACGATCTGTAAAATTCAAATAATTCAAAATAAATATCAAAGATATCAAAAATATCAGAATCGTAGAAGAAGTGAACAAACTTAATTTATATTATTTTTTTATAGTCTTAGCCTGATATAATTATTTTAGCACCGTATTAAATGATTTTGATTTTTTAATTTTTGTTAGTTTTTTTTAAGTTTGTGTAAAAATTATAATATTTTATGAGAAAATAATATATGTTAAGATTACTCTTTAGGATACAAGCTCCTAAAGAAAAATTTAATTAAATTAACTTATTACATTATATCTCAATTTATAAAAATAGGTCAGAAATTATTATTGAGGGTTAAAACAGATTCATTTAAGGTAACTGTTTCCATTTGATTGAGAGTAGATTCAAAGTATTCTCAGAATTTTTTATACAGAATGTATTAAAATTTTTATACTCATAATTTTGGTAATGTTGAACTGGTCGTCAGTATAAATAAATATTTAATTATTATTATATATATATATATATATATATATATATATATATATATATATATATATATATATGTATATATATGTATGTGCATGTATATATATATATATATATATATATATGTTGGAGAACAATAATCTCCAACCAAATAATTCTATTTCAAAACAAATAAAAATATTTCCACCGCATCGGTTAGAGATAGTTCAAACACTCCTGACCATGGAGCTGCGCGAAGGCGGAGTCAAATTCACGTAAAGGCAGAAAAGTTCTATTGTAAGTGGAATTATACAGTGCATAGTACAATGCGTTTCGCATGGAAGTGGGGACTAAACCAAATTTCGTCTACTGCGCCGTGGTCAGGAGTGCTTGCACTATCTCTACCTAAATAAATCCCTTGTCTGCATTGACTTATTTCTTAGAATGTTAATCTCCGCCCATATTGACCTTAAACCGGTAGATCCTTCAAAATGCATAGACAAGTATTTCGGAGTGGCTAGGGGAAGACAGTGAATTAGCAATAGTTGTAGGGTTTAGACCTAAATTTCAAGTTTCGGAGAGTTTTTCTCCATGTTCGCAATCGCAAGTTACGCAATATATCGGGAACCCTTAATGTGAAGTGTTATGGTGTTTTCGTTCGTAAACTGTAATTTTCTAATTAGGTTCCTTACGATTAGTTATTCACTCACAGTTTATAAGTTTCTGTTTCTTGTCCTTTTTCAATTACAGTTCTAGCTAAACAAGTTATTGTTTTATTTCACTCTAGATATCAATCTATTCAACAGGCCAGACTAAATCACATTTAAAAGTCCATTTAAGTTTCTATTACTGAGCATTCGAAGGCTAGCGGAACAATTGGACTTACAGCAAGTACAAACCGCTGAAAGAGACACTGTTAGCAAACAAGACTCTTCGTGAAGGGATGTTGAAAACCGGCATCCCTCCATTTGTTCACTTCGAGCCGGATTTTGATCCTACTAGCCGACTTTCTGGCCTAAAAACGTTCAATTTAAGTTTCTGTAATTCTGTGCTTTCAAAAAGACATTGAGCGTCTATATTCTTTGTTAAAAGTTTCGTGTGTTTCGGATATTCTCGTCGATAGACAGTAATTCCTAGAGACATAGTGAGTGCGTTGTTTATTCTACGGACAAACAAACATTCGATAAACAAAACAAAACAGTGATAGTTTAAAGAAAACCAGTGATTACTTCAAGAAATGCTGTTCCAGGACTAGCTGATTCCAGAGAGGGATAGGCAGCCCACATTTAAGTACTAAGAACCCAGGGGTGACGTACAAATCAAACTTTTTTATATAAATTCAAAAAGTTATTTCAAAAAACATTGTTCTTATAAAAACATTGTTAAAGAACTATTCAGAGTTAAATTTTTAGTTTAGCTTATTGCATGCTTGTTAAAATTCAAAATTAATAATTCAGAATTAATTAATTCAAAAATAAATAATAATTTCATTTAAAAATAAACAAATTAAAGTTATTACAATGAGCAATAAAGGTTTAAATAAATTAACAAAAAAGAAGCAGTCTATACTAGATTCTGTTGGTAGAATTCAAGCGTGGCTAGAAATAAACCACGACTCAGAAAAAGATATTTTCTCATTCAAAATGCGAGAAGATAGGTTAAAAGACCTTTTCTCTGACTTCAACAGCGTACAGGATGAAATTGAATTCCTGGACGATTCTCAAGAGTCGAATCGTGCTTTGTTTGAAGAAAATTATTTTGCGACGCTTTCAAAAGTTCAAAATTTAATTAAATCATTGGAAATTGCCAATACAGGAAGCGCTACTAAACAAATGGCCGTAAAACTCCCAGAAATCAGTATAAATAAATTTTCTGGACACGTAAGTGATTTTGAAAGCTTCTATGAACTATTCGACACACTGATAATAAAAAATCAGTCCCTTTCTGATATCCAAAGATTTCTTTACTTAAAAAGTTACCTACAAGGTGATTCTCTAAAGTTGGTGGATTCTTTGAAAGTCACCAATGAAAATTTTTCAATTGCTTTGGATATTCTAAAAAACCGCTATCAAAATAAGGTCACAGTCATAAATTCTTATTTAACAGAAATTCTAGACATTCCTACACTGAGAAACAGCTCACCACAGATCCTCAGAAATTTTTTAACAACTGTAACAAAAAATATGCAACTGCTAAAAAATTTGCAATTTTCAAGTTCAGAGCTCATTGATATAATTTTAGTTTTTCTGCTACAAAGCAAATTAGACTTTTCAACAAGGAGACTTTTTGAAACTGAGCGAAATCATACAGATATACCAAATTTAGATGCTTTTCTTAAATTTTTGGAAAAAAGGTGCATTGTTCTGGAAAGTCTAGAAAATACAAATCCTAGGCAAACCAAAACCGTAAAAGTTTCACATCATGCATACAGTAATAACACATCAGAGGATTCAAATAAAAATAATATTTCAAATAATTTAGTTTCTGACTTTTATTGTATCTACTGCAAAAAACAAGGACATAAAATTTATAAATGTCAATTTTTCAAAAACATTCAGCATGATGTCAAAATAAAATTCGTAAATTCAAAAGGTCTCTGCGTAAACTGCTTAGGCAGGCATAATTCTAAAAACTGCTCCTCAAAACATGGGTGCACCATATGTAAAAAGCGCCATAACACTGTTCTTCACATTTCGGGTAAAAATTATACTTTTTCTACGACTCATAACAATGAAAGTCCGTCAACTTCTACAAATTCAAACAATTACGAACGCGAGCATTCGTCTAATTCAAATTTTCAAGGTCCTTCGGTTCAAGGGCAAGAACCTCTTACAAATTCTTTTTCTGCTTTGTCCGTAAAAAATTCAAACATACTTCTCGCTACGGCCAAAGTCACCATTTTCGACAAAAACGGGAGCCCTTTAACGGCCCGATTGTTACTCGATACAGGAAGTCAGAATAACTTTTGTACCCGGTGTCTCGCTGATAGGCTGGGTTATAAGCCGTATGACATTTCTCTAAATATCTCTGGCATAGGCCAAAATAATTCGGTTTCAAAAAAGATGGTCAACATAAAATTGCATTCTAACTATAATAAAAAGTCTTTCAAAATTTCATGTGCTATCTTAGAAAATATTACTTGCAATCTTCCACAGTTCCGCATTCTTACAAAAAGGTTACCAATTCCAGGGGACGTTTTTCTCGCTGATGATTCCTTTCACAAACCTAGTCAAATAGACATCTTGGTTGGGGCAGACTTGTACTACGACCTAATTCTTCCGGAAATAATTCCTCTTGGCCCCAGGCTTCCAATTTTGCAGGCTTCGCATCTGGGGTACCTAATTGCCGGCGTGATAGCTCCTCACTTAACGGCACCCACAGTAGCAAACAATGTTTCTGGAGAGGTTGCTCTACTTTCTACGTGTAGCACGGATGAGTTGCTCACAAAATTTTGAAACATTGAAGAACTCTCTCAAAAACCTATTCTGTCGGAAGCTGGCGAGCTGGCCGAACAAATATTCCAAACTACAACAAAGATCCTTGAAAATGGACGCTTTGAAGTAGATATTCCATTAAAAAGTGCACAAGAACACCAATTACTGGGTGATTCGTTTTCCATAGCCAAACGGCGTTTTCTCTCGCTCGAAAATAAATTCCAAAAAGATAAAAAATTATTTTTCGAGTACAAAAACTTCATTGACACATATATTTCTTTAGGGCATGCTGAATATGTACCGCTTTCGTTCGTGAATGAAAATTCGGACAAAAAATATTTTATTCCACATTTGTGTGTCATCAACGAACAAAATAAAAGTACAACTTTGCGTGTCGTCATGGATGCTAGTTGTAAAAGCTCTACAGGAAAAAGTCTGAACGATATTTCATTAAAAGAATATCAGGTGCAACCTGATCTATTCGATATTCTGGTTCGTTTCAGGCAATACAAATTCATATTTTCCTGTGATATTCAAAAAATGTTTCGTCAGACGTGGATCAACAAAGATCAACGCTTTCTACAAAATATTCTGTGGAGGGACGATACCCACGATTCTATAAAATGTATTCAACTTAATACTGTTACATACGGGACGAACAGCGCCCCATTTCTTGCGACGAGAGTCTTGCAAGAGATTTCAAATAAAAATAAAATTCAATTTCCATTGGCCTCACATTTTCTCGAAACTCAATTCTACGTAGATGATGGTTTATGTGGGTCAAATAATATTGAAGAATTGCTCAAAATACTTCAGCAATTAAATTCTGTTCTAAACCGCCATGGTTTTACATTACATAAATTTCATTCAAATTCATCCATATTCCTACAAAAAATCAATCCAAAACATTCACAAAATACTACTCAGGAATATGACCTAAATTTAGATTCTACTTCCAGCAAAGTTCTAGGCCTAAAATGGGACCCTGCGGAAGACCAAATAAAAATATCCGTCCCCGAAAATAATTTCTGCCCCCCAGTAACAAAAAGAAAAATCCTGTCTGCATTAGCACAATGTTTCGACCCTCTGGGACTCATCAATCCACTCATTGTTAAAGGCAAAATGCTTATGCAGAAACTCTATCTGCAAAAAATTCACTGGGACACAGACATTTCGGACAAAAATATTCTAAACGATTGGAACAAGTTTCTACAGGACTTGTCACAATTAAAAAATTTAAAAATTCCTCGTTTCTACTTTTCTGAAAAAGTAATTCTAAAAGTTGAGCTTCATGGATTTTCAGACAGCAGCTTGGCAGCTTATGCCTAACTTTCTATACCGATGAGACCATATCCTGTGCATTAGTTTCTTCCAAATCAAGGATAACTCCGTTAAAGACGGTAACACTTCCTAGGCTTGAGCTGTGCGCAATGGTTCTCCTTTCAAAACTTGTTTCAAAAATAATTTCTATCTTTGAAAATCAACCTGTAAAATTTCATTCAGTCACCCTCTGGTCAGACTCCCAGGTAGCTCTGTCGTGGTGTAAAAGTCACCCAAGTCGGTGGTCGGTTTTCGTGGCTCACCGGGTAGCACTTGTCCAGGAGTTGACTCAAAACTTTACATGGCTTCACATAAAGTCTGCACAAAATGCCGCAGACCTTCTTTCTCGAGGAATGTCTGGTTCTGAAATTCTCAATAGCGATTTCTGGTGGCAAGGCCCTAAATGCTTACGAGATAAAAATTTCAGTGTTTCCAATCTAGCAAATGACAAAGTGCTCGAAAACCTGCCCTAGGAACGAAAAATAAGCCTCGTGGTAAATTCTAACGTAGAAACTTCTGGATGAGAATTTTTTCACGTTTCTCAAATATTTCCCGCTTAAAACGTACAGTAGCGTACGTATTTCGGTTTATTTCTAATTGTAAAAAACAAAAAATTTCTGAACCCCTTTCTGTGGCGGAGTTAAATTATGCTATGGATTTCATCATCAAACAAATTCAAGGTGATGCATTCTCAAAAGAAATTGCGGAGCTTAAAAATAACAAATTTATTTCAAATAAAAACATTGTTTCACTAAAACCATTTGTAGATTCTTCTAATTTTCTCAGAGTTGGAGGCAGACTTACAAACTGTCCCGACATAGACTATTTGCAAAAACATCCGATACTACTTCCATCCAAAAATCATACCGTCAATCTTATCATCAAAAATGAGCATATCAGATTGGGACATGCTGGTGCTCAAACAGTTCTCTCAAACCTTCGGTTGAAATTCTGGCCTCTCAATGGTCTAAAGGAAGCAAAACGAATTATTCGCAACTGCACCACATGTTTCCGATTTTCGTGCACTCCTGCACAACAGCTAATGGGTAACTTACCTGAAGATAGGTTGTCCATTACAACAAGATCTTTTCAAAAAATAGGTGTAGATTATGGTGGACCCTTTCTGTTAAAATCTTCTTCACTCCGAAAAGCGCCAAAAGTCAAGGCATACATAGCCATTTTTGTGTGCATGGTGACCAAAGCTGTGCACATTGAGGTTGTTTCTGATCTAACAACTTCTTCCTTTCTATTAACACTCAAAAGGTTCATCTCCCGACGTGGTAACCCAACCGTCATTTACAGTGACAATGCCACATGTTTTTCTGGTGCAAGAAACCAACTCTACGACTTATACAAATTCTTTAAAAATAAGTCAAATTCTCAAATCATTGTGGAATATCTGTCTGAAAATCAAATCTCATGGAAGTTTATTCCCCCTAGATCTCCTCATTGGGCTGGGATCTGGGAAGCTTCAGTAAAAAGCGCTAAATATCATATGCGTAGACTAATAGGCTCTTCTTCTTTCACTTTCGAACAGTTTTATACTGTCATGGTTCAAATTGAAGCTGTGATGAATTCAAGGCCTATCTGTGCAATGTCCAGCGACCCTTCTGATTACACTTTTCTCAGTCCTGGGCATTTTATAATAGGCTCCAGCCTGACTGCGCATCCTGAGCAAAACTTAGAAAAAATCCCGGAAAATAAACTATCCGTGTTTCAACAAATTGCGAAAGTACAACAAAGTTTCTGGAAAAAGTGGTCTGTTGACTACTTAAACCGCTTACAGAACTCTCCAAAATGGTCCCGACCAAGGGATAACATACAAGTCAATGACTTAGTTCTTCTGAGAGAGGACGATGTACCTCCTCTAAAATGGCCTCTAGCACGGGTAGTTGATACAATGCCCGGTCAAGATGGCAAAGTCAGAGTGGTCAAGTTAAAGACCATCAATGGTCAATTTACAAGGGCAATCTCTAAAATTTCGGTTCTCCCTAGGCAAGATAAAGAAGAGTAGGTTAGACCACAAGGCTCTAACGCCGGGGGGAATGTTGGAGAACAATAATCTCCAACCAAATAATTCTATTTCAAAACAAATAAAAATATTTCCACCGCATCGGTTACCTAAATAAATCCCTTGTCTGCATTGACTTATTTCTTAGAATGTTAATCTCCGCCCATATTGACCTTAAACCGGTAGATCCTTCAAAATGCATAGACAAGTATTTCGGAGTGGCTAGGGGAAGACAGTGAATTAGCAATAGTTGTAGGGTTTAGACCTAAATTTCAAGTTTCGGAGAGTTTTTCTCCACGTTCGCAATCGCAAGTTACGCAATATATCGGGAACCCTTAATGTGAAGTGTTATGGTGTTTTCGTTCGTAAACTGTAATTTTCTAATTAGGTTCCTTACGATTAGTTATTCACTCACAGTTTATAAGTTTCTGTTTCTTGTCCTTTTTCAATTACAGTTCTAGCTAAACAAGTTATTGTTTTATTTCACTCTAGATATCAATCTATTCAACAGGCCAGACTAAATCACATTTAAAAGTCCATTTAAGTTTCTATTACTGAGCATTCGAAGGCTAGCGGAACAATTGGACTTACAGCAAGTACAAACCGCTGAAAGAGACACTGTTAGCAAACAAGACTCTTCGTGAAGGGATGTTGAAAACCGGCATCCCTCCAATATATATATATATATATATATATATATATATATATATATATATATATATATATATATATATATATATATATATATATATATAAATATATATATATATATATATATATATATATATATATATATATATATATATATATATATATGTATATATATGTATGTGTATGTATATTATATACGATTTTTATTATTTCGTTAAAATTTGGATTTCTTCTCATCTTGTAGTCTTATTTCTAATTTTTTAAAAGCTATAAAAAAAAGGGTGGTGGCCTTTTAGCAATAAGAGTGTCATTTGTTTCTTTGTTCTGTTCATTTAATATTTTTGGTTTAGCTTTATTAGCTATTATCTTTTAATCTTTTGTTTGCTTTCTCCCCAATTTTACTTTAGTTTGTGTAACAAAGGAAATATCCAAAGAACAACGTCTATATCTCTGCTGATTCTGAGCAACGCCGCCTCGTTCATTTTGTGTGTCCCAAACATCTCCAGCGTTTGTGTTGCTACAATGTGTGCAGGCAACTACTTTAGCTGATGTAGGCTAAATTATCGTGAAATAGCCTTGAGGTTAAGAATATCTCCATGCTACAATATTACGAGTCATTTAACGGTTTAGATAAACAAATGACCATACGAGACGGCCTGGACAAATAAAAGGAAGAGTTATAACATCACGCTAAGATCAATGTATCAGGCAATGTTATAAAAGAAAGTTTTGTCACAATGCGACATTTACAAATACAAGTGGCAGATGTTCATGATATTCAAATTAGTACGAGGCGTCATTCAAAGGCGTCTCGCTAAGCAAGATTTGCATATAAGCATACCAGTCAGAGCACAGCTTTAAATCATCGTATAACTAGATTGTAATTTGCCATAGAGCATCTTGACTGGAATGTTGATGACTGGGAGCACGTGTTGAATGATTCGTTGAATTACTTATATAGCTCATATTGATACACTTATTTATTTAGTTTCAACTTTATTCACTGGAGGATCTGTAATGGTTTGAGGAGAAATATTTCTTGTAGCGAGAACGGATCTTGTTGCTTTACGAAGAGGTTCCGTAACAAATGAAAGATATATTACAGATCTTTTTTCTAACCGTGTGGTTGGATTTTCTCCTTACATAGGAAATAATTTTCTTTTAATGCATGATAATGTTCGAGCATATGTGGCACGTGTTGTCCGTGATTATTTGGACGAGGTTGATATACAAACCATATAAACCATTATAGCTGTCACTTGTACTTAAATACATCAAACACGTATTTAAAAAAATTAAGGTATAGAAAAATAACAAAACTGTCTACGACTGTGCCTTGGCTATCTTAAATTTCACCAATCATCGTAATGGAAATTAAAGCAGTTGAACCTCCATTGCATTTTCGGAGGCAGTATCTCACCGACAAATTTTTAGCTCGTACCATTAGCAGAAACTAAGGAATTCTCAAAGATATACATGATTTAGCTACCATAGATACGACTGAAAGAACAAATCTTTTTTTCTAGCGGAAATTTTCAGAAATCTTTCAAAATATAAAGAGGTTCTATGTCATATTCCACCCGTTACTACATTTACTGATGGTTCAAAAAAAGTAAATATCCAAGCATGTGCAGTATACCAACAGCATTAAAGTAGGCTCTTTCTCACGTATTGACAAAGACAATGAAGTACTGGATACAATATACAGACAGTCAAAATGCAGTAGATAAAATAAGTATAAAAAATAAATTCAAGCAATGAATCCATCTTGACATAGAAATGTTAAAATTTTATTACGATATTGGATCAAAGACCATTCCGGTATAAAGGGGAATAATAGCAGATACCTTGGCCAAAAATGCATTATAACGCGAATAAAATAAACATAAACAACAGTATCCTACCGGTATCAGTTATAGATGCCTGTAGTAAACATGGGCTCAAATTATATGGAATCCGAAAGGGAATCATCCTTTACACAAAGGCAACCCAAACTTCTTGAAAAAAGATGGTTTTATTCTTTTCCAACAGAATTTGTATAAAAACTGCTACTGAAATAAGGTCAAACCAAGCTCTAACACCTTCATAAAATTACAAAATGAATCTATCAGACACTCCAAACTGTATCTGTGGAAAATATGGAGATAAAACAAAATAACCTATTATAGTATGAAAAGCATCAAGAAAATATTGCAAGTTTTAATAAAGACTTGCGAAAACTGAATGCCTGCTTCTCGTTTTACTTAATGAATTAATTTTCTCTGAAAACATAGAAATCTTCAATTGTATTTTAAGGTTAATTAGAAAATGTAAATGTAAACTTTAAACACAATAATGCACTAACCATTAGAATTAGGACGAAAGTTTTAAGTAATCTGCGAACTACATAAAAATATTATAATGTATATTATGAGACAAAAAAAATAAAAAAAATTATAAAATAAATTAAAGATAATTTAATAAAAAGAAGGTAAAAGAAAGATCGAGTTAATAAACCTACACTTGATAATTTAATTTAATAAAAAGAATAATAAAAGATAATTAAAGATAATTTAATTATATAATTATAAGATAAAAAAATTAAAGATAATTTAATAAAAAGAACGTAAAAGAAAGATCGAGTTAATAAACCTACACTTTAAAATAATAAACAAAATATAATAATAGTATTATGAAAAAAAAAATAAAGGAAATTAAAAAACAAAACAAAAACGATTAAAAACAGAAAATATAAAAAGAAAAAACAGGAAAAAAAAATAATTACATTTTTTAGTTTATACTAACTAATTTACTACTAACTGGAACTCTGATCGAAGATCCGAGAATAAGAGACCGACCGAATGTGATTTTTTTGGCCGAAGCCGATGCCGAAGTTCGGCCTGTAGGATACCTTCGGTCGAAGCCGAAGCCGAAGGTGACTAAAAATATACCTATTATATGTTAAAAATTTAAATAATGTGCATTATATTTTTATTACCTGATAGTGGTAAAAAAAATATGAAATTATGAGATAAAAAAGTCATTAACATTTATACATTATTTGGTAATAGAAGCGAAAATAAAAATAAATAACATTAAAAAACATTCATAGTCAATGGTCGATGTTTTGCCATTTAGGTATCTAGTCAAAACACCAGTAATCGTGAGTTTTAACAAATACAATAAAATTATTATTATCAGAATTTTACTACGTGAGAAATATTCAAATGATGATCTTTGAGACATCTTGGCCTATTGTTAAAATTTATATCCTACCTACTACCTGACCTGAAAGTTTGTAAAACGTTTTAGTTAAGGGTATAAAATAGGGTGTAAATATTATTTAAATTATCAGACTCGCCGAAGCATATTGTTCAGAGATTATTTCATTTCTATAGTATAGTAGTATAGTATACTGACACAGCATTTTCTTATTCCACCTTCGGCGAAACCTTCAGCTTTGTTTTGGCCGAAGCCGAATTTTGGCCGAAGGTTTAAATATTGGCCGAAGCCGATTAATCGGTCGGTCTCTACCGAGAATACAAGTGTTACAAAATAGTCTTGTCAATTAGCTTCAATCAAAGGCCCAATACAAATAAAATTATATATGTATATATATATATATATATATATATATATATATATATATATATATATATATATTGATTTATAGTATCAGCAATCGGTCAGGAAATAAAACTCTATTTGTTCAATCTCAATATTTCGTCACGATTTTGTGACTTCTTCAGGAGAAAACTGTAAATTTATTAGAATCATTAATTATTATGTGTAAACAAAGTGAATATTTTAATACTTACAACTATAAGAATAAAAATTTAAATTTTTTTAGCATATCTAAATAAATGACATATTTGTTTGATTTTATTTAGGAGTTATGGTAACCGCAATATTTTATAGAGTGAATTCCCATTGTACAATTTTTAGTGAGTCGGTTAAAATAAACAATTACTATGACACTATTATCCATATTATAAAAAAATATTTATAAAAAAAAAATATTATTAATTCCATCTTTCCACTTTATAATATGGATAATAGTGTCATGTACTTATTAAATTAACTGTGTTATTGCGGAATAAACATCCTGCTGTAATACTCTTGATCCATCATTTACCTCTTCTTCTAGCTCAAAGGTGTTATCTCTTTGGTCTTCAAATAGTTTTTCTAAATATTCTTTCCACGTTCTTATTTTACTCTGTTTGTCCAAGATGATGTTTCCGTCAGTATCAGTCATATCTAGGTCTTAATTTCTTCGCATCTTTCCCTTACTTCTTTTTCTTTCGCTTCTCCGATTTTCGTTTTTATTAATATATTTATGATTTTATATTTGTCTGGGTCATTTTTGGCTTCTCTTCTCTCGTCTATTAGGTTCAGGATCTCATCTGTCATCCAAGATTTTTACTTCATTAATCTATCTGTCTTTAAGTGTTTATCCTTTACATTTTGCACTATTTCTGTAATATGTTTGATCGTTCATTCTTCGTTCGATTTGTCTCTAATTGCAGTCACTTGCTCGTTTAACGTGGCTTGGACTCTTATCCTCATATCAAGGTCTTTCAGCATACGTAGGTCGTATGAATGTGCTTTCCTTTTCTGCAATATTTTGAGTTTGACTCGAAATACTCCCACCAGTGGAACGTGGTCTGTCTCTAAATCTGCTCCAGGATAAGTCTTGACAGATGTAAAGCTGTATTTGTAGGATAATCCTGTTAATTTTTCTTCCATATGAGAACAAACACCCGGGCTATAAGCACTTATCTTCTGGGGGCTGTCTCCTCTTGTTGTTCTGTGGAGACCTTTGTTTGATTTTCCCTATGCACATACGACTCACATTCAAATCTGCAGGAACTTGCCTTAGTGACCAACATTACGTGAGTTTGGCCATTGCTCTTGTTTATTTCTCGTCATTCAAATAGATTCTAGGTATTTCGCACCTAATCCGTACCCACCTAGCAAATCCCGGCGACATTGCGATTTTACAGTATTACAATGTAAAAGTGTAGATGTAAACTATTTAGTGAACGCAGCTGTACCACTGATGTTACCGAATGGTTATGCTCATTGAGCAGCATCCATCACTCGGGCCAGAGGCCCTCATATCCCGGCTGTAATTAAGAACACCCTTGGTATATAAATAGCTATTAAACCATTGATTTTTAATTGATAATAAAGCAGGTATGGGCGCTCTTTTGTACAATGAGAATTTAAACCCTTTGTGCCCTTGATCTTGTTTCTCTCTCTCTCTCTCTCTCTCTCTCTCTCTCTCTCTCTCTCTCTCTTATACACGCTGCAGTCCTAGCGCCTTTTTTGTCATAAGCGCTTCATTAGCAATTAAAACCAATGTTTTAAAATTAAAAGGCCCAAAATACTGATTGGTTAATGATAGAACAAGGTTGGAACTTGAATTTAGGTACTTAATATATTCAAAAACAATGTTTTTACTTATGTTTTTAAATCCTGAAAATCGTAATTTTGCGTTTTTCTGTTTTAAATTATTTATTTATAACTCGAAAACGCTGAAGTTTACAAAAAAAAAACTCTAAACCTATTTTGTTTAAATTATCTAAAAAAAATTGTCTGACCAAAAAAATGAATTGCTACAATTTGTTTAAAAAAAATTTTTAAAAAAGTTTGAACAACTTTTCATCTTAGCGATCTCTTGAACCTTATTTTGAGGTATCAAATAAAAGTAATTATGAAAAAAAAAGATCAATAGATCAAAAGAAAAAAACATTTTTTCGAACCCAAGCTTTTTTTTCCCTTTTTTATTTGTAAACATGCTGGGCAGAATGATCTACAGCGTCTAATGATAATATGGAAACTACAAAAAGAAAAACTTTTAAAAAACTGTTTTTTTCATGTTACAAGAATAATATAAAGAATAGTAACATGTAATGAATATTATTTAAGTCTCTTAGATTTTATGATAGTTGCAAATAAGAATTTATAATTTGTATAAATGTCGACGACCCCAATATGAATAAATAATCATTCCATGGAGAAAAAATTATTTTTATTTAATATAGTAGATATAAGTTACCTCCTTCGTAACGGCTTATCTCTAGAAAAACAAAGGATGATAATTAATACGATAAGAGACTATAAATTATTCGCATTGTGAAATAATCAGGTCATAGAAACAGTGAATGTTTCTACTATATAAATAATTATTTTAATTGACGTAGACACTTTTATTATCGCTGATGTTATTAATAATTGAAGTATTTTTATTTCCCAAAGTGCATTAGCTGCAGATACTTTTATCGAGCAATGATTTCAGCGTATGCAGAATTCATTCGGTAATATTGACAAACACGGAACAACCACGTATTTCTTGCATAAAATATTATAATATCTACGAATAGATAGATTTTAAGTTTTAATAATTTTACGGCAGGATTTTTAAAAATTTATTTACACAATCTGTCTACATTGACAATACGTGTCTTAAAATGACTTCTTTTTTTTTACTTAATTTATAAATTAGATAAACCCTTTAAAATGACTTGCAGATAGTATTCCAGTGAGAACTCACCTATCAAAAGTCAAAAATAAGATTTGTCTTAACCTAAAACATATTTTAACAGACTAATTAAAAATAAAACCTAGTAGGAAAGTGAGATGGTTTAAACTTCTTGAGTTCTAACTTTTTTCTGATAAGTTTATTAGATCATTTGCTAGTTTTTTTGGATGTGATTTTACTCGTTCCCGATAGGATACACTAAACTTTTTGATCATTTCTTTAACACTCGAAACATTAAGATCTCTATGAATTACGCTGTTGGGTATATACCAAGGCGCTTTCACTAGTATGTGCAGTATTTTGTTTTGGTACCTTTAAATGATGTGTATGTTGGGAGTTGTTGAAGATGCCCCATACTTGGATACCAAGTCGAAAGCGTTATTATCATTGTTTTCGAGGGTGAGTTGTGATTTTCTTCCTATACGCCAATATTGTAGATGCATTTATAGGTATTTACCGTGGTCGGAGTGTTGAAGCTGAAGTTAATTAAGTAAAACTTGTGGACAGTTATCTCGTTTCATAGTAAACGTTACATGAACAGATTTACTGGCATTTGCTTTCATTCGCCAAATGTGTAACCAGTATTTTGTCGAGAGCTATTTGTAAGGCTCTAGAGGCAGTGTCAGGCCTGGTATGTGATGTCATAATAACAGTGTCATCAGCATAGGTTGCACTAACCTTGATCTGGTTGCAGGTAGATCGGCAATAAATAGAAAATACAGAGTTGGCCCCAGTATGCTTTCTTATGATACTCCTGCAGAGATAGGAAAAATTTCGGAGAAAGTTGCAGTCATTTTAACTTTCGCATTTTTGGATATCCAGATAAGATTTGATCTTTTCATATATGGAATACGGTAAGTTTTGTCTTATTTTGTATGCCTCATGTCTAGAAAGGTTGCACTACAGTATCATTTGCCTTTTATGTCATTTCTGATTTTTTTAACTTCAAGATGAAGCTGCTCCACGGTTCCATTTTTATTTCGGAAACCAAATTGATGGTCAGGTATAAGTTTTCTTTCATTTATTTTTTCCATCAGCTGCTAAGTATATGCTGCGTTGGGTAATTGCTGGGGTGCTTTTAGGGCTATAATAGGTAGTTCTTGTATAGTTTTATCGGTTATTACATCCCAACCAGGGTTTTTCTTACGACAGGATTTAATCACAATTTTAAAATTAAAAATGCTATGTTGTGACATCTCCATTCGGCTTCAGTCTTTTACTAGAATTTGTCTAATATTTTAATTTTATTTGCTTCACTTATAAGGCAATTTATACAAGTCATTTATATTTAAAATTAAAACACAAAAACCCGGCCAATTTTATTTGAGAATTTTGATATAATTCTGGGCAATTAACTTTAAATCATCAGTATTTATTGGATAAGTAATAATATTCAATGAATCTTTATAATATATTTTACGCGATCATATCCAATCTTCTTCTAGTCTAGGCTAGTTAACTCGATTACAAGCCAACACGCCAGCGAATAGCGAGTAAATTAGCCGGCTTTCTATTTTGCTCGCAGCTTTTTTACAATCAGATAGTCAATAGCAGATAGTAAAAAAGCTCGATGACATGGAGTGGCTACTTTACAAGCTACAATCCAGCGAGTTAGCTAGTACCTACCTTGCAAACTCGCCCCGTGTCATCGATGCTTAAAACATATTTGCGTTAAATCTTTATTTGTCATTGATATTTTTTTAAGTGTATGTCGTTTCTCAAAAAGTATTCAAAAAGCGCTTCAATGTTTCCCAGTGAGATTGTAATTAAAAAAATGATACTGCACAGTGTATTAATTCCACAATTTTGGATGTGATGGCAATGAATAGAAAATAATTTTGGAAAGGAACTTATAACTGTTCAGGCATTGGATCTGTGAACATATTTGCTTGCCCAATCCATCAATGAAATAATGAATAGACAAACAGATTTTACTACGTTAAAAACAGCAGTATTTATTATTCTTTCAGATCTTAGTTATGTGATAACTAATAATATTCTTTTTAGTAGGGAAACTTTTTATCATATAAAAGTACATAAAGGTTTTTTTCCATTATACTTTTGCTATGTGTCTTATAAAAGGGTTTTGTTTGAAAAATCGACACCTCTAAAATACACAATGGGAATACTCCAGCGAAGCTTTTATGTCGAGATTATGTAAAGTAAGGACTTTAAATCGAAACAGGATTTGCCAAGAACTTTTCTAGAAAAACAGAAGTTGTACGACTTCAAGCCAAACCTATTTCTGTAAGTCTAAAACTTTAGTATACATAATTAGTTCACTCTTTATACTTTTAATAAAGTTTAACTCGTATTTGGTCTATTTTGCTCAAATGTGCGGCAGTGGTTTACAAAAGTTATGTTAAAAGCATGAAGACACTATAAGTAAAACATTAAGAACTTTAGGAAAAGTTAGTCAACTTACACATCTTTACAAAACGTCGTTTGGTAGGTCTTTGGCAAACATAGCTCTTTATACAGTGAAGCTTCGCCTAGTTGTTGAAGTATCGACAGTAACATAACAGCCCCCGATTTGAAAAAGTACGTTTTAGAAACAAGACAACTTTCTTTATGTATTTGGTTACAAAATACGTCTATAAAATTACAGAGTGATTGCTACACTTGGAATATCGATTTAGTTATTTCGATAACTACATGACCTAACAATGCACACCAAGTCATTTTTGACAAAATATTTGAATTTTTAATACAGTCCTATATTCACTCATTGCACTTTACCATTCAACTTTTACGTGCTCATAACTAAACATACTCTCACCATATTTCATACTTTTCGATCCTAAACCGCTTGCATCTAGTTTGTTTCGCAACATTTGGAGTTGGTGGATGGCCTATATTCCGGTACGCTCTATTTCTCGGTCTTTCCCTTAATATTTGCTTCGTCCATCATTCTATCCATGTGACCTGCTCAATTACTCAATTATTCAGTTTTCCTAATCTCTCTATAGCATCGGCCACTTTTGTCTTTGCCATATCTCACGGTTTGAGATGTTCCTTGAAGTAGCGCCTGTCATCGCACGCTCCATTTTTCTTTTGGACAGTCGGAGCATCTTACTGTTTTCCGTGCCATGATCAGCGTTTACAATCCACAAATCAACAGACTGATCGAATATTCTTCGTTTAAAGTATATTGGGGGATCAAATTTGAAAAAATTTGAATAGTTCAGATCAATACAGTTATTCTATTCTAATAATACTGCAGATTAAGAATGCCTTCATTGTAGTTAAATCAATCCGTCATCAAAAAAGCTATTTATAGCACCAGTACCTCAAAATTAGTGGCAAATCTCCTTTGCCAGTTTGAGTTGAAGAAGGGGTCATAATTGCCGGGAGGTATTCCGGAGACCATGGTACAATGAATACACAAGGTATGATATTGCGCATGACATTTGACAGCTGGCCCAGGAGTGTGACGTAGTTAAGATCGCCTGAACCACCTCGAACCCATTATTACAGCTTAAAGTACACATTAATTTTGAAATTATGGTTAAAAAGTGATCTAATTTTTTTTTAAATGTTTTGTTTTGGTTATAATTGAATAAAAAATATATTTTCAGTAGCGTAAAACCTTTACTTCTCCTAGAGATTCAGGTGAAATATTTATTTTTGTTTTCATACATATACTAATAATATAAGTACTCTTTTTGTATGCAAATCCCTTGAAATTTAAAAATTTTCTGCAGAGGAAATACTGTGAATAGGTAAATAGTAGTAGATTTGCTTATTCTGATTCACTGTCACTCACTTCAAAGCAGTTTTACTGAAATAAAAACAAAATAGAGTACAATAGAGAAAAATCTGTTTTACAATTCAATATGGTATTTTAAATGAGTTATAATGAAATTTAGTAAAATAAAAAATATACACATTACTATAACCTACCGATTATTATATGCAAAATTTACTTATCAAACAATATAATAATATGAAAATAAGACACAAATTAGTTCAAACGCAAAACACAATAAATATCGACTTCAGACGACTTTACACCGGCAAGACAGAAAGCTTGTATAAAAACAAAAGTTCAACAATAATATCGGTTATCATTGGTGACTATTGCAAATTGCAAGTTACGAGATAATAAATATATTTTAAAGTAATTCAATACTGACTGAGTCATCTATTTTATAATAGAAAAATAATTTAAATATATGCTTACATATGTGTCTTTATAGAAATGGGTTACTATTTATTTATACTGTATAGTATTTTTTTTGTAAAACTGAAAGTTTTTATTTGCCATTGTATATCTGGTTTTGTACCTTTTTTAAAGTATGCTGTGCAATTGCTTGTTGCAATAGTGACAATGAAGATAAAATCTTTAGGTTTCATACATTTCCTAAAGATAGTGTGACCAGAAATCCGTGCATTATATCTTGTTGTAGATAGAATAATTTTAATTGTAATACTGCAAGAATTTGTTCTACACATTTTAAAACTACAGATTACCAAAGAAATCTACAACAGGAACTTTTAAATTACGTTTCTAAAAAGGGTCTAAAACTCAAACCTAAGGCAGTACCTAGTCTTTACTTACCTAAATCAACATCGGCTACCCTTTTAACCAACCAAAAGAATCGCGTACAAGGAGGCAAACACAGAGAGTCCAAAAAGTATGTTGAGCAGCTTCTTACTACTTCTAGGTCAACGACGTAAGTCTAAATCTTTATTTTTATTAATTATTAGTCATGAAACCTTAAATGGTTTTTTCATATCGATTTGTTAAGTAAGAAACTAGCCTCATCCTGCTATGCAATTTGCAATAAGAACTGTTTCGGAGGAAATCAATTTAGCATCTTCCAAAATAACATATTTTTCTTTGTTAAATCATGTTATCATTATTATAAACAATACCAAGATAATTTTATGTGTAAATATTACAAAAGATGTCATTTTAAATGTTGTGCAATATTGTGTGCCCTCACTACACTCATATTCGATGGCCAGCTAGCTCATTCGATATAAATAAAGTTGACTTTGTTATTATTTATTTTGATTTTTTGTTTAGTTCAGTAGGTATATATATATATATATATATATATATATATATATATATATATATATATATATATATATATATATATATATATATATGTATATATATATATATATATACGAACAAATTTTGTGTACCTCCATTACCACTTTTCTGTATCTTTTTAAACATCTGAAATATCGAACTCTGGAGTATAAGTTAATTAGCCTGTACCTACGTGTAATAAAAGATAATTAAAACTTGTCTTATAAAGGATATCTATGTTTTATAGAGGATAAATATTATAATAACATAATTTTATCATCTCTTTATAATTACTATAATTAAATTAGCCAAATTATAGCCTATACAACTACATTCAAATGTTGCGGGAATAAGCGTTCTTGACTACGTCATGCGCGAAAGCGAACCGATTTTGGAACATTATGTATCATACCTTGTGTATTCACTGTACCATGCCCGGAGACCGTATCTTCCTCTTTCAGTATCATATTCAGAGTGGACGTTGGTGATTATTCTGGCCCACATAAGTTTGTTTACATTGTAAGATTAGTTCTATTGATGTTTTACCAATACACTGTCTGAGATCTGTCAAACAACGGATTCGTTGTGTACTCGATCCACTTTTTCTTTTATATTTACCTGGCATTATAACCTGAAGAACATGGTACTCATCTTTTTTCGTCACATCACGAAAATATTTTTTTCGTGATGTGTAAAACATTTTCTTTGGTAACTAAATACATACATGAGACACGGCAGCATTAAATTGACTTAGAGCTTGTTTCTGTTATGATCAATGCTCCCATTGCATACAGTAGAATCGAAAACACATAACAGCTAAGTACTTTTAAACTCTTTAAATTTAAACTTTAAACTCTTATATTAAGGATCAGATTGCGAAGATAAAACATACTTCAGGCTTTCTTAACTTTGATGCTGATTTCTCTAGAGTAATCCCAAACTTCATTGAAATTGCACCCTAAATGTATGAAATTTTGAACTCTTTGTAGCTTTTTACTGCTTATTGTAGGTAGTTTTAGTAGGTAGTTAGAGCACATTTTGGACAGTTAATATAAGAACTGGATGAGAATAGACTCCCAAAAATTGCCCTAGAAAACAACCCGTCCGGTTCAAGACCCCCCGGAAGATTACCTAAAAGATGGAGGGATACTTGGCAATCTGCCTCCCAGGAAATTAACCAGAGGCAGCTTCAGAATTAAATAGATCGAAAGATCTCCAAGAAGTAGAAGCAAGAATAAGAATATAAGAACTGGTTCTTAAATCTTTATTAATTAAATACGAAACTATAATTTTAGTATTTAAATAATTTATTCATCAAAATCAGATTAAACCCAAACAAAATTAGTATCAGTGATATTACTTAAGAGATATCACTTGCCATAAGGTCCCATTTAAAATTATCGGTCACAGTGGCTTTGTAACGTCATCTATCACTATTTTACCTACGTCACCTGTTATGACTTGTTGGGAAGCCTACGTCCGTTTACTTCGTCCTTACAAATTTCACTATTATAAATATAATCGTCCAAAGGATACGAGGGGCAGGGACTTTTCGCTATTACTGTATAATACGGGTACTGCCAACCGCCTCCAACCACTAAAAAAACTATAAAAAATTTATAAAGAACATCCTGTGTAATATTTTTAACATTAAGAATTTAAGGTACGTTCACATGACTACTCTCGAAAGAGTTATTTTGATAGATTAAAAAGAAAATTTAAAAAAAAAAAAACACAATGGGCCAAGAACGTTTGTGTGTTTTGGATACGCTGCGCATGGAAAAACCATTAATAACAAGGGATAAAGACTTTATGAAAAAGTTAATAGTTTAGCATCGAAAAAAATCAGTAGGATCAATCTGATTACTCACTAAACTAATCTTTTTTTATCATCCTTATTTATTGACCCACGGGCCACCGCTGATAAGCGAGGCATCAGTGTTTAATCAATGAAAGGAAAAACAATTGCCTGATTTTTGTATTTTATTTTATGATTTTAGTTATCTATGAAGTATGTTGATATATGTTACAATTCAGAAACATTTTTACAAGAAGTATATGTATTTGACCCATACTCAGTAATCAGTTCATGACTAATATTTATTTAAGTTATTTTTTAGCAGAGAACAAAGGAATTTATCCATTGTTCTTTGGCATACTGTAATGTCGGTTGTGATTAGATTAGATTTCATGGTTATCCGCTGTAAATACCACAGACATTGCCCCATATTTAGACATGTCTGAGCTGAATAGCCAGAAGCAAACTCATAAAACGTGGTGAATGCGCCTAGCGGCAAAGCAGCCGCGGACCGACAAATGGATGCGTACACGCACTTCCGTGCAATGTTGCCATACTACGTTCTTTTCGATAACATTTCGGTCAAAGAATTAAAACGGTTTTTTTTCTAAATTTTATTATTGTAAACATATTTTAGTTATGTTAAAGTTCATGTAAGTAATATTTCATATATTCCAAGAGATTCTATATCAGAATTATTAATATTATTATTAATACGAGTAGATTATTATATATTAGCGTGGGAGACTTTAAAATGCTGTTGTGCTTGATAAGATGACCAAGATATTCTGTACTGGTTTGAAAAAAAAGCATACTTTTTACGATTAAGGTGTAGATCGAACATTTTTAGTCATTGAAGGCATACGTCAAGATTTTGTTGACATTTTTCTTTACTTGATCCACAAACAATTATTTCATCAAAGTATGAGTGAGTTTTTGAATGACCTGATAGAATTTGATCAATAATTCGATTGAACTCTGAAGGAGCAGTTATAATTCCAAAAGATAGTCGATGCATTCGATATGTTCCTCGATGATATAATTTGGATAATACTGCTCTCTTCGTCTACTGCTAAATGAAGATATGCTTTAAATAGATCTCATCGACAAAAATACTGTGAAAATATCGTAATCAGAAACTGTTTAAGATCTCTTCGATTCTTCTGATTGTTGAGGACACAATTGTATCATTAACGCCAACTTTGTAATCTACACAAAGTCTGACACCACCATCAACTTTTGGAATAATGACCAGTGGTGAACTCCAATCATTATGGTTGACTTTAGATATAATTCCTTAAGCTTCTAAGCTGTCAAGTTCCTTTATAAGTTTCTCCCAAGTGCATAAGATACATCCCGTTCTTTAAAGTAGACTGGTTTGGCATTTTTACGTAGTTACAAATTTACATTAAAATTTTATACCCAATTTTAAACTGATTTTAAGTCCAATTGTTTCTTCAAATATGTCTGAATATTTTTGGACAAATTCTTCTTCATTAGCCGGTATATTGTTAAGTTGCTTGATCCCTGTTGAACTATTTACATCTTCAAGGTTAATATATTCGAATTAGAGATGTGTACTATTCCAATGGAGGTATAAAATGTATAAAATAAGTAGTATTAGAAATACTTGCCAAACTTTTCTGCAGTTGATCTAAAATATGGCTTATCATCATAAACTGTTTGAATTGATCTTGATCCATGTTTGATAATTATCCTAACAATCTGGTTATTCAATAAAGTCTTAAGCTGCCGTAGAGTCAATGTAGATCCTCGTCGCCAATTTATTAGATCTTTCGATAAAATAATTAGACGATTTTTACAATCATAACATAATAACTGTAACTATATTGACATATTCGTATGTTATAAAACATATAAACATTGTGGGGTGATCCTATAATAAGGGAGGATATTATATATATATATATATATATATATATATATATATATATATATATATATTAGTATTTCTATTATTTTTTATGAAATAAATTATTTATATATGAATTAAGTTCTTTTTTATTACACAGTTTATTGTTAAGAACTTTTAATGGACATGTAATTTTTTTTTTTGCAATTATGTTCATCTTCTATGTAAACTAAATCTTACGTGGTGTTCATTGATACTGTGATCCCAAATTCAGTAAGAAAGGAGGAAATTCACATAAAATATGTGAATATTGTGAAGATATGTATGAGAGACTAACAACTAGCGTTGGACCAATTGAAGCCGCTGACTAATTTAACGTGAAAGTAGGATTGCATCAGATCTATATATTCTTAGTGTTGGATCCAATAGCATGAAAATCAATTGTTGAAATAGCAATAGTTGAAAACCAATCAAGATTCCTAGTGATTTAATGTATGCTGATGACGTGGTGTTAGGTTAGTAGGAAATACTAAAAGGGAATTAAAGCAAAGAGTGGAATAGTATACAGAAGCGCTTGGAGAAATAGAAGAGATACCTGCGGTAAAGTTAGAGCGGGTTGATGAAATTGAAGGAAGCAATTGGTGGGTTTTTACAACTATGTTAAAGAGAATCATGATGTGATTATCTCTGCTGTGTATTTTATAGAGATTATACAAATTTCCATCTAATATTTAGTAAAATATTTTAATTTATAGTAGTATATTTATAATTATGGCTATTATTCACAAGGGTGAATGAAGTTTACGACACGATCCGTATGCGAATTGTGGCAGTTAATGAGTTATTAGCGTATGCTAAATTTTAAACGGATGAATGTTATTCAATGTGTTTATCCCGGAGGGCGATTATTTACTTCCAGCTGTACTTGTCAAAACAGTCACTTTATAGGTATTTTGTAAATATCAATTAAGGTATATTAAAAAACCTTAGGATTTTATTAAATTTGTTATTAAAAAACAATTTGAACAAAGGCTGACATTTTGGCTTATAAACATTTATAATAACTTTGACATTTTTTATGCCACACGCTTGTAAGTGGGCTCAATGAAAAGCTGATGACAAGACACACTTTAAAAAAAATCAGAACCCTCTATGACGAATAGGAAACAAGCATTTTTTTCTTAAAATCTTATTTCCATTGTTTATTAACATTAAGAGCTGAAAACTGATTGTAAATAAAGATTTATATTTTATGAAGAAGTAAAAAGTTACAATCCATTCAAGTAATCGTACTCGTAAAATACCGCCACGAAAAAGTAGAAGGCAGAACTGTCCGCTGAAATATCTCAGCCTGTTTCTTTTTATTGGTCATGGAAGGTTCTGCTTTTTTTGAAATGTGTATTTTTTTGGCAGCTTTTCATTGAGCCCAATTATATTCGTGTGACATAAAAAATATCAAAGTTATAATAAAAGTTTTAGAAGCTAAAATGTCAGCACTTTTTCAAACTGTTTTTTAATGACAATTTTAATAAAATATTTTTTTTAATATACCTTAAAAATGAAGCCCCAACAACAAGTTTACAGCATACCTCTAGAATCACTGTTTTGGCAAATAAAGTTGTTTAAATAATTGCTTTCCGGGATGAACAAGTTGAATAACTTATAAACTATTGGGTTCATCAATTTAAAATTTGGCATACTTTAATAACTCATTAACTTTCACAATTTAAGTTGATATTAAATGTCATTAATTATGCAAACAGCAAAGTTATTAATATCTATAAATTATTACAAAAATAAGTAGTTTTTGCAATGTGCACTCTTTGCCTTTTTCGGCGGCCTTTCGCCGCATTTGCGCCACTGTTTCGACTGTTCTTTGGTTTCCGGTGTCTAATAATGCACCCAGGTTTCATCAACGATGATAAATCGGCGAAAAAAATCCTTCGGATCGCGCCGTATCATCGCCAAAAGCGTCTCCGAAGTGGTCACACGTTTTTGCATTTTATCGATTGTCAGCAAACGCGGCACCCATCTCGCGGATAGCTTTTTCATGGCCAAATGATGGTGAATGATGTTGTGTACGCGTTCGTAGGAAATGTTTAGGACCACTATTAACTCGCGGAGCTTAATTCGACGATCTGCCATAATCATGTCATGGACTTTGTTAATGATTTCTGGCGTGGTGACTTCATTTGGCCTCCCGGGACGCTCATCATCAAAAACACTCGTACGACCACGAAGAAATTCAGCTGACCAAAATTTTACTGTTGCTCACGAAGGTGCAACCTCACCATAAACTGCGTCCAGGTCGGCTTTGATTTGCATATTTGTTTTACCCTTTTTGTGGAGGAACTTAATCACCGAACGATACTCGACTTTTTCCATTTCTCCGAAAACACAAAATGTGCTTGCTTTTGACGGCTGTAAAAACCAAACTAATTGTTTTAAAACTTAAAATTTTGACAGACGTCATGTCATGAGTAGCAAATGTCAACACCGAAACCAATACGGTTTCAAGTAGCGCCATCTATCAAAGACGAGTTTAATATCAATCTATCCTCGTGTATGTATATATATATATATATATATATATATATATATATATTGCTATGTTCCAATTTGAAATCAAAAATAAAATAAAAATTGCATCTTCATAGACCACGATCATGTAAATTTTCGATGTATATGAGAAAATTTGTAAAAATAATTATAGCTAGTTTTAAGAAAGTGTTTTCGCCGAAATATGAATGTTTGGTAAGGAGTCACAACAATAAGAGATTATTCGGATAGCCATTTATAGGGTGGAAAATCCAGTAACCTATATATATATTTCAAAGAGCGATTATTGTATAAAGTAGACAGCTTTTAAAATATTCTTTTGTATTAGTTTCTTAAAAATAGATAACACAATTTTTGGAAAGTGTAGAATTAAGTTGTTGTTATAAAGGTATAAGAAATTTTATTTACTCTTGGAACTCCAGAAAGAACAAACAAATACGAAAGTTTGAGAATTTCTTTAGAATTCCAAGAGAGGTTGAATTTGCTAAATTATATGGTATGGTTGAAAGTTTTTTGATTGGATGAAAAATAATGATGGAAGGGAAGAACGATCCCATGTTACTTTGTAGGTAACCATAATAACAATCAAGAGCTAGTTGTCAACAACAAAAAATGTAATAAACAGAAACGAGTGTCTTTCTGACATAAATCAAACATCAACATAATCAATGTCATTATGAATTTATACAAAATTAGATAAAATTAAAATATTGTACTTACTATATAATTTTGATAAATTAAATTTTAAATGTTTTGTAAATTTGAAAATTTAATGGATTAACCTCATGTTGTAAGTTTTTATACTAGTTTTATACAATGCTATTTAATTCTTATTTCATTGTATTTACTGATATCACATTTTAGCATATCCTGATGAAGCAAATAAATTTTGCGAAAGCTTGATAAAGAACAAAGAGTTTCACTTTCCTGCCCTATTAATGACTGCAACCTCAAAATAAAACTTTATTTTATATATATATATATATATATATATATATATATATATATATATATATATATATATATATTGTAACACATAATATACATTTAATTTTAATACATATAAAAATAACGTACTGGAGCCTTATGATAGAGCAAATATTGTAAGCCTTGAAACCGGTAGCCCAAAATTCACCAACTTTATTACACTCACATTGACAACCTTTTCATCATTTGCTCTCTTATAAGTTTATATCTCTCAGGTCGCAGTGCGGAAAGGTTTCAAAATCTACCAGAAAATATATTATTTGTGATTCCGTTCCAGTAACTTACATCACATATTATGTATAAACGCAAATTTAACGTAAGCATATGGCTATGAGTTCATTGGATTATAAAGTCATAAACTTTTTATTTTATTGTATATTATTATGTATCTTTATGACGCAGCATAATTAGTCGAATAATCATAAAAAATGTTCGTTGCATCTTCAATTATTTGAATTAATTTGTAAACGTATTGTGTTTATATTCCGCATTAATGTGTGTAAAGGATAAATTAACATTTTATAGTCTCGTATATTAAAAATAAAAAGTTTATCATACGACCTTGATTTCTATAATGTAAGGTATATTGTGTTAGGTTAGATAAGGTAATTGTGGGTTGAATAAGTTTATTATCGGATAAGTGACATCACAAACAAGTTTAATATTATAATGCGCTTTTATCAGCTGTTGTCACCCAGGCAATGCGATCAATAGAATAAAATAATTGGCAAAAAACCAATAAAGTATCTTCATCAAAGATACGCATTTTGAATGGGATTTAAATATTTAGATTTGTAATAATCTCGATACATATTCATATATGTATATACAGTATGTCCAGAAAGTAACCTAACTTGCTAATATATCGATTTGTGATGGGTTAATTAAGAAGTTTTTAATATTGTTTTTTATAAAATAAGTTATCTGTATAAGTAAATTAGAAATATACCAGGTGTGCCATTACTCCAAAATAACGTAAAAATATATTTTTAATGCAAATTTAAAATACAAATATTCAAAATGTCCTATTGGGAAATACGCAAGTCTATCGCAAAAAGCTGGAATTGCATTCCTGATATCTTATTTATAATTGCACAACTAGGAACAATAAATATATGTATATGTACATACCACAAAATATATGACATCAACAAGAATATGAACATGTGATAAATACCTAAGAGATAAAAATAACACCAATTAAAAGACACATTTGATGTATGCAATAAGGTCAACAAAATAACAAGACAATTCAGGAATAAATCATAGAAAAAATAGAAAATGACCAATGAGATGTAATTAAAGACATGGAACAAATAAAGTTAATATAAAAAAATTATGTGAAATAATTGTTCTCAGACCTAAGAAAAGGGTTTAGGAAAGGAAAATCTGCGGTGTACCCCATAAGCAGGATTAAAACGGAGATATAAGAAATGCTTGTAATAGTGCTAGTTGGAAAATTGTCGTCAGACTACTGGACGACTTGGGGATATCTCCCTATCTGCAGAACTTAGTCAGGAACTCCTTCACAGATAGGTGCATTAATATTGCGGGAACCCTGTGAGGATCACCACAGGAATGCCGCAGGGCTCCGTCCTGGCGCCATTAGTTTGGAATGTTTTATACAACGAGATTTTGGAGGCTGACCTGGTGATGCTGGTGGAGCACAACGAAAACTTATAAATTATGCATAGAGCGAACCGAGCCCCCAATAAAGAGAAGACGGGCATGAGAAGCAGGGACCTCATAATGGCGGCGAAAAAGACTGAAGCTATGATCCTTAATGGTCCGAGGGCCAGAGACCACATAGTTCGTGTACTAGAGAGAGAGTAAGGATCGTACCTGCTAAAAAATGAAGTACTTGGGGGTAGTCCTAGATATGAGACGAACCTATGGTGATCACGTGCAGTACGTCGTTCGCAAGGCATAGGAGAGAATTTCGGCACTGACAAGGATTATGCCCAATGTGAGAGGACCAGAGACTACCAAAAGGAGAATTTTAATGGAAGTGGTCCACTCTACTGTACTCCATGTTGAGTTGGAATGGAAAAAAGTGATTAACATCCAGAAATATAAGAGATTGCTAGAAAAAGCCCAAAAAAAGTACAGTTAAGAGTAGCAAGTGCATACAGAACAACATCAACGGTGGCCATAAAAGTGATCGCGGGTGTGTTACCCATCCACCTGACGGTGAAAAAAAGGAAGGAAACCTACGAGATAGATGAGCAGGAGAAAATAGTACCTATGAATAGCAACATAGCCTACTGGCAGGAAGAATGAAAAAACGAGAATAAGGCAGCCTAGACGAAGGTATTAATTCCAAATATTGTGGACTAGATATAATGCGGCGACAGAAACACTAACTACTTTTTCACCCAGTTCCAAACAGGGCACGGTTCCTTCAGAGACCGCATAGAAAGGATAGGGAAGTCGCGAATGGAAACTGCGCAGAATGTGAAATATCTGATACTGCCGAGCACCGTGTGTTGGAGTGCAGAATGTTCACTGACGACAGAAAAGAAATTACACAGTCAGGTAGGTAGGCTAAGCGCAAATACAATACAAGGCAGTGAGCACTAAGGAGAAAGACTGAATGCAAGGCAATATTGGAGGCAGTAACTCAAATTGTCAGAAAGAAGGAAATACTAGAGAAGAATCTGCAGCAAAAGTAAGAGATAGAGAGATGGAGAAAAAGAAAGGACGGACTATTCATGTGAGGCATCGGTCTGGAGAGGACCTACCGCATGAATAGTTCGGTTAAGCGAGTAGACTTTAGTTGGTAGGTAGGGAGCTATGTGTGCACCTGTGAGCAAGACTCCTCTGGAGGACTACGTGCGAATGAACCTTTCCACCCTGAATCCAACATACGCCAGGGCATCCTTAACAGGACACGGCATGGTACGGTCTTTGAAAAATTTACCACCTCCTTTCCATAAATAAAAAACAAAAAAGAATAAAAAGCAATGATTATCATAACAATAACAGCAAGTATATCATAAGTATTTATACATAAAAGTCGAAAAACATTTGTGCCTCACATTAAACATTCATTTAATTGAGTTATACAAGTCAGTTTTTAGTGAAATTTTCACAAAGTGTTTATTATCACAAGATCCACAACCGTGAGTACCTATTTTTATTGGTCATCCTTTGTGAATCCCGATATATGCAACAATTGGTTATATTGCCGTTCATATCAGCACACAGGCAAAAAAACTGGTTTAATTTATCATTTGTCGAATATCGATTGTCTACCTACAAAGTATAATTGCTATTTAATTGATTTGGTTTAAATCGAAAATTGGACGAAAAATAATTAATTATGCCTGTGTGTATAAACTGTAAGCAATCTACCATAAACACTCAAATTATAAAATGTTCGGGATGTATGAATTCTTTGCATACTTCATGCATTGGCTTACAGGGCGAGGATGTCAGTCGGATTACACGAATGCGTAGTAAAAGTATTGGAAAGGGTAAACTTTGTTGCCAAACTATCCACATTTAATAGAGGCGTATTTGAACACCTAATTGCTTCAAAATATTTATAAAGGACCACTGAAGCAATAAAACAATTAAGAGGTATTTTCCTTCGATTTATTTACAGTGAACTTAAGGGCTGATTCAAACATTGACAATTATCGCAATTCTGACAGTTACATAAAGAGTTATACAAATATTAGCTTTACAGTGCTGAGAGGCAGTAACAGAGATACATAGACTTGAGAGAAACAAACTGATATACGTTTAACACAAAACACCGGGTTTACAAGCGCATTTATCACTTACGGACCACGCACTTTTCGGGATCGACAACACACGCCCGGCCTTCACTTTTCGAGAGGCAAACTGTCACTGTCTAGTCCTAGTCCTAAGTTATATAAAGCGGGGAGTAGAGTGTTTATGATGTAGGGAGTCAGTCGCACACACGTCAACACGACAGCTGACGACATAAGCGCACAATTCGATAAAATAACTATATTATACAGGTTGCTTTTTACAACATACTGTCCCCCGTTGAAGCACTAGCTTTAACATTATAAAAGACATTAAAAAAAAAGAGTACATAAAAAAAAACCAATATGAGTAATAGTATACAAATTCATACAAACAACATATTATGAGTAAAAGTACTAAACCTAATAACATTAACATAATCCTTCACTAGGAAGAGGACACAATTTTGTTATCGAGCGTTTGAAAATCCCATCCTTAGTTTTAACAGATGCAATTCTCACTCGCCCATCTTTACCCGGAAAGACTTCCATCACTCGTGCCAATGACCAGTAGAGAGGAGGGAGATTGTCTTCTTTAACTAGCACAAGGTCATTGGGTTGTAAATTTTTAAATGGGAGAAACCATTTTGGACGATTTTGAAGTCGATTCAGATAATCAGTCGACCACCTTTTCCAAAAAAGTTGCTGGAGCTTAGAGAGATTTTGCCAGATGCTAAGTCGATTTTCCGGGATAGATGTATACTCCTGGTCGGGTAGCGAGGTGAGAGACCTTCCAATCAGGAAGTGACCAGGGGTAAGATATGTGAAATCGGAGGGATCATTAGAGAGGGCACAAATGGGCCGAGAATTAAGTACGGCTTCAATTTGGGTAAGCACGGTACTGAATTCCTCGAATGTAATTTTGAGATTGCCCAACAATCTATAGATATGATGTTTAGCGCTCTTTATAGCGCTCTCCCAGAGTCCTCCATGATGAGGAGATCGAGGTGGTATTGTTTTCCACCGAATTTGAGAGGAGGCTAAAAATTCCTGAATAGAAGAGATAGTTTCTTTATTTTTCAAGAAATTGTAGAGTTCGAATAACTGATTTTTAGCCCCAAGAAAGTTTGTCGCATTATCAGAGAAAATAGTCTGAGGGAGACCTCTGCGACTGATAAAGCGCTCGAGAGTGAGAAGAAACGCTTCTGTTGTAAGCCCACTGACTAATTCTATATGAACCGCACGTGTGGACATACAGACAAACAGAGCTATGTATGACTTTATCAAGGAACTTTTACGAAGTTTAGAGGCCTTTATTAGAAAGGGACCACCAAAATCCAAACCTACATGAGCAAAAACTTGAGCAGAGCATAAGCGTTCCTTAGGTAAATCAGACATGATTTGAGCTAAGGGTTTGGCATTAAACTTGAAACAAACATGACATTCGTGGACTATCCTCTTAATCTCCCGTAGACCATTCAAGGGCCAATATCTAAGGCGAACTTGAGAGAGAGTATTCTGAGGACCTGCATGATGGAGCCTGAGATGTTCTTTTTTGAGAATTAGACGAACAACATGATTTTTCGAGGGGAGGAGGAGAGGATATTTTTGATCAAAGGTAACTTCGGAATACCTAAGACGTCCACCTACACGGAGCATTTCATTTTTGTCAAGAAAAGGAGCAAATTGTAAGAGAGACTTATTAGAAATAATCTTATTGCCTTTGAGATCAGCAATTTCTGAGGAAAAACATGAGTTTTGCAATAATTTTATAATTTTCATTTCGGCATTTTGAAGTTCGGATACTTCAAGTGCACCCGATAATTTTTGAGTGCCAGACTTTGCGTTATTACCAAATCTGAGTACATAAGCTATAGTCCTTACATATTTCGTGAAACTGGAGAACCTTTCAGAAAGCATGACAAAGAAATCAAATTGAGCACTTCGAGTGTGAAGAACAACTTTTCTTTCTTCAGGTAATTTATTAGAATTAAACTTCGGACTATATTCAGACAAATTTAGGTCAAATGTTTGCAAAAACTGAGGACCGTGAAACCAAAGAGTGGAGTTGAGTATGTTAGAGGGCATCATTCCTCTGGAGAGGATGTCAGCAGGGTTGTCTTTAGACTTTACGTGTCTCCAATGAGAGTGAGAAGAATTTTCTTGAATTTGAGCTACCCTGTTGGCGACAAATTGATTCCATCTGGAGTGATGTGATCTGAGCCACGCCAAAACTATCTCAGAATCGCTCCACATGTTTATAGAGGTAATAGAGGGCAATTTATCCTTTATGATATCAACCATCTTTGTGGTGAGCTTGCTAGCCAATAAAGCACCCATAAGTTCCAGCCTTGGAAGCGTTATGGTCTTTAAAGGAGCAATACGACTTTTCGAAACAATAAGAGAGCACGAGATATTTTTTTGATTTGTAGATGACCCGTATATAACAACAAGCAGCATATGCTTTCAAACTTGCGTCAGAAAAAGAGTGAATTTCAATAGAAGAAATTTCATGACATGAGAAAAGACATCTGGGTATGCTTATGTCTTTGAGAGCAGCGAGATCAGTTATAAACTTCAACCATTCATTTAAAATATTTAAATCCAAGGAGTCATTCCAATTAATTTTAGAAATCCAAATTTTTTGCATAATAATTTTAGCAAGAACAGTTACGGGATTAATGAGCCCTTGTGGATCAAAAATTTGAGCGATAATAGAGAGTACTTCCCTTTTTGTGTAATTATCCTTTATTGATAATTGAGGTACAGAAATTGAAAATGTATCAGTACTGGGGTTCCAACAGAGACCTAAAACCTTATTAGAAGCATTCTCTGGTGAAATAATATACGCAGAGTTTGTAGAGAGAGTAGAAACATTTTCCAAAAACATTTTTGAGTTAGAGCACCATTTATGAAGAGAAATGCATGCCTTGTTGAGTAGGTCAGTTATCTCATTATGAGCCTTAAGAAGAGTTTGCGTGTCATTGGCCCCATATAGAATGTCATCTACATAGCATCCTGTTAAGAGAGCATCGGAGGCCAATGGGTATTTGTTTTGATGAGTTTTAGCTAATTCCATCAAACAACGAGTACTTTGAAAGCTTGCGCTTTTTGTTCCATAAGTTACGGTTTGAAGCTCAAAACATTCGATGTCCTGTTCTGGAGAATCCCGCCAGAGGATATTCTGCAGGAATGTGTGATCAGAATGAATTCGTACCTGCCTGTACATTTTTTGTATGTCGGAAGTGAAGACATAGGTATACAATCTAAACCGAAGGAGAATGTCGAAAAGTTCAGGCTGAAGAGTTTTTCCTTTCAACAGGATGTCATTAAGAGAATAGCCACTGGAACTTTTCATGGAGCCATCAAAAACCACCCGTAATTTGGTAGTTAATGATTCTTCTTTTATGACAGAGTGATGAGGTAAAAAGTATTTATTTTCTAAGTGCACATTTGTGAGAGAAAGAGGAACCTTTTTGGCATGTCCAAGAGAAACATATTCATTGATGAATGCTTTATATTGAGTGTATACATTTTCGTGCTTTAAGAGTTTATTTTCTAAACTAATAAACCTTTTCCTAGCCATATTGTAAGAATTGCCCAGCATTTTATGTGCTGTTTCAGAAATGAGAGGAAGCTTTACCTGAAACCGACCAGAAGGTAGAATTTGAGTTGTTTCAGTGAATATTTGTTCAGCCAGATCCTCAGAGGAGGAGATTTTAACAGAGGGGGTCACTTCTTCGACTTCGAAGAATTGTCGAATTATATTATCGAGCTTATCTTCCTCAGATGTGGACTGGACAAATAAAGAGACATTTGACTGTGTAGGGGACAACTGTGAGCTATAAATTCCTTTGTGAAGTGCGTAAGGAGGTAAAGAACCAAACATAATGTACCCTAAGTGTGTGTTCTGGAGAACAGGGAGTCCTTTACCTAAACGTATTAAACCATCCGATAACAACTCGCTATATATGTCACTGGCAAGAAGAAGATCTATATTTCCAGGGACAGAGTAGGTGGGATCTGCGAGAGTGACTGTAGAGGGGATATTAAATTTACTTCTGTTTATGGATACCTGAGGGAGTCTACAAGTTATGTTGTCTAAAATAGAACAGGAGATTTTGAAACCATTACCATTTCTTTTGTATGGAAAAATTTCTAGATCGACCATTTTGTTCGAGAATGAACTATGTTCAGAGATAGTAGAGATTTGTAACCTTTTGCTGTAAGGAGAGAGATTTAATTTTTGAACCAAATCTTTAGAGACAAATGACGACTGAGATCCACTATCTAAAATACATCTAGCGTGTATGGGTACGCCATGCTTTGAATAAATAGTGACTAGAGCGGTTGCCAGCAGAACATCCTGCTTTATTGACAGAGCAGAGAGAGACGTCATTACATTTGACACCTGAGAGGTTTGAGATTCAGAGAGAGAGACAGAATTACTTGGACCGGCTTCACCATCAGACCAAGTGTTTTGTACATTGCGAGAGGTTGCGTGATTTTGTCGTTGAAAAGATCTACTAGAAGAAGAGCTATTTTCATGGTCATTGTGCAAGAGTGTGTGATGCCTTTTCTTGCATATACCACATAAACGTTGAGACGAACAATTTTGTGAAAAGTGTTTAGTTCCTAAACAGTTTCGACATAGTTTGTTTTCATTAACAAATTTATACTTATCCTGTAAGAAAAGATTAGCAAATTTTGTGCATGCATAAATAGTGTGTGTAGCATTATTACAAAATACGCATGTTTTGGAGTATGAGTTATTTTTATTACTTGCCGAAGAGAAGAGAACCGTTTTAGAGTTTGTTTTAATAACTTTTTTATCGTTATTACTTTTGACCCTAACTCGTATTCGAAAGACCGGTGAGTGGTAAAGTCCACTTTTTGCAAAAATATTTCTATTAATAAGAGATCCCAATGCTCGATGGGTACATTCATATTTTTTAGCGCGAGTAAGGTCTGTTTTGCGGTGACCAAAAATTCACGTAAGGCCTTTGCATTAGTTTTGACTAAGGATGGAACTTTCAAAAGACGCTGTATAAGCAAACTAATTACGCGCGATTTGTTTTCGTAGCGATTTCGAAGAGTCTCTAACGCGATTTGGAAGTTTTCTTCTAAAACTTGGATGTTTTCTACCAACTGGAGAGGTTCGTTGCGTAGAAAGGATTTGAGATAAACAAAACGCTGGACGTTGTTGAGTTCCGGGTTATTAATAATTAACGTCTCGAAGAGCTGATAGAATGCACTCCATTCTGAGAAGCATCCTGAGAAAGTTTGAATTTTAATTTCGGGAAGAGTCACTTTGGCACTAGCTAAACGTGGAGAAGTGGAACTGGACTGGTGTGAAGGAGGTTGGAGCATCTCCATTTTATGTTGAAGACCTGCCAGAGTTGAGAAGTACTTTTCTTCAATTTCTTCCCTATCGCGTTCTTCAGTGTTTTCTTCGTCCAGTTCCTCAATCTGATCCATGAGGTCATCATATTTCGCGTAACAATTCGTTAGTTCAGTATGACGGAGTTGGAACTGCAAGGGATCTGTTTCTTGAGCAGAGTTATCCCTTAACCAATTAGAGATACGAGAGATTTTTGATTTCAACGGTTTGCGTTGTTTCTTCAATTGATCCATTGCGGTTAGAGATGTATCAAAAGCTTTGCGAGATATTTATCTATGAGAGATACACGAGAAATAAAAAATTTTAGAGTCTAAAACACAGCTTAGTCCACCCCGTATAATAAACAAGAGTCTCAGAAAATAATGTCTTTACTAATCCTGCGAAATATAAACTAGTCCTGTATACTAATAATATGCGTTCGAACTTTTGAATGTCCCTGTACGTGATTATAAAAATATGTCTTGGAACGGACTCACCAAATAGAAATGAATCGTAAAAAATCCATAAAAATCCATAGTCACATCACATGTTTCTTGTCAGCAATTTCACTTGAGATTTTGAGATGCACCTCGAAGAGCGATAAATCTGCGATAAGAATGTTGAGGATGAACACTTCAAACACTTGCGTGGTGACGTAATGTTCCATGTGCCGTGAGATTGTTTATCTTATGTTTTTACGCAAAGTTCTATTTTGTGAAGAGCACTTAGTAATGAGTATTATTTTAATTTTTATGGGAAAAGAATTAAAATAAGAGAAAATTAATTTGATTTATGAAAAGGAATTGCGATAAACAATATATCCGGCTCGAAGGACCACAAGATGATGGAAAGGGTAAACTTTGTTGCCAAACTATCCACATTTAATAGAGGCGTATTTGAACACCTAATTGCTTCAAAATATTTATAAAGGACCACTGAAGCAATAAAACAATTAAGAGGTATTTTCCTTCGATTTATTTACAGTGAACTTAAGGGCTGATTCAAACATTGACAATTATCGCAATTCTGACAGTTACATAAAGAGTTATACAAATATTAGCTTTACAGTGCTGAGAGGCAGTAACAGAGATACATAGACTTGAGAGAAACAAACTGATATACGTTTAACACAAAACACCGGGTTTACAAGCGCATTTATCACTTACGGACCACGCACTTTTCGGGATCGACAACACACGCCCGGCCTTCACTTTTCGAGAGGCAAACTGTTACTGTCTAGTCCTAGTCCTAAGTTATATAAAGCGGGGAGTAGAGTGTTTATGATGTAGGGAGTCAGTCGCACACACGTCAACACGACAGCTGACGACATAAGCGCACAATTCGATAAAATAACTATATTATACAGGTTGCTTTTTACAACAAGTATCAAAGTACTATGTAATACTTGTAGCAACGGAGAGGACAAGTTTGTTCAATCAAAGCAATTTTTAACGAATCTTGTGGAAAATAAAATGCAGGAACTGGAAAGGAAAATAGCTAATATTAATCCTACAATACAATCCGAACATCAGGAAGAGATAATCGAAGAAGCCATGGACCGTATTAATCGATCGCACAATATCATTTTGTATAACGTCCCAGAAACTTATTCTGTTATGGAAGATAATAATAAAGTAAATGATATTCTAACTACAATACAAGGTGGTAATGCAAATCCGATTTCTGCAAGACATGTACACAGAATTGGTAAACGATCTAATAAGGCCCGTCTAATGAAAGTGACCTTTTCAACACCCGCGCAGGCTAAGTCTATTTTGCGTATGAAGAATAAATTAGCCACATCTACTTTCTCTGCTATTTCAATTTCTGATGATAAAACACCTCGACAGAGACAATACCTAAATGAACTCCGGACAGAACTGAAACGTCGAACAGACAATGGAGAACAAAATCTGATCATTAAGTATGTAAGGGGTAGATCTACCATAGTCAGTAAAACTGAGAGCTCTTTAAACTAAATGTGTCCAGCAATTCCAGATCAAGTAAATCCCAACACGTTGAAATTACATGTTATTACCAAAATGTACGCGGCCTTAATAGCAAAATTTCATTGTTTAATGCCAACGTTAGTGATTGTGAATTCGACATCATAGCATTAAGTGAAACGTGGTTACGCAGTGATGTTTCGAGTATGGAACTCTTTCCGAATAATTATGTCGTATACAGAAAAGACCGAAAATTCCATGAGGTGGACAAGGTGAAGGGTGGTGGTGTAGTGCTCGCGTTAAAAGATTTCATAACATCTGAAATATTGGACATTACGGCTCTCGACGCACAATTTCCACTTATTGATCTTATTATTGTCAAGTGCCGGATTGGTTACAACGATTTTTATATAGTTGTTGTTTATTTACCTGATAGGTTAAGTTTGGTAGACTTTGAATATTTTCTCGATTGCTTAGGGCAATTTGATTACTTAAATAATGACTGCATAGTACTAGGCGATTTCAATGTTTCAAAGTTTATAGATAATGATATGTCTGATTTTAAAACTTCTGTAGTTTTAAGTTTTGCGGGCTCTACTGGCCTTAGACAATTTAACAATGTTGTTAATCACTTGGGTAGACTGCTAGATTTGGTCTTATCGCATTTTAGTTGTGAAGTGAAGCGTGATGACTCACCTTTGGTCTATGAAGACTCTCATCACCCAGCTCTTCTAATAACATTTACGGATATATTTGTAAAAGAGCCTAAATTTAGGTATGGTTTGGAGCAATTAACTTACAACTTTAAAAAAGCAAATTTTCCTGCTTTATATCGAGAACTGTATGAAACGGATTGGAACTCTCTAGATACTTCTAATGATGTTAATGAAACTTTAAATAACTTTTACGATAAGATTTTTTCTGTGTTTAATAAGTATATTCCAGTTTACAAAAACTTTAGCCATAAATACCCACCCTGGTTCGATGCTGATATCATTCACAACATCAAATTAAAAGCAAAGTTTAGAAAAAAGTTTAAACGATTCAAAAATCAGTGTGATTTGCTTAAGTTTCAACGGTTAAGACACCTTGTCAAATCAAAAATCAGTTTGGCCTACAATGTATATGTCGAGAATATCCAAATTGCTTTATCCATCAACCCCAAGAAGTTTTGGTCGTACGTAAATTCGAAAAATAATAGTTTAAGAATTCCTGGTGTGATGAAATATAATGACATTACTATCTCCGACTCACAAAATATTGTGAATATGTTTGCAGAATTTTTCAAGAGTGTTTTTCTGTCATCAAATATTAATTTCAAGGCTAACTCTTCCTCAATTAATGCAGATTACTTAAATTTTTATCCTATTTTAGAGTCTGAGATAATTTTGGCTAGTAAGAAATTGAAAGACAAAATGACGTGTGGACCTGATAATATTCCATCCTTTTTGGTTAAGGATTGCATAGGTGCCTTAACTGTGCCACTATTAAAAATTTTTAATTTATGTCTTCTTAACAAGGAATATCCGAGTCTCTGGAAAGAGTCAAAAGTGTGCCCAATACTCAAAACTGGTGAAAAGGGTCAGGTAGAATACTACAGACCAATTTCCATTATTTGCAATCTATCGAAAGTCTTTGAAATAGTTTTGTATAATCGTATTTACTCACGCACTCGTAATCAGCTGTCTCAATATCAAGATGGTTTTGTCTCCAACCGGTCCACTGTGACAAACTTATTAATGGTCACACAATATATCTCAGCGGCCCTAGATAATAGAAGTCAAGTTGACGTCATATATACTGACTTTACGAAGGCGTTCGACAGAATTCACCACGGCGTATTACTTTCTGTCTCTTTGGTCTTTCTAAGGATGCCGTGACTTTGGTCTTTCTGAGGATGCCGTGACTTTTATGCGGTCTTACTTGTCAAATAGAACGCATTTTGTTGCTTATAATGGTTACAAATCGGAAAAGTACCTAGCTTCTTCAGGGGTTCCACAAGGTTCTAATCTAGGTCCATTATTGTTCTTGTTATTTATTAACGATCTGTGTGAATCAATTTCTGCACCATGTTTATGTTATGCCGATGATTTAAAGATTTATTCATTGATAAGCGACCTTAATGATTGTCATTTTTTGCAGAGTGAACTGAATCGTGTACATGAATGGTGTAATGCAAATCATTTGAATCTTAATGCCAATAAGTGCAAAGTAGTTAGTTATTCTAGGAAACAGTCTAATTTATACACATATATATATATATATATATATATATATATATATATACATATATATATATTTATATATATAATGGACTAGGGGGTAGTAGATGAAGAAGGGACAAGGAGAGCAGGGCTTTCTAGTTCTTTAAAGTGAGAATAAGCGACACCAGGCAAATAAACTTTGGAGAATGCAATGTAAATAGAGGAAGAATCTATTATTCGAGAAATACAGACAGGTAATACAGATATGGAAGATCGTTAAAGTGGGAATAAGCGACACAACAGGTAAACTTTAGAGAATGCAATATAAATAAAGGAAGAATTTATTGTTTAGGAAATACAGACTGACAATACAGATTTGGAGTCGACATAATACTTAGCGAAAAGCAGCGACTTATCACCAACTATTGATAGGAAAGAAGAAAAAAGAGAAAACAACTTAAAAAATACTAGGGACAAACTGTAATCGGGGAAAATTTTAAAGTCAAAATCGGCGAAGCAACATGTGGATTTATCTTTAATACCTGTTCAATAGATTACACATAGTAGAAGTAATAACTGTATTTACTTCGATTTGTAAACAATAATTTGTATAATACTTTTTCCAAAAGTTTAAAATTATTAAAAATATCATATAGGCTTTATATAATTACTATCAAACGTGAACGTTGTTTGTCGACATTAAAATTAATAAAAACATTTGTGAAAAGCACTACTATAGCTGAGTGCTTGGGTTATACTAAGCTTAAAAAAACAATTCATAAAAATCATAATCCAATAATTTGCAAAACTGTAAGCTTTTTGTATTTCAATTTTATTCACTCGTGAGCCGCCGCTGCTTTCATTTTAATTTGAACCACTTGAACTCGGCATAAATTTTGGGTACTCTGATGGTGGGGTTCAAGAATGCCTGATGGGTGGTTCCAAGGCGTGTATTAATATAATATAACCAATAGGGCACAATTTTAACAGGGTTGGGTGAGGGTCTATCCAACCGAAGATTAGATGAAGTAAAATAATCAGATGGAGTGAAAGTAAACTAAATCTTTTCAAAGAACTAATGGTTAAATAGAACCTTTGCATGTTTATAATTATTGTTATTTACTCAAGATGTGTGCAAGCTGCAAAACATAAATTTGTAAAATATAATGAAAAGTATGTATCTAATGTGGTTTGTAAAATAACACAATTAATAACTCGAAGGAAAATTTTGATTAGCAGTAAAGAAGTAGGATTTTTTGTAAAATATACTACAGAATAACTAAATTTTAATACAAGCAAATTATTTGTATGTGTATTTGAAAGCCAAAATATCAAATAAAATTTATTTTTCTTGTATTTTTGTTATAACGCAAAAGATTTTTAAAATTTCAAGTTTTACGTTTCGTCCATTCTTTATTTACATGGTTTTTACTAAAAGTATATTGGTATATAAAATAGAATATATTATATACAACTATTACTGAGATAACGGAAACCAGTTACGCTTCGGTCACACAGAACAATGTAGGTACTGCACGTTGTTTACATTATTGGTTATTACCAAGTACATAGTGGTGTCCTAACATTATACATTAGACAAGGCGAAAAGAATTCAAACCAGCAAAAATTTGTGCCATAGATCTTGTTTCTCTCTCTTATACACACCTAGGCCCGAGCGCCTGTTCTGTCCTGTCATAAGCGCTTTATGAACGATTAAAAAACAATGTTTTAAAATTAAATAAGCCCCATTTATAGAGAAATGATAAAACAAGGTTTGAGCTTGTATTTAGGTCCTTGGTGAATTCAAAAATAATATTTGTGAGTTGTGTTTTTGAGTCCTAAAAATCGTAATTTAGCGTTTTTCAGTTTTAAATTATTTATAACTAGAAAACGATCAAGTTTACAGAAAAATTATAACAGACCTATTTTGTTGTGAATGGTCCAAAAAATTCCAAATTGGAAAAAATTGATCGCTACTATTTTTTTAAAAAGGAACTAATTAAAAAAAATTGAACAGCTTGACCTCTTGAACCTTATTTTGGGGTATCTCATGATAGTGATTAAGCAAAACAAAATCTCATATGGATATTTTTCCGAACGAACTTGAGTTTTTCGCATTGTCTACATAGAACTGTTCTTACAGTTCCCTAATTACATTTATCTATAAGTTTCTATCTTGGGTCATAACAATATCTATCCTCTTCACAGACAATGTCCTTTCTAAGCTTCTCCCATTAGGTCTTCTTTGATCTTCCTCTCCTACATTTCGTCATTGAACATCCCCTTACCTCCTTAACACATGCTCCCTCATGTGAGAGGCAATTAATGTTAGGGCAGAGTGCTTCAACAGTGCGCACCCGTCGATTTTTGGATTTTATTATAGTAGTTACATAAATAGATAAGTATATAGATAGATATATAAATCCTCACGCGTTTATATGTCTACGTAAAATAATGAAGGCAGAACTTTTGGATGAAGCTCCACCATCATTAGTTGAATGGTATCCGATAGTGATTTCATCGATCAGGACCTGTTTGTTGATTATGTCACACATTTTAGAGATCATACTAAGTCGACAAAGGCACAATCAGTCCTATTGATAATGGATAACCACACTTCCCATTGTTCCAGTGCAGCAATTGATTTTTTTCGACAATATAACATTATTGCATTAAACTTTCTCTTCATAGTAGTCACCGTATGCAGCCACTTGACAGATGTTTTTTTAGACCGCTAAAAAGTTTTAATCCAACGAATGTAAAAAATGGCTGACGAACCATCTAGGACGGGAAATTACGGTTTACCAAATATTGCTTCAATATTTGCATCTGTATATTTTAAAGCTGCTACTCTAACGAATGCGATTGAAGGTTTTAACGTGACAGAAATACGTCCCTTTAATAATTACATATTTACTGAAGCTGACTTCATGTCTACTTTTGTCAGAGAATGAGAAGAACCTGCTACAGCTACAGCAACTATGCTGAATCGATACTCAACCAGATCAAATGTCTGAATCAGTCTCTGAAAATGCTCCCAATGTTCTTGACAGTCCAACTATTGTTTTTGAGAATTCCACTACTAAGGATAATGCTTCATGCCAATTAAAGAGATGCCATAATACACCTCAACTTACAGATCTGGTTTCCAACACATCTGCAATCATTTTAACTTTGAAAGAAAAAGTTGCTGTACTGCCAGAAACCTAAACATTCGATTTATCAAACACTCCTGGAAACACTCAAATTAACGACCATTTCTCTGTTATCTAAATCAATTTCGGTTTGATCAACAAATCTCAGAAGCAAAAAGTCGAAAATTACCACCAGATATCCATAAAAGGACCAACTAATTAAAGAAAAAGTGAAAAAAAAACCGAAATATATACTCAAACTAGATGTTGGCGACAACCTACGATCACCACAAGCGCTTCCGGGAGGGAGTTTGAAAAGGAAATCGGATATGAACCTCAGACCGGCAGAGAAAATACGGAAAAATGAAAAAGCTGTTTTCACAAAACCAAAAACAACGCCTCATAAGAAAATTTTGAGCTGTCCAGCGTGCAACGACACATTTAAAGAACCGATCACAGAAGACGTTGAGTGCATATCGTGTGCTAAATCTTACAATCCTAAATGCGTACTTTTAAAAAGCGTTTTTATAAGCGTAGGCAAAAGCACTTAAATGAAACTTAAAAACATTTTTTCTGTTAAAGTAATAACGTTTATTTTGTAAGTTATCATTTATTTTTTGTTTCATGTATCAACAGGCTTAAATAAAAATAAATATATTTTCAACGCAATCGGTTTGGATTTTACACCTGATTAAACCTTAAGTACTCACTCTTGAAGCACTCTACGCTACTCCTAGATTAACGTTTTAATTAATTAATTAATTAATTAATAATTAATTAATTTTTTTCTTTACTGTCACTCCACTTTTGAATCAAAGAGCAGCTTTAATCAAAATAATAAGATGTACATAATCTCAAACGATAGTAAAAAATGTTTTATACTTAGTAAATATGTCAGTAAGTGTAAGTGTATATTCTTATATTATATATAATAATATAAATTCTTATATTATTATATATAACCGAACCTATTTCGTCTATTCGAATACCAACCATATGAACAGGCAGGTTTTAGAAAAGGCGATTCAACTTCCGATCACCTGTTAACCACAAAAATATTAATAGAAAAATGTAACGAATACAAGTTTCCAGTTTTCCTAGCATTTGTAGACTACGAAAAAGCTTTCGATACCATAGAACACACGGCCGTAATAAACGCAATGCAAAATTGTAGAATAGACAGCAGATATATTAACTTAATAAAAGAAACTATGAACCAAGCTACAGCTACATAATACCTAAATGAAAATAAACACACGAACCCTGTACCATTAAACAGGGGAGTCAAACAGGGAGATACTTTATCACCCAAACTGTTCACCTTAGTTTTGGAGGACGTTTTTAAAAACCTAAATTGGAAATATAAGGGAATAAACATCAATGTCTGCTACCTCAGTAATCTACGATTTGCAGATGACATAATCCTGATAGCTACTGACCTACAAGAAATGCAAACCATGCTTTTAGAACTACATACCGAATCTTCTAAAATAGGACTGAAAATGAATTTAAACAAAACAAAAGTCATGCACTTCGAAGACACCGTGACAATAATAAACGATAAAGTTATAGAAAAAGTTGAAGAATATATATACTTAGGACAAAAAATAATACTAAATAGGTAAATTCAAACTGAAGAAGAAGAAAGTTAGCTTGGGCAGCATTCGGTAAACTGAACTATATACTCACACAAATTCAATTACATCTTAGATATAAAGTTTTTGATGCATGCATTATTCCGATATTAACTTATGCGGCACAAACATGGACAATCACAAAAAAGAATATGAATATACTTAGAGTCACTCAATACGCGATGGAAAGAGAAATGCTAGGTATATCACTTAATGACAAGAAAACAAACACATGGATAAGATAGAAAACCAAAGTCACCGATGTAGTGCAAAAATCACTAAAGTTGAAATGGGAATACGTTGGACATGTAGCTAGGAGCGATCCAAACAAATGGCACAGATCAATTTTAACCTGGAGACCCTACCAACACAAAAGACCCAGAGGCAGACCTCCTATGAGATGGACAGATGCTCTGAAAAGGACTGCCGGGAAAAATTGGCTACAAGTAGCGTACAATAAAAAACAATGGAAAGGAAGACTTAAAGAGGCTTACGTTCAGATGTGGACGTGAATGGCTAGACGAAGAAAATTTCGTCTATTAATGCATTACAGTACAGCGGTACAGACATTAAAATATTACCTCGCCACCAGGTTGTAGGATCTGGTTACCCATATTAAAAGAGGAAGTTATTAAAAGGAAAATACCAGTTTTAGTAAGTCAGTAACATATAGAGGATACATCATTTATGTTTTTTAAATAACAAACATATTAAATCGGAATTTGGTGTTTATTGAAAGTAAACTAAAAACTTATATTGTCAATATAAACGAGTCAGATAAAATTAAATTATTAGAAGAATTTTTCACAATAAATTATTAGAAGTACGATTTTTTTGAGAACGATTTCCGAAGTGGAAATTCGAACGTCAATAAACGTACTTAAACCTTTAATTGCGGCTTATTCCCATTTAAATAGTACTTACTATAAAATTTATTAGTTTATTATATACAAACCTTTATTATGTTTTTTGTTAAGTTTCTATTGATTCTAATATCATTCACGTGTTCTGAAAACATTAATTTTTATTATATCTTAATACTTTTCTTGTAATCTAAATAATTGTGATTATATAGGCAACACTGTGTACACACGCACACGCATTCATTCTTCGATCACCTATACGAAAAATATAAGAAAGGAGAACCGATGATCAATACCCCTACGACTATAATCAAAGCGTAAATAAAGCTCGCCTCAGAAAAGTTAACAAGTGTGTTAAATCGTACGGGCCTTGGTGAGAATAATTACGACTCTAGAGGTTTTTTTCTGTTCCGATCGTGGAGAAAACGTCGACTGATTGCCAAGAGATTGAATACAAGACGTGGAGGGAATGTTTGGCGAGAATTTCAGAAAATTGGGAAAATAATGAGTGCTTTAGTTCAGGAAAAATTGCGGATTCAGAACAGGAGTAGCTAGTAAAAACTGCAGCAATCTTCGAAGCAATTCTATAGATAAAGGAAACTGTAAATAAAGTTTTATATAATACACTTATTAAAACAGTGTCAAACTTTTTATTTGAAGCTTTAAAACTGATATAAAGTTTTATAGATATATTAGTATTTTAAAAAATAATTTCAAACTGTACTAAAATATTTTCACTGCATTTATTTAGATATGACAGGATTTATCACGATATGGCTCCTTTAAATGTTATGGAACAGTTAGGATGAAACTTAATAGTCATAACGTTTATTACCACAGTTTTAAGTTAGTTTAAGGTTATTGATTTTTAAGTTAATTGTATTTCGTGTAGTTTTGTTTGGTCTCAGTAGGTCAGTAATATAATTTGTAGATATAAAGCCCTTTCTTGGTAGGTAACTTCGGTCCCAACATCCCTTAAATACCTGACTGTATAGATACCTGAAGATACTGTTATAATGAAATCAATATATCCAATCCAATATTTGATAGAGAATCCATGTATCTCAGGGTTATCTCTCTTCTTGTTTAATTTGGACACTAAGGCTATAGCGGAATCAGACGGTAAAATCTGCCTAGACTGGATTTTTATTTGGTGTTGGGCACTTAAAAGTACATATTTAGAAACCCCTTAAGCCAAACTTTTAGCTCTCTAGGTGGCCCCCTGGAGTCCCCTATTGCAGAAAGGTGTTTTTACGGAAAAAAATGCCAGAGCAATCCTTTCCTTTAAAAAATCTGAAAAAATTAACCAATATACATTTAAATGCCCAAAAACCCTCTGATTTTTTTCTGATTTTTTTGGGTTAAAATTGAGCTCATGAAAAATAGTTGAATTTTTTAAACAAATTTTAGGTTGTGTAGGTAATTTTTAGCAAACTTTTAAATCATTTTGTGTTTTTTTTTTGTCTTTTGAATGTCGGGTTTTTTTAATATTTTTTCCAATGTTTTAAGCACATAATCTCATTTATATGTAACAAATAACGATTTTTGTTTCTCTCCGCCCATTATTTGAGTGGTGATTATCATTTAAATATTTTCATGCCCAAAAAAACTATGATTTTTTTCAGATTTTTTGAATCAAAATTAAGCCCAGGAAAAATATTTTATTTCAAATTTCTAAATAATTATTTTTCGTGTATTTTACGTTCTTTCAAATGACTGGGTTAGATTTGACATTTTCTCTCCGTAACATCTTAAGAATTAAAAAAAAAACATTTTTGATATTTTCCCACATATTTTTACCAGATAAACTCAACTGTATGTCAATAAATAACGATTTTTGTTATTTTTTCGTATTTCTAATAGCGGGATTAGATTTGCCATTTTCAGAAAGTTTTTCGTAAGATATTTCTTCATCTTATTTATGTCTTCCGATTTCTCAGTCTGAATTACCATTTTTATTTTACCTTTTTCGTAAGTATAAATTAAATTAAGGTAACGGAAAATTACCTTAAAGTTAATAGTTTAATACACTCTAGTATTTAAACAAAAGTGGTACAGTGGGCGGTACTGTAGACTAATAACATTGCGTAGTAAGTGGTTTTACCGAAACAAGAAGTAATATCCATCAGTGCCCAAAAAAGATCTAAACCGTTGCGTAAATGCTTTATCTAACACGGTGCACGAGTTTATTTGTCGGTTACCACACTGACACTCGACATTGATTTTAAAAGCAAGGCCACCAAGAGTGATTTCGGAAAATTTATTATCTTTTTCGCACGTTTTACACTTCAGCATGGTCGAAAATTTTCCGAAAACAAGCCAATTTAATTTAGCCTATTTCCAAAATTTCAAAAGGTAAAAGTAGTTTGCAATAATAATAATAGGAAAGCATCTTCCTGTATAATATTTGTTTAGTGATTCATCGGTAATATTGTTTTATTGAATTCTCAGAATTTTGTTTCAGAAGAAAAAAATATTTTTTTTTAATTAACCAAAAGAGAAAGCATAGAACATTAAAAATAAACGAATTTATCTACATTTTTAAGAATATTTAAAAATAGACATGGACAATTACCTAAAAGAAGTTAAAAAACAAATAAAACCAACAGGATGAAACGGACTCCAAAGGTAAAATTGTTGAGATTTATAGAAAATTTTCGAAATGAAATCCATCTGTTTCTATACAACGTCTTTGTGGAATCATTAACTTGACCTCCTCGAAGGGATCATTTTTAATAATATAAGAATCAATACTTTTGTCAATTAGTTCTTGTCGTGTATTTATGTTTTCTTGATAAACCATTTCTTTTAATCGACCCCATATGGAATAGTAGAAAGAGTTAAAATCAGTTGCTCTAAAAGTGACCATGCATGGGTTCCCTGTGTCCTACCCACTTATTTTCATGAGATTCATAAAGATTTTAACGAACAGCAACTGAGAAATTTGGTGATGCCCCATTGTGCATTGTAAGGTTTTTACCACATGGGTTATACTATTTTGAAATCAACGATTGACTTAGGATCGTGAGGAGGTCAACCTTAGTTGAAGTATCTCCTTTACACTACCAAAAAGAAAAGACAATCATGGAAATCCCTACCCTGGCCTAGCTCTTCTCATCAGAGGTAGTTCGGCTAATCCCCAAGACAAATGATGGCAACAAGAACGATCACAAAGGGGATCAAAGCATAACACAAAATGCAAAAAAAAACATTTTATTTAAATAAATGAACATTACAGTATGTCCTCTACAAACTGGCTGGATGCATTAATAAGAAAGAAAAGATGAAAAAAATTATTTAAAAAAATTCCTTTATAAAAGGTATATTAATATAAAAACCCTATCTGGCTACATCACAGAAAGTTTTCGCAATAACTATTCTATCATCAGTGCTATCCTAAAATAAGTATACCACTTTAATTAAGGCAAAAGTGAAAGTTATTAATTTTTAATTACATCTTTGATGTTAAAAAACTAGGATGTTTAAGGTATAAACGGAAACTTCTTCCGTTGTTTTTGCAAATTTTATTTTTCCTTAACTCAAAAATTAAACCATAGACATTGTTTGGTGTAAAACGTGAGGTCGCTGGTTAAATGAATTAGAATAATTCTTTTCCAAACAGACATACAATACAGGTAGACTGAGCGTTGCAATACAGTGCTGTTTTCTCAATGCGACAGAAAAAACTGACGCAAAGCAGTCTCTGCATCTCTTTCTACTGGGCCGGATTTTTTGACCACGTGGTCTAAATGATCAATGGGAAGGTCAAGTAGTCGATAAACTCGGCCCATTAGAAAAAGATGCAGGGACTTCTTTGTGTGAGTTTTCTCTGTTGCATTGGGGGAATTGTAATGTATTGCAGCGATCAGTCTATTTTTATTATATGTCTATGAGTAAATCTGATTATTACTGTAACCTTTTCTTTTGAACACATTATAATTTATAACATTGAAACATAGGTTTAAAAAATTGTATTTGACTATATATTTAACACTACACAGAGTATCAATGTATCAGATGTAACGATCCAAAATTTTGTTTAAGTATTTCAGAATCCTATAATTTTTTTTTATTTATTTAATTTAAATTTCACTTACTTACTTTTGTTTAACCCAGTATTGTAAGGAGTCATCTAATTATAAATTGGAAGCAATGTTTTTATCAATCTCAAAATATCCGAATAAGAGCGCTTTAGTGTTATTGGCTTAGAATAAACATTTTAACTCCGAACGAAGAGATAATAGTTTATTTGTACATCTTATAAATGCACTGAAATTGCTTAGCTTTAAATCGTTTATTTGAATATCGGATAAGTTTAGCCGCGTTGGGAATTACGTTTTAATTTTGAACGTAAAAAGAATCTGAGTTTTCTTTACACTAAATCTTAAGATCTTATTTAGCCGCTACGGACACTAATGGTTTAAAAAAAATACGTTTTGTTTAATGTATCTGATTGGATGGGACACGAATCTAACGTAATTTTTTTGGCAGAAAGCTGACTTAGGAAATTCACATCATCACTCGATACTAGATTTTTGTGTTATACAGTGTCTTCACTTCGGTCCACCAGGAGAGTTTTTTAAAATTTTTTTATGTTTTCCTTTTTTTTGTAACAATTTTTGGTGTAAAGAACACTAACCCCTTTTTATCTCTTATTGCTTGCAGAAGAAAAAAAAACTACATAACGCTTGTTTAATTTTTCACATGCGAAAAATCATGTCATATTTTTCGCTGTATTAATTCCTATTATTCTTCACCTCAATTTTAAAATTATTGCCCTACTCCAACCCTTCCTACTGACTTTAACTCCACTCCTTTAGAACAGACAGTTTTAAAATAGCAAACGAAAAAGACTCTCTCTTAACTGTTGACAGCTGCTAGCTACAGACTCACTTTCTTGATTGTTGACTTTCGCTAACAACAGACGTCCTCTCTATCGAATTTTGACTGCCGCTAGTAACAGACATTCTCTCTCTTTCTCTCTGATAGATACGCGAAAAATACCGCGAATCCTCTTTTGAATCGTAGAGACAACAAACGCAAATATGCTCTATATCTTGATCTTAGTGTTAGTAGCGCGAGACACCTGTTTAGAAACCGGTAAAGACAGCTCCCCCGTACGAGAAACAACTGCAAGTGAAAGTGAAACCCTATAATATAAATACCGCAAGTGTGTGTGAAACAGTAGTATTGGTTTATAAACTGGATTTGGCTGTCATCTGTATAACCCTTTACTACCTATACTAATTACTTTGAACCAGCCCTATTTAATACAGTCTTCATACACTGAAATTACATTAATAATTTCACATATGTATACACCATTTTTTGTACAACACCTTTGTCTATTCCACTGCTTCTGCTGGTGGAACTTAAATTTGTGTTTGTGTAAACATTACATGTGTTAATGTGTAATACTTTATGAGAATATACGTGAATATTACTCTTTAAGATGATATCTGCTGAAGAAGAATTTAATTAACTTAACTTTACTTGTCATGGATGTGAGACTGAAGACAATAAAGAAAAAGTCTAGACCTAACTACGACATGACAGCCCTGCAACATCCGGAAGTTAAAAAGCAAGTGGGGGAATATATTAACAACCAAGTTAAACAACTAAAAGAAGAAAATAACATCCAACGAGAAATCAATCAATTCGAAGAAATAATTAAGAAAACTAAACAAGATCTGCTAAAACCAAACAAAGAAACAAAGAAGAAATCTTGGATGACTCCAGAAATCCTTCACTTAATGGAACACAGAAGGTTAATAATTAAATGAAATAAAGATGAATATAAAAAAATGCAGGCTTACATCAGAAGAAAAATAAGAGAAGCTAAAGAAAAAGAAGCTGTAGAGAAATGTAAATAAATAGAAAGACTACAAGCCAAGCATGACAATGTTAATGTACACAAAAAGGTAAAAGAAATAACGGGTACTTTTAAAAAGCGAACACAAATGAAACTCATAGACACCAATGGAAAATTATTCATTGACTCCCAAGAGATGAAAGACAAATGGAGAATATATTTGGAGACACTTTTTTAAGATCAAAGAACGGATTATAGGCATCCATTTTCAGAGAGGATGAGGGGCCCGGACATACTTAAATCTAAGGTAGAAGAAGCAATAAAACGGATGAAAAGCAGGAAAGCTGTAGGGCCTGATAATATCGAAGCTGAATTTTTAAAACTCTTGGAGGAAGAAGGAATAAATTGGATCACGGCTGCCTTCAATAAAATATACAATACAGGAATCATCCCTGATAAATGGCTAGAATCAGAATTCATAGCGATACCTAAAAAACAGGGGGCTAAAAAGTGCGAAGAATATCGAACAATCAGCCTAATGAGCCACATGTTGAAACTGTTTCTTAGAGTCATCCATGGAAGAATTTATAAGAAGTGCGAGGAACAAATATTGGACAGACAGTTCGGCTTCATTAACGCAGTGGGTACCAGAGAGGCACTTTTCGGTGTACAGGTACTGATTCATAGATGCAGGGACGTTAACTGTGACGTATACGCGTGCTTGATCGACTATGAAAAGGCATTTGACAGAGTTCAACATCAAAAGATGATAAACATTTTAAAAGAAGCAGACCTGGATGACAAAGACCTCAGAATAATTTCAGAACTATACTGGAATCAGACCGCATACATGAAAATTAACGGAGAAGAAACAGATCACATAAAAGTACTACGTGGAGTTAGACAGGGATGTATCCTATCGCCGTTGATATTTAATATGTACTCAGAGAAAATTTTTAACGAGGCTATTTACGGAATAGACGAAGGCATCCTTCTAAATGGTGACAGAGTAAACAATGTTAGATATGCCGACGATACCATGGTGATAGCAGATAGTTTAGAGGGACTTCAGAGGCTAATGGACAGAATAAACGAGTACAGTCAACAGTACGGACTAAACATTAATACCCACAAAACGAAACAAATGATTATTAGCAAGGAGAATATAAATTGGGCTCATCTATACATTAATGGGACGCAGATAGAGCGATTAAAACAGGATTGCTACCTGGGAACTATTATAAACGAACAGTGGAGCCATGTACAGGAAATAAAGTGCCGCATAGGAAAGGCAAGAACGGTCTTTAACAAAATGAGCGCCATCTTCAAAAGTCACAACATATCCCTAGATACAAAAATGAGACATTTGAGATGCTATGTTTTCTCCTGTGTTGTTGTACGGGGCGGAGGCATGGACGCTTACAGACACCACTATTAAAAAACTTGAAGCATTTGAGATGTGGATAAATAGAATAATGCTGAGAATATCATGGACAGCAAGGATCACGAACAAGGAAGTTCTAGAAAAAATGAAGAGGGAACCAGAGATTGTGTTTACGATCAAACGCATAAAATTGCAATATCTGGGACACGTTATGAGAAATCAGCACCGTTACTCCCTGCTGCAGTCTATATTGCAAGGTAAAGTCAAAGGTAAGCGAGGACCCGGTAGAAGGAGAATATCATGGCTGCGGAATTTAAGAACATGGTTTAAGAAAACCTCAACGGAGCAGTTTCGAGCCGCAGCGAGCAAGGTCATGATTGCCAATATGATTTCCAACATCCGAAACGGATAGGAACCAGAAGAAGAAGAAGAACTTTACTTATTACATTGAATTAATTAATATTTAAATGGGAATAAGCCACAATTAAAGGTTAAAATACATTTATTGACGTTTCAATTTCCACTTCGGAAATCGTTCTCAAAATACCAAATTTTGAGAACGATTTCCGAAGTGGAAATTGAAACGTCAATAAATGTATTTTAACCTTTAATTGTGGCTTATTCCCATTTAAATATTAATTAATTTAAAATGCCACAAGAAAATAGCTTCAGAACAATATTATTACATTGAATCTCAATTTGTAAAAGTAGACCAGAAAGTATTATTGAGGAATAAATAAAATTCAATTCAAGGTAGTTGTTTGTTTAGAATCACCAATATTTGTTGAGCTACACTTATTTGGCGCCCAACGTGTGGGCGTGATCTTTGAAAAGTAGCTTGTGAAGTCGACTCCACAGATAGTTAAAGTCACACTATTTCTTTCTTCATATTGTTTTATTTTGGGCATACTACCTGTTTTTTTTAATATTGCCTAACATTTCCTCTTGACAACTGTTGAAATATTATTAGTTCATCTGTTTCTAGAACCACCTGTGCTTCTTCACCCGACTAGTGATGTGTCTGTGCCATAAAACAAAGGCGTCTTTTCATTTCTTTCTTTTTATCTTGCATCCACTTATTTATGTTATCTATCTTATTTTGTCTATATTATTTTTTGTATTCTCATTTTATTTGTTTTTGGTTATCTTTGAGTTGTGTTAGTTTAAGTTTTACTTCTGTGGTATTGTTAGTAATGATAGATCCGATTACAAATTTGTATATGCGAGTATTTGTTTAAATTTTCAGGTGTTTGTCTTTCTATATTGTGTCGTTGCAGGATCCCACTGTTTTGCTTACTTTTGTCACTTATTTGCTCACTTTTAATATTGCCATTTGGTATTTTGATTCCAAGCTATTTAAACTTACTTATTCTACCATCTGTTTTTAATCTCAAGTTTGCATCTTATTAATTTTTTTATGGTGATATTTTACAAATGACAATATTAGAATAAATATTAGTGACCTTAATGAGTATCTCAGTCTAATCCTAGTTGATATTTCAATGTGGTTTCTCTCTGTAATTGTTTCGTACTATATGTAATATATGTTCTCTATCAATTTCATAATATCCAATGGCACTTGTATGTTGCACAATAGCTGTATTGGATTTGATAACTGTACTCTGCCGAAAGCCTTTGCTATATTTCTCAACTATATTCGTCTTCTTCTTCTTGTGCCACTCCTATCGGAGATTGGAAATCATCAATACTATCCTGACCTTGTTTACAGCTGACCTAAAGAGTTCATTAGTGGTACAGCCAAACCACTCTCTCAAATTACGCAACCATGACATTCTTCTACGGCCTGGATTCTATATACCTAATTACAAATTCAGCATTGTTATAGTATCTTCTGAATGTTTATCATCTGATTTATTAATTATTTTTGTCAGCTTATTTGTTATTACTTTCGCAAACAGTTAAACAGGTTTATTCTTCTAAAAATTGTTTCCGCCCTTTTTTAAAAATTGTTATCATAATGCTCGTAGATCAGCTGTTGGATCAGCTGTGATCTGCAATTTTTTATAATGTTTGCTTTCTCTGGCGAGTAGGTAAGTCAAACACAAGTAAAAATATAAATAATTTAAGAACATTTTGAAGAAAAAAGGGTTAGATATTTAGTTGAAGTACTTGGGGTAAAATAGAAACATAAACCCACCGACACTAGACAAAGTTTAAATATTGGAACTCTTTTACGCGTGGTACTGGTTCGTTGTTAATTATTAAAGAAGCACTAAAATCTGCATTAATTTAAATTTCTTTAGTCTTGAGATGCTAGTATTAAATATAACTTTGAGTGATTTAGTTGCCAAGTCATTACACTTGCCATCAAAATAATACGATAATTCCATTTGATTAGATGGTATTCATTGGGTTTCATACGACTTGTCCCAGCCGATTGGTAGATATTCAAACAAAAAGAAATAAAATGTGGAACCAAACACTTCTACTCCATATATTTTTTCAAAAAGGGCAGATTAATATATCTTTTATTTAGTTCGAAAGACTATCCATTAGCCATATCCACCTTATCCATTTCGAAGCTACATGTATTATTTGATGAGGAGCAAAAATCGACATGGTACTGTGTCATGACTATTTTGCTCATTTTACATAAATGATCTAAGTGAGCAGCGTCCATTGAAAATACTTGCAATTATTCTGAGTTCATTTTTCTGAACATTTAATATTTTTGGGAAGCAAGCACAAGGTTGTTATAACCTATTTTCTTGTCTTGGACCTGGAATATTTTGCCAGTACGCTGTATTTAGTTCCATTTCCCAGTCTCGGACGTCTCCCAAGATACAGCTTTTGTAATACCGTAGAATAGTTACAGTATGATAAGAGAAATAGTCAGCAAATCCTTGATGCCCTGGCATCCATAACAAGGTTATTTTGTTGTGCTTCGTTCGTTATTTAAGAGACTGTCCGCAGTTCCTAGCTGTTACGGCATCACAAGTTGAAACGTCAGAGTTTCCTGTCAAGGATAACTGCTAGATACTTAACGTCTATTTTTGTCAAATAGACCTGTACAATTTCACGCATTGCATTTAGATATATTTCTTGAAGTTACTGTTTCAAAGAATCTGATTAAATATTCAACGTGTAATAAATCAATATTCAAAGGAATCGTCGAGATATCATAAGACTTAATTGTTTGGCGAGCAAAATAAAAGAAAACGTGTTTCTAGCTAGTTTATGATAAGGTCATTTTTCACGATGATACTTCTACGCCTTCATATGAACATTTCCCAAACAGATAAATTAGAAACTGTCCCAAAAACGTTTCCCTCAACACCGCTAGCTATCGCTCTATCCAGATCCGGTTTACTATTGTTTTATGGCTAGTGTTGCAAATTATTTTTAAACTGTTACGGTAAGATTACAGATATTTACTCTTAATTTTAATAGATTTAAAAAGTATTAAATTTTTATTGGCCAGCATTCATATTAAAGCAGGGTGTGTCACGTGTGTGCGACGATCTATCATAGCGGTAAATATTGTAAAGAATGTGTCTATTCGGATTTCAGAGAGATACTTTAAATTTATTTAGAACTAATATCTTTGGTTCCCTTCCATAGATATACTTATTTTGTTTTCCTATTTTGGGAGACATGCCATTACCTTTTACTTTTATTATTCACTCGCATTGACCATATTTCTATTCTACTATATTTATATTTTCCATATATATATATATATATATATATATATATATATATATATATATTTCGTTCTTCTAACAATTTTGGACTATAATGCTTCTGCTATATAATGCTTGTTTGAGTGGAGTTAAATCTACAGTTATATCAAGAAATACAAAAGTAAAACTCTACAAAACAATAATACGCCCAGTCCTAACATATGGTTCAGAAACCTGGACTTTAACAAAAAGCAATGAATACATGTTAGGATGTTTCGAAAGAAAAATACTAAGGCGCATCTATGGAGCGGTAAATGAAAATGGTGTCTGGAGAAGACGATACAACTTCGAACTCTATAGGATATACCAGGAACCAGATATCGTAAAACACATAAAGATAGGACGTCTGAGGTGGGTAGGCCATGTTATGCGGATGGAGCAAACCGACCCAGCTAGAAAAACGCTCCTTGATAGACCTATTGGTCAAAGAAGAAGAGGAAGACCCAGAACAAGATTCCTAGATAACATCGATGAAGACATGAGAAATATGGAAATACGTGCTTGGCGGAGGAAGGCGATGGATAGGGACGACTGGAGAAAAATTCTTGGGGAGGCTAGGACCCACACAGGGTTGTAAAGCCAAAATGATGATGATTGAGTGGAGTTATGTACTCTATGTACTATGCTGATCGCCAACATCCAGAACGGATAGGCACGCACCGTAAGAAGAAGAACGTACTCCAGTATTTTTTTTATTAACCTAGTTCCTGGTAGTATTTTTAGATGTCTGAAAAATTCCATACATCTTTTCCTACAGTCAATTACTATGTTCGAGATTTTTTAACTATTTTGTTCGATTGTAGCCTATATCTATCTTCTGTTTGTCTAGCACCAATGATTTTTCCGAATATCTTTTTTAATGTCTTCCAGTTCGTATTTTTTTTAGGGTTAGTGTCTTGCTTGCAGAGACGAAGGTGGGTTTCATGCTTTTGCGGTCGGTAATTTTGCGATGTCCCTTCTTTTTCTGTAGATTCAATAAATTCCGCAAAAATGTGGCACACTGTTAAATTAGTTAAAAAAAAAGTTAAATTAATATTTTTGCACTAGTTGTACATGAACTTCACAGTTCGTGAAGAAGTTTCTCTTTTAATTTTTACTTTGTGGCGTTCAAACACAACAATTTCAATTCAACAAAAATGGTTTTTAACGCCAGCAGTAACGTAGTTATGCTGAAAAATTTCCCAATTAAGAGAAACAAGTTCAAGGTTCCCAAAAACTAATGAAACAGGGCGACATAATGATGTAACAGCAGCACATGAAGATGTTATTTTAATGGAAGTTGAGAAAAATTTAGAAATTAGCGTTCGAAGACTGTCTGTCATGTATCCCACAATTTCAAAATCGTTTGCAGGAAATATCTTATCCAACGATAATTTATATTTTTTTATTTAACAAAGGTATAAGAACTGCTACAAGGAGATTTTCCTGCTCGTAAAGAAGTCGCTATATGGTTACCAAATCAGAAAAATCAATATAAAGATTTTTTTAAACACATTTTGTTTTACTAAGAAGCTACATTCACAAAAAATGGAATTTTTTATGTATATAATGCACATTATTATTCGTACGTTGATGACAATCCTCACGTTGCAAAAAACACCACAATTTAAGCATCAGCGTATGTTTAGCATAAACGTCTGGATATGAGTAGTTGACGATTATCTACTTGAACCCATAGAATTGCCTGCTCGTTTAAATAGTACTGATTATTTACATTTTCTGCAAAATGTTTTAGTTTTTGTCAGGAGAGTTCCTGGATACCCTGTATAATAGTATATTGTTTTACTAGGAGTAAAAATAATACTTTTTGTGGCGAATCTGTAGGACATTAAGCCGAGACACAAAAAGTCATTTTTATTCCGAATAGAACATACCACTTTGTTTTTCAATTATGTTACTATGGTTACTTCTATTGATTGTCACTTTGACAAATAACAAAAGTCAGCGATTTTTGCGCTACACGTTAAGTTTTGTGAACGTTTGTGCTTATTTTCGCCCAAAAGTACGAGTATTATATCTGATTTCGAATATCCCACGGCATCACGTATTCCTCCAGATATTTTTTGTACTGCAAAGACGCCTTTTGATAGTTTTGTGCCTAGGCGTGAAAGTACTTCACGTTTATGTCTAGGGGTAAAAGTAACATATTCATATTATCAAACACGTCACAAAAATTATTACTTTTGTGACGTTTGTCACAAAGATTTGTGACGAGACAGAGAATTCTGTTTTTATGCGAACCGGACCTGTTCCGGCGAACAACAATATGAAACATTTGAAGCGCACATATGAAAGATAAATGCACCCTCGTACGTTTTATTCCTTAGGTCTTCTTTCCATCGGCAATGTCCATAGTCTATATCCACTCTTCCGACAAAACTTTCCAATTCCAGAGCTTGTTATCCCTGGATTATAAGGGTTGTTTCATTGATTTCCTTTTAATATATCTCTTTTGGGGACCGAGACCGAGATATCCCGAACAGAAGAACTATGACATGACAACGGTCCAATGATTGATGATATGCACTGAATGACAAAGAAATGCATTTATGACTCCAATTTTGACGGTAAAAAATTCCTTTTCCGTGTCTTTTATTGATCTTACAGGGGCAGCTTTCTTTTGATGGTAGTTTAACGGTCTCTAAAGAATAACAACTAAGCATTTCTGTAATTTTTATAATTTGTTATACATAAAAATATCTGCTAAAATTTTTACTCGACACAACTGTGTAAACGGTTTTGGCAGTTAAAATGTGTAGTATGACATATTACAAAACTCTATCATCTAGGAATTCATTAATTCTTTAGTGGAACTATTCTTAAATAAACAATCAAAACGTCAAACTCATTATTTTGCTCGTAACTTAAAAACTTATCTATTTAGAGATTTTACGCCAACAGGCAGCTTTTTAGGAAAAAAAACATACACAAAATGAGATATGGTAAATTAAAATCCGTAATAAATGAACAACAAAATCGCTATTTTTGAATATTGTTAATATTGTTTTATTATTTTTATTAAAATTTGTTTAAATGCGTCTAAACTTGAGGGCCTAATCCTGTTTGAATTGTGTGCAAAAGATGGGCCAGATCGGTTGAATAGTTTTTGCGAAATTTAATTTGTTTAAGATTTTTTGAAAATGAGCTAATTTCTAAGGCCAGTCCAGATAATTTGACTGAATATATTTCAATAATCCGGAGCTTATTATCTTTGCTAAGACGTATATTAGGAAAGAAAAGTTTAAAAAATTACAATATTTACACAAAATGATTTAATAATAAACATCACTTTTTACACTTTTAAACATAAAAAAGAAGTCCTACGACCTTTAGAAGCCAAGATAGCCCTTTTTTTAAATCTGAAATTAACCAATGTTTTATGAGAAAAGTCAAGTTTAAAAAAAAGTGGTTTTCAGGTCTAATTAAATATATATTTTTTTTCTTCATATTACAAATTGTCTGATTACAAAATGTAAACCATACAGGTAATTCGAACCACGTTTGGCAGACAAATAAGTAAAGTATAAAATAAAATAAGTATAAAATAAATAATGGCCTTATAAAACTGAACTATGTGGGCTAGTTTTCGAAGTTTAAGTCAAAAGTAAACAATATTATATTAAGCACAATGTATTAGATTTGTAATATAAGTAACATAAGTTTTTGCAGTAATTTAGATTTTATAAATTTATTATTGTGTTGTGTGTATCTATTTTTCTTGGCAGGACAATATGAGCACTTTATTTTCTTCTTTGAAGTTGTCGGTTGAGAAACTGGATTGATCCTGATCTGTAGAATATCCCGAATTTTTTACTTTAAGCTAATCGAAAAAGTTGAAATTGAAGACCGTTTTTTTAAATGTGGTTTTATCAACTGTTTTGCTAAGTTTGAAATAAAAGTTCTTCTTTCTAATAAGGTGTTAGTATTACTCCTATAATTTATTTGGCCATTTCCAGTAGTTATGTTAAAAAGAGTACAAAATAGAGTAAATGGTCATCTGTTACTAATTCTGGTTACATTGTATTCTGACTTCATCCTATCTACAACACCCACGCCTCCTTTAGTTAAATTATAAAATGTTATCTCTGGTTTGTTCTCACAAGACTCTATATCAATTGAATCGTTATCGTGCATCGTTGATAACATTAGGACCTTTTTGTTTTTTTTTGGGTTTACGAGACTATAGTGCAGTAATTTTCATTCTGGCCATATGCAAACATGCTGCTATGAACTGGTCGACTTTTTACAGTGAGAAAGTCTAAAGGTAAACCCCTTTTATTTTTTTATGGTACCTACAACAGCAAGTCTGTGGTTCAAAAACAGATCATTTGCCAAAGGAATATATGTAAAATAGTTGTCCATTGTAATATTTCGACCAGTATTATCAATGGGTTTTATTAATCTTTTTACAACGCTCGATGCATCATTTTGCAGTACATAAGGGCCTTCTGGTTGTTTCCCAGCTTAGATCTCCATACTGTGGACATAAAATGTTTGTGCATCAACCAGCGCGTAGATTTTAATGCCATACTTCTGAGGTTGGCGAAAACGGCAGTTACGGAGAGTATGATTATATACACCCACTTAGTACAAAAGACTTCTAGTGTGTTCAAAAGTGACGGCAAGTTTTTACGCCAACTAATTTTCATTAAAGTATATTTTCTCTTTGTGTTGATGTTTTAATATTTCAATGTATTTTATTACTTTTTGTTTTGAACGATTCGTGCATCTTGCTAAATAAATAACCACATTGACACCATAAAAATGTCTAATATAGATGACTCGACATATTCAATAGATTGTTTATGAATAATAAATTGATACTTAAGATTTTTTAACTTGATTACATTTTGATTATATTGTATTGGATATTTACACTAACGAACTCACAGGGTTCACTCATACATAGGCAGAGAGAGAAGACAAAATAACGGTTAAAATATTTAAACAAATAGAGTGATTGATCTTAGGATCGGTAGTAGAATCTGGAACGCCGGAACATGGCCAAACGATTGGTGTAAGCTCATTTTTATTTTTATATACCAAAGGATCACCAACATATTGCAGCATACAGTAGCACTACTGTTTTAGCCAAGCATAGTTTTCCTCAAATCATTAATGAGAGATTAATAATTCCAATCCCTAAGGATCCCCAATTATACACGTAGAGGGAAAACACGCGATAGAATGTGCAAAGAATTGGAAAGCTACTGTTTCAGCCAAGCATAGTTTTCCTCAAATCATTAATGAGAGATTAATAATTCCAATCCCTAAGGATCCCCAATTATACACGTAGAGGTAAAACACGCGATAGAATGTGCAAAGAATTGGAAAGCTTGTGGACCAGTTGAAATAGAAATAGAATGATGTAATAAAACTAATAGATGATATCAACATATCTCTTACACATCGTTTTAATAACATATATATGAAAGTGACGTAATACCAAAGAATTCATAGCTACACCGAAGAAATCTAGTTCCCGCAAATGCGACGAATTTAGGCTCATTAGCTTAATGAAGTTACAAAATGCTTGAACAGGCTTTCTTTTGCAAAGGATATAGTACATCAAACCATCTGCTGACAATGACAACACTGATAGAGAAGGCAAATGAGTACCAACTACCCGTATTTTTTGCCTTCATAGACTATGAAAAGGCATTTGATAGTATCGAGATGTGGGCTATTAATAATATTTGTAGAATAGATTTGAGATATAAGCAACTATAATACATAGTATTATAATACAATTATAATACATAATACAATGATAATACATAATACAATTATAATACATAACATATATGAAAATCCAACTATGATAGTACAACTAGACGAAAAAACAAATCCTATCCCCATTAAGAGAGGAATTAGACAAGCGGACGTAATATCTCCAAGGATTTTTAATCTTGCCCTAGAAGACGTCTTCAAAACTACAAATTGGTCAACATATGGCATCAACGTCAATGGCAACAAGTTCAACCACCTCAGATTCACTGACGACATCGTGATTATAACGTGCAAATTCGACGAATTACAAATTATGATAAAGGAACTCGCAGACTGCTCCCAGTACGTCGGCCTTAAAATGAATATGACAAAAACAAAAACAATGACCAACACAGACGATCCCAGACGTATAACTATAAATGGCAGTGCAAAGTGTGAAAATTACTAAAAGAACAAGATTGGCATGGGCAGGATTTGGAAAACTCAGTTGGATACTGAAGAACCGCAAAATACCTCAATACTTGAGGAGCAAAGTGTTAAACCAATGCATCCATACTCTCATGACATATGGATGTCAAACCTGTATCCTAAAGAAGGCAAATATGAATAAACTAGCCACAACAGAAAGGGCAAAGGAAAGAGCAATGTTAGGTTTACAACTGTCAGATAAAAAGAGGAACGACTGCTGTCACATAAAAAGAGTAACGACTGGCTAAGATTAAAAACAAAAGTTGAGAATACCAAAACAAAAATTATCAAAATCAAATGAAGCTTTGCAGGTCACACTGCTAGACAAATAGACCAACGTTGAAACGCCACAATACAATATTGGAGACCTTACAAAAGTAGACGACCAAGAGGTAGACCACAGATGAAATGGTAAGACGACATAAAAAGAATAAATGAAAAGAGACTTATGACAAATCAAAATACGGAAAAGGGAAGTATTTTTGAAGTGTGAAACAATTTTAATTACTAGTTACTAGCTGAGCGCTTTCAGCTTACAAAGCCACCTGCAGAGCTACGGTCAAATATTAAGTAATCTACTAGGAGAGATCATATGGTAAGAAAAATTACAGAAAAATGCTGATACTATTTTATTTTTTCTTCTTTATTAATGAAAAAACACAAAAAATGACTACACAAAAAAAATAAAAAATTTGGTTATGGTACGGGTGTCAGAACCCGACTATTTATTGGACTTGAAGCAGCAGACAGCAGGACCCTGTTCAGTCCTTTTTGTGTTTTCTCATTGAAGAAGAAAATATAATTAAATAATAGAACCATCATTTTTCTGTAATTTTTCTTACCATATGATCTCTCCTAGTAGGATACTTAAATATTTGACCATAGCTCTGAAGATGGCTTTGTAAGCCGAAAGCGCTCAGCCAGGAATTAAAATTGTTTAAACACTTTAAAAATACTTACCTTTTCCATCTTTTGATAAAAATAATAGTCGGAACAAATTGGAAGTATGTTGCTCAGGATAGAGATCGATGGAAGAAGTTGGGAAAGGCCTATGCCTAAAAATGGATGAGAGAAGGCTAAGAAAAGGAAGAAGAATCTTAATGAGTCACTTACTAAGAATATTCTTAAAAATCATACAATTAAATTAAATTTATAAATTATGTGAAATAGACATACTTAAGTGACTCTTAGTTCGGATTTAGAAAAGCCTTGGGAACAAGAGCGGCGCTGTTTGCGACTCAAACACTCATTCAAAAATACCTCGATCACCAGAAAAAAGTATATCTCTGTTCCATAGATTACCAAAAGGCTATATTGAAACCAAGAAGCAACCTTAAAATATTCCAAACACACTACTAAAAGCGTCCTTATTCAAAGAGCTGTCTGACAAGGCTGTACCATGTCTCCATTGCTCTTTAGTTAACTTGTACTCTGAATGCATATTCAAGCAAGCACTAGACGGCGCCGAAATTGGTATAAAAATAAATATTAAATATATCATCAATATCAGGTATGCAGACGATACCGTTCTCATAGCAGAAAAAGTGGAAGACTTGGAAAATATACTAGTAAAGCAATGGGACTGGCAATAAATCTTCAAAAAACTAAAGTAATGGTGATTAGCAAAACCGATAAAAATTGTCGCAATAACTTAAATAACACTCAATTAGAACAAGTTCACAAATTCAGATAATTAGGAGTAGTACTAAATGATAAGTGGGATCCACATATAGAAATTAAAACACGAATAGAACAGGCTAGGAACATGTACAATAAATGGAAGCAAATTATCTATGACGAAAACTAAGCTTAGATATCCGAATTAGAGGTATTAAATGCTGCGTTTGGTCAGTCCTTCAGTATGGAGTTGAAACCTGGACATTAAAATAAAATACCATGAGACGGCTAAAAGCCTTTGAACTGTCGCTTTTATCGCAAAATGCTCAGAATATCATGAACACAACATATTACGAATCTAACAGTATCAAACACCATAAATAGAAAGTTAGAACTCATAACAACAGAAAAGAAAGTCTTTATACAATGCCAAATAAGGAGAAATATCAAATATAACCTACTACGAATAATAATTGAAGGGAAGATAGAGAGCCGAAGAGAAGAAGGCAAGAGTCAAAAGAGCGTGACAATATCAGAACTTGGACAGACATGAACGTTTAACAATTACGAAGAGTGGCGCAGAATAAAAAACATTTTGATGCAGTGATCGCAAACTTCCAGTAATGGGGTACACCAGAAGAAGAACCAGAAAACTGGGTACTTCGAATATCTGATATTTCTGTTAAAACAACTATATGTACATAATAAAGACAATATTAGAGTTAACAACGTACATCGTAACCACTTGCGAGTTCGGCTGGAAAGTTGATCCCTCCCATTCTATTTTACATGTAAATAGTCATTATGCGCGTAGTTTTTAAAGAAGTACGATAGAAGGAGCTAGGAGAGTCCTACGTATAAAAATAAACAATAGACGGGCATGAAGAATAAGGAGAAGAAGGCTCGTTATAACTATCAATAATTAAGGTATACTGAAATGATTTTGACTAACTGAAATTAGTAGGAGAATAAAAAGTAAGAAAAGAAGAATTGCTGAAGGTAATGTAACTGGCAAAAGATCTAGAGGAAAATCTCTGTCGCGATGGTCATTCTAAATAAATAACATAAGTGGTTATCATTCTCAGAAGCAAAACAATATGCAAAAAAAAACAGCGTAACATCACTACATCGTTAAGAACGATAATTGACAGAGCTGATTTTAGATTATAATATATGTCATATATCGAAGTATAAAACAAAATAACTTAAAAAATTGATCCAGTTATTTATTGTTGTTTACTTTTTTACATTGTGCATTCTGTATAAAGTTTTTTTAAAAACAGACTTTTAGAAAAGACTAACTTCTGGATAAATTGGTCCAATGATCCATTTTTAAACTATAAATATTTAAAATACAATAACAAATTCAATTCAAATAGACTTAGAGCAACTGAGCACTTATACGAAGTGAATTCTAAATAAACCATCACACTTGTATATTATGTTCGATTCAGTGTCAGTTAAATACCGCTGCAATCAAATCATCGTTTAAGTAGGTTGAGAGTATTGACATTTACTCGTATAATGCGATGATTTCATCTACCATATTCAATTTTATTTATGGAATAAATTGATATTTTGCAGTTATCAGTGGTCAATAAGCTGCTTTCAGTGGTAGCATCTGACCTCGACTAAATGTAAGTATTGTGTTAGATACAAGGTGTGTTGATATATTTCTTATACGTATAATCGTTGATTGAATAAGGATATTCAATCAACGGTATAATATAGTTTTATATTTATATATATATATATATATATATATATATATATATATATATATATATATATATATGTATATATATATATATATATATATATATATATGTATATATATATATATATATATATATATATATATATATATATATATATATATTAAAAATTAGTATTTCTTAGGTTTAGGTCCAATAAGAAATATTAAATTTGGAACTAAATTTTATTGTCCACTGAAATCAATGTTTTGGCAGGAAACCCTTGCCTTTCTCAAGATTCTAAAATGTACAAGATTAGGTAAAATATAGAACGTAAATAAAATATATTTCAATCTGATTTAAATAATAATAAATATAACACCATAAAAAAGTCATAACATACCTCCACTTTTTTCGAAAACACCAACGATACGCCCATATAAAAATAATTATATACTAATGACAGTAAACCATGAGATACCAGATATCAATTTTTATTTGTCAATTCATTAATGTCAGTGTCCCGTTTTACGTTTTGGTAAGTTTTATATAGATTTCTATGGAGAATAAAATCTAGTTCCAAATTTATTATTACTTATTGAACCTAAATACAAGAAATATATATAATCCTTCCTTCCGAGATTTCTACTCTTTGCAGATTTCTAAACTCCACATTCAGTTTTTTACTTCTTGTTGTGCATGTCTTAATAATTTCGTCCATAAATATTATAAATAGTGTTGGGCTATGTGCTCCTCCCTGTCTTCAGCATCCATTTATTGCAAACGTTTCTGATGGTGTATTATTACTAATTATGGCATTGTAGTTCTCGTTGTATATTTTTTGTATCAATCTTAGTAACGCCTATTCCATTTTCTCTTAATATTCTCCATAGTTTTTATCGTGGCACTTTATCGAAGGCTTTTTCTATGTCAAGGAATGCTTTGTCTATTTTCTTTTTCTCTTGCAGCGCTTTTTCTATTATCTGTTTTAAAGTAAATGATCCTGTAGACTCCCACCACTTCTAAATCCACTTTGTGCTTTGTCTAATGTGTGTTCAATGTCATTGTTCTTAATCGTGTGTTTATTATTTTTTCTAAGAATTCATACATGTACATAGCAACGTCAATCCTCTGTAGTTATTACATTATCTCCTATCTTCTTTTTTTTGTAGGTATATGGGTACCATTAGCGACACTTTTCAATCTTACGGTAAATCTTCAATTTTCCATATTTTATTCATTATTTTTTGGTAATATTTGTTCTCCTCTTTACCCATATTTTTTATAATTTCTGTTGTTATTCTATCTACTACTTTTTTTTCATACTTAAAAGCTTTTATTGCTTCTTATAGCTCTTCCTCATTTATTGAGTTTTCTGTACTATCTTCTAATATATGATTTTGTTCTTCAGTAATGTAGTAATTGTTTTATATTCGTTAGAAGTTCTTCGAAGTGTTGTTTGTATCTTTTAACTATTTCTTGTGTTTCTGTTATTATTGAAAAATATTCATAATAAAATCCGTAAACTAATTTTCGAAACCAAATTTAGAATTTTGCTTTAATTTGTGCCTTCTAAGAATTGCAAGTCAAAACAGACGTTGATAAAGATAATATTAGAGACACGGGGAATCTAAAAATTGCATTCTACAACATATCTCCTCAACTAAGCAAAATTCTTAGAGAATTGGTTTCTAGTACTAGTAAAGAGTATATGGGAATAAAAAGGAAAAGACAGTTAAGATTTGATTTCACGTACAGGGCGCCTGTGCATCCGCTTATACGTATTTCGGCCTAATAGGCCTCTTCAGAACGGCTTTCAATGAGGAATGCAATTTTTAGATTCCCCATGTCTCTAATAATATCTTTATCAACGTCTGTTTTGCCTTGCAATTCTCAGAAGGCACAGATTGAAGCAAAATTTTGAATTTGGTTTTGAAAATTAGTTTACGGATTTTAATATCAGATATATCAGAATATCAGATACGAATCCGAGTTGCTTCCTAAGACAGAAAATATTTATTTTCACGTTCAGAGCGACTGTGAAAGCCGTTCTGAAGAGGCCTATTAGGCCGAAATACGTATAAGCGGATGCACAGGTGCCCTGTACGTGAAATCGAATCTTAACTGTCTTTTCCTTAATATTCATAATATAAAACGTATATCTCTACGTATGACTGATATGATAATTACCACAGTATCAGGCAGTATAACAGTAATTATCACAGGACCATGTGAAGGAATCCACATCTTCAAACGATGTATATCTGAAGCAATGTCTTCGTCGGCGAAGGAAGCAGCTACATAAAATGAAGTTTCAATTTAATAAAAAAAAATAAACACATATCTGCTGAAATGCTAGTCTATATAAACAGATTTATTTGCATTAGAGCGTAGTGTAAATAAATTTTGCGGTATCCTTGTTTAATTAATTCTTCGCGCCAAACAATCCTCCTTTTATATTATACAACCATCGAAATATTTAGAAACTTCGCACAGCTAGATGATTTTCTCCGAACTACGCGTTAAGGAGAAGAGGCGCGACGAACCGAAGTCATTTTATTGCTTATAGTCCGGGAGGGAATGGTGACAAATGTCAAACATTTCGATGTAATAGGCCAGGCGCTTACTTAACAATATATTCAATTTATAAAACCTATATGTACCTGTGAAACCTGTAAGTAGGCATTTCGTTTTGGTAGTTTATTTTAATCTTACACAACTTTGTTTTTATAGGTTCGACTTTAACAAATGCTCACATAAACACTCATTTAATTATGACTGCCGGCGGAGACTTCGCGGAGCGCCAGGGTTCCGCGGAACATATTTTGAGTAACCCTTAAGAATATAACGGACAAGATACCTTTAAGTACGAGTGTAATTGAGCCAAATTTAATAGATATAATATATAATAATAGAAGGAATAGGTGAGACGTCGTAAGAAATTACGATATATATATATATATATATATATATATATATATATATATATATATATATACATATATATATATATATATATATATATATATATATATATATATTTATATATATATATATATATATATATATATATATTTATATATATATATATATATATATATATCCTATACAAGTATATATACTAACAATATGATAGAATAGTAACGATAGAAAAAATAAAGAAAAATGTTAGAAGTTTTAATAAAAACCCGAAATTGTAAAATGGAATTAAAAAAGCATATTTATGCCCGTATGTAACTGATTGTACAATATGTCCCCTATAATTGCTTATAATAAAGATTTAAAAGAAATCATTTAAGTAAGTACCTACTCTTGCGAGGTGGTATAAATATATGTTATACAAACTTAATTATATAAATTATATTAAAAATATTGCAGGCTAGAAACAACCGAAAAATTATTATTTACGACATTACAGAAGACAGCTATACCCATAAATACATATTTGATGCTTCATTAAGGCAATTTGCAAGTTATTTATGATTTCCACATCTGCCTCGTGAAGTTTTTTTTGTTGAGATTTATAGTTGAATGCAAATATTGCTATTTTGTTTGCTTAATAAATAAATAGGAGCAGTGAATACATTTTCTATAGCTATGATAATGAATACAAATGGTATTGTTGCCTGCATTGGTACAGTTTGCCCTGTTTATTCATTTAATGTTTTATTAATACTTTAAATAAACTGAGCGTATTTAAATTGTAGCCATAATATATTTTTCGTTACAATAAATTTTCCAGTATAATATGGATTTACTTTGAAACACAGTTTTACCTACCTTCAAATTTTTTGGGAAAAATGATTTTAAATTTTAAATTATTATTAATATAACAGAAAGACTAGGATAAGTAATACTAGGATAAGAGAATCTAGGATAAGCAATATAAGCAAATATTTTTCTTTCTTTTGAGTAAATCCAACGTAAACCATTTATAATTTGTAAACAATTACATGTTAATTGATTTATAATTTTTATTTTAAAAAAGCGTTTACAATAGTAAGTGAGAAATTTTACTGTTTCATGGTAAGCCACCACTTTTTCAGGGTAACGATATCATAAGCTTTTTTCAGGACAATAAATATTAAGGGTAGTTCATTATCAAGTTCTTTAGTTTTCTCGATTAGACAGAATAAGTTATCTGTACAAGACCTACCAATTCTAAATAGCCTCTGCTCTTCTACTTCTATCATTTCATCTTCTAGTCGATTTTCTAAAATTCTTCTATACATTCTAATAATAGATGACGTCACATTCAAATCTCCATAATTTTCACATTTTTTCTTCTCGCCTTTTTTTTATATCGAAGTTATAATATACGTTAGTTTACATTCTTTCGGAATCTTTCTTCCGCTCAACCAGTTGTTGAATATATTGTAACGAACGGGCTTATTTCGACGTACCCCATGTAACGGTTTCATCTCAAGACGATGATATGTGTTTGAGATTGTTCCTGATGAATCCACCGGATAAGAGATCGAAGCGTCAATATAAGCGAAAATAGATGTGGACTATTCCAGATTGTTCTAGTTCATGATAACTTGTATATATAAGCCGCGGTGATATTAGTTTGATTTAGTTGATAAAATATTTACATAAATTAGAACCGCTCGGTTTATTTAAAAACGCTACAATATTACTTACATAGGGTTTCTATTACCACTTGTGGTGAATTTTTTAATAACTCTATAGGTAAACCTCTAAAGTTTATAGGGCTAGGTGCTTTCTTATTTTTGATACCATTTGATGCTTGTTTTATTTCATCATTTGTTATATACCTTACTACTGCATCTGTTATGTCTCTCATATGTCACATCGAGAAAATTCTCCCCATTCTCAGTATCTTCTTAACCTTGCAGTCGTGACACAAGGTCTCTCAAACCGTGCCTTCAAATCAATTAAGTTAATTCCTTTACCAACAGAATGCATGAGCAGCCCATCCCAGTAGCTTCAAAATTAGAATCGACCTTTTAGCCTGTAGTGTGTTCAGTTGGTGACGAGTCTTTGCTTGTGCGGTATCAGCTATTGTTTTCGAAACGTGGTCTCTCAGACGGTGGTCACTACTCGTCCAACATTCGGCACCATATGTGGTAATTGGTTCTACAATTGCTCTGTATACGCGAAGTTTGGTATGCATCTTTATTTTATTAGACCACAGTAATGAATTCAGTATTCGGATGCATTTTTTCCCTTGGAAAAATTTATTAAATATATAAATTTATTAATTTATTATAAAATAAATATAATTTATTTTATAATTATAAAAAATCCAGGTACTTACAGATTAAAATAATGTTTAAAAATTATTCCGACTCAAAAACAACACCCTGTACATAATTTTTATAAAAATTGATTCTGCATTTGAAAAGAGGATAAAAACTAAATTTAGAGGTAAGTACACTTTGAATTTTTGGAAAATGATTTTTCTGGTAAAATTTTGAATTTGAATTCTGAAATTATGTAAACTGCGAGAGGTCCAAGTAGAAAAAAATTTAAATGTAAGTTAATTTTAATTAATACCATTATTTAATCTTAATTGGTAAAATTGACATTTCAGTATTTTATTTTTTTATTATGTGCGAAAAATAATTCATAACAAATATTCATCTTTAATTAGTGAATAAATAATAAAGAGTACATAACCATTATCAAAACTAAAGTAATTGTTGAAAATGTTGAAAAGGCTAAGTCTTGTTCTTTTTGTAATATGTCTGACATAATATGTCTGACATAATATCTCTTAACATAATAATCGATAGGATTAAAATCAGATAGGATTATGAAGGCCAGACGTGAGGACCGCCCTAGTAATCCATCTATTGGGAAAATCATTGTAGGATAAAAAATTAAGAATAATTTTCTATATTAACATTTTGTCTTTCATTACGTTCGTGTAGTATTACAGTTGAAAATTGACCGTGTCTTCTAGAATAATCATATATCTTTCCAAAAGTTCGATTACTTGCTATTCTTCGTTGAGGAAACCGCGTTTCATACTCTATTTTAGCAGCTGTGCTGTTACCATCACTAAAACCGTACACATGTACCATATCCGATATTCTTCATTGCTGAACTGATAAGGCATATTATTTAAAAAATATATTCCATGCAATAAAAAACGAGCTGAATTTTGCTGAGATAATCAATTTTGAGAGCCCAAAAAGATAAAAAAGTTTGTTATTGCTAACCTCGGGGTTCTCAGCAAAATTCATCTTATTCGTATGATTTTTAGGGGTTCAGTGGCATCTTCGTCTCTAACGATTGGAGAGGGCCGCTATAGTATGCGTTCTACCCCGAGGATTCGGTCTACCTCTGCAATATACCTCCATTATAGTGTGAGATCTACCGATCGCAATCTGAAAATTCCTGAAAGATTTGCATAAAATAATGAAATGTAAGAAAACTCTTGTAGAAAAAAATATTTATTCACAAGTAATAAACATTTTTAGGAAAATAAATGTAAAATGACTAGGTGACTATTAATTTACAAAAAAATGCACCCCAACTATTCACAAAAATAATTTATGTCACCTAATTATTTACAAAACGATACACCCTAATTATTATTAAAGAAAAAATTCATGCATCTTAATTTAAGAGAGAAAAGTAGACAATAATTCTAGCTTGAAAAAGTCATGCAGGCACCCTAACCAAGAATTAAAAAAGAATACTCTATTTATATACCTGTCTAACGTCCCTTAAAAATGCGAGAAACAGGTCCTCAGCAGTAGTCCTCCAAATGAAACTGGAAATATTAACGTAGTAAGTACTCCTGTCATTTTCTTCATGATGCGGATCTTTTCATCTAACCACGACCGCTCTATCCCCTGTGTGCGTGCTCCTGATCTATGGAGTGCCCTTGGATGGTACACCGTCCGATGTTTGGATCTCAGTTAATTTAGGTTTACACAAAACGAGAATGGACAAAGAAACCTGCTGCAACTTCCCTTTGTATAATAGGGACTAAATGCGCCCTGTCTCTCCGCTAGATGAAAAAATAGTGACACACGCGACCCAAGCGTGTTCGAACACTCAAGGGCCGTCGATCCGTGCTCCATGATTCCATTGGTTTTCCACTTCAGCAACGCTGTCCTTTGATTCTGCGGCACTGTCTCCTTCCAGCATACGTCCTCGGTTGTATTTTAGGGGACCAGAGAATTTCGCCTCATCAATTTGAATGTGGCTCTCGTTTGTTCCTATCTTACAGCCCCTTCTCGATACGATGGCTGTACAAACTTCTCGGCACATGTTGTACCAGTCGGTTACCGTATTTGCTGACTTCCGAGTTAGATGAACTGTCGTGGTTAATGGAATATCTTCAACGAAGAAAAACACTATTTCCAAAATATAGCATATGGACAGCTTCAAATTGATCCAGTTGTTGAGATTGGTGTAATGAAACAATTCATTACCCTGACGAACGGACCGTGTTACATGGAAGCCCTTGCCAGGGCAACGCAGAACTGGCCCCGGTTTTCCACCTAGATCTCTTCGTGTCTTCTGCTGCATTACACCGTAACGATGGCAAGGTTGAACATCATCTGCTTCGTCAAGAAGTCCGTGTTACCGAAGAAACGTCACAGCACACTCCTCTGATAAAATAACGCTTATATAGAAGTCTTTCAGCAACATTCTCGTTCCAGATATTGTATTGTTGATAGTCAAGACTTAACTAATTTTTGTAAATCTACCAGGCCATTTTATTTGAAAAGAGGGGTTGTTATTTCCGCAAACCCTTCTGGAAAAAGATAATGGTGTTATTTATATAATAGTAAATAAAAAAGTTTATTGTATCTTCCTGAAAATGTTTATTAATTAGTAATAATCATTTTGCTACAAACGGTTTGTTTATTTTCATTATTGTGTGCAAACCTTTCTGGTAGACTGCAAGCTACAGCAGAAACGCGACGGTAGACCGCTTACTATAGTGGTATTGACTGGAGTATTAGTATTTTTGACAGCAGTAGATTATTTAAAACAAATAATAATCATCTTATCTATTCATGATATCCTGTCATTGTCACCACACAGTAACTTAATAAAATTTGAAAATATGAAGGCATGTTCATTTTACTTTTTGTATTGTAGCTTATTCAGACATAATATTTCAAAAATACCAAGTTTGTGGTGGTGGTCATTTAAGTTACAAATAGTTCTTTTTCTACAACTTTTTGTTGCTTTTTTTATTTTTAAGATATTTTTTGGACTTTTTATTATCCATTAATTAAAGATGAATATTCGTTATGAATCATTTGTCACACATAATAAAAAAGATTGAAATGTTAACATTTTACCAATTTAAATTAAATAATAGTATATTAAAATTAAGTCGCATTTAAATGTTTTCTTCTATTTCGAGCTCTCGATATTCAAATATTTTTAGAATTCGAAGTATACTACTAAATTTAGTTTTTTTTTCAGATAACGTATGTAACTTTCCCAAAGAAAGACCCTGTATTTGTTTTCTCGTCTTACCCTAAGGCTTCCATAGAAGCAGTGTACAGACACTCTTTAAGTTTTGTATATTTTTCCGCCAGTGTTTCTTCTTTGCGTTTCGTTCTTTATTTTTTGTGCTTGGGCATATTTCATTTGTATATCACACTCAAATAAAAAATGGTCTGTTCCGCACATTCCTCGTTTCACATTATCGTCTAACGGTCTTATACTCTGTGGTTTAATCATAACATAGTCAATGATTGATTTAAGGTTCCGCGTAGATTGCTTCCATCTATATGTCGTCGGCAGAATATTGTTCTGCAGAATTCTGTCTCAGTGGGGAGGTCGATCCCCACTATTATTTGTTGTTTCCTCTCCAAACGGTCCTACAATAATGCTTTTGAGGTTTCTACCCACACTTCCAATTAAGTCTTCTATATCCAGCAAAGATGCTAAAGTTTCCAAAAATCATTTTTTTCCTCTAGACGTGCATCAATATTCGGTGCATATACAGATACAACACTTACCACAACTTTGACTTGATTTAAGTACGTAATTTCTAGAGTAATTATTCTTTCATTGACTGCTGTCCATGTTTTAATATTTTTATTCTTTTTATGTATAGCTACTCCTAATTTTGCTGGTCTACTTTTATCCACTCCGGTATAAAATAGAATATAGTCGTGTTTTATTTGATTAGCATTACCTTTTTTTTATTTCGCTTACTACTGTGATATCCATTTTGTACATAGAAAGATTACCGAATAACTCTCTTCATTTCGTGTTTAGTCTTTGAATATTTCTGCAACCAGTATTTATTTGCCTTTTCCATAGCCAAGTCGTTGTCCTTTCGTTGCCGAGTTCTGAGACTTTGCGATCAACTTTTTAGCAATTTTTAAAAAAATTGTGGATGCTGAGGAGCTAGCCCAGGAAGGCCAAGTAATTTTTCGTAAAAGTTTTCTTCTTTTAGAAAGATTGCTTTTTCCGCATCTTCAGACATCTTCCTACCATTGGATTAATTTCCTTTTGTGTTCCTTTTCCTAGATAGATTGTACTCTCGACGACCAGAGAGCTTCATCTGCCCTGTTCCAAGGACGGACCTTATCAGGTACCAGTTACCCGGGCCAGGAAACACCTGGAATCTACGGAGGATAGGGATTGATTTATTTTTTCTGGTAGGACTATCCTGTGTAGCTCCTAGCGCTTTTGAACTTAAGCGGATCAATACATGCACAGATCGTCAAGCGATATGTGGGCTCTCAGAAGCATTATGGACTATATATAGCGTAGTGCGAGAACGACGAGAATAAGTCGATAGACAGGGAGAACATAACAGTATCCCACTGGTGTGGGTATCAGGTCATCGGGGAATACACGAAAATGAAAATGGCTTCGATCATAATACAACATATCTCCCACTGAACAGTATACACGGTCAAGATTACGAAAAAATGTATATTAAACGAACATGCGCTAGTAGGGCTGAAGTACTGAGGAAGACAAGCAAGAATCAATTCAGAATAATAACAGGCTTCCTTACTGAACATGCACCAGTTAATGGACACCTACATAAAATTGGGCTGTTTCATTAAGACTTAATCTGCAGGGTCTGTAGAAGAGAACCTAAAATATTCAACCATATTTTGTATGACTGCAATGCACTATATCGTAAGTGAAAAACACTTTTTGGAGACTAAAGTGACTCCAAAAACATATTTTCGCACCCATCCACTAGATCTGCATAAGCTGGTACAGCGTTTCAGAATTCAATTACTATTTTTATTGCGAATAAGCCACAATTTAAATTTAAACTAATTTTATTTTTGACGTTTCGATTTTCACTTCGGAAATCGTTCCCAAAATACAAAACATTAATAAATTAAACAAATTTTGTTTTTTGTTACATGTTGAAAAATTCTTCTAATAATTTAAATAATTTTATTTGACTTATCTCTCATCTATTACTCATATTGACAATTCAAACATATATTATACATTTGAAAGTAGACGACTTTAAAATGATATTGATAATATTGTTGTTGTGTTCCTGGGACGTCTTTATTGTAGGATATTTCATTCTATTACATGAAATCAACTTTAACAATTGGAGAATACCCGTCAGAAACATCATAGCATGCGATTCGTATTTAAAAAGACAACCACATGCAATGATGACAGTAAATTTCTTCTGTTAGTGAGTCCACAGTAAATCATATGGAAAAACCGGGAAAAAAACCTCACAATACTATACTTTATGGTAGGAATTTTGTCTTTTGTCTACTTGTCTATTGGACTCTCAATAAACACCAAACTCTGATTTTATATGTATGTTATTTAAATACATAAATGATGTATGCTCGATTATTTATTGACTTATTAGTTCCTGACTTATTATTCCCTACCGAGGAATTTACAACGCATAATTAGAGCTACTTCTTTGATTTTTCTCTTTTTACCATCTGTTTGTTTTAGGACTATATTTCCCATAAATGTTTACATATTTGATTTCTATCAAATTCTCTATTTTTAATATCAGATTAATGTTCACTTATTCTAACATTTAATGGTCATGATGTTTCACCTAAATAAAAATGATCGCATTCACAAGATATTTTATAAATACAATTCTTTGTTCTTTCTTGTTCATTGTTAGGTTTTGTTTAAGCTAAAATAGATCTCAATGTGTTTGTTGTTTTGAATTTTGTTGAAATGTTGAATTTACTATTACAATATTAGCAATTTCATTTTAAAGTCGTCTCTTATTGTCAATATGAATGAGTCAGATAAAATTAAATTAGAAGAATTTTTTACCAAGTACTTAATAAAAAACAAAATTTGTTGAATTTATTAACGTTTTATTTTGCGAATAATTTCCAAAGTAGATATCGAAACGTCAAAAATAAACTTATTTTAAATTTAAATTGTGGCATATTTCCCAACAAAAATATACCTAAACTGCATTAAGATGCCACCAGAAAATAGGTTCAGAAAAATGTTCCATAATTAGGGAACGGGTTTCAAAAATAAATGGAAGATGAACAATTGGCTGCAGTATGCATGGTTTACCAGAGACGAGTTCCGTAAAAAAAGAGTTTTTCTACCACCAGAAGTTTTGCGTTCGAAACTACCGACATATTTAGAAAAAACACTAAAATCGACTAAACTGGTAATTACTGCAATTAAATACAAAATATCACAAACAAAAAATAAAACTTTATATTAATAATAAATATTAAAAATTATTTAGCATATCACTGTGGTAAATTTTATAAAACTAGAATCGCCTTGTATAATTTCGTCATTATGGAAAGTGTTTATTACCAATGAGCAACGAGGTTGAGTATGTGTGACTTTTTATACGGGGTGTTCGGCAATTAATCGGTTATTACATAGTTGAAACAGTACAAAAGTTGATTGACCCCACTGTGTAATAGTGAAAGTATTTTTAAACGAAACAAAAAAGTAGTTATTATAAAAGGTTATTTACTGGTGCTACGAAATAAAATAATTGCGAATTATGCGGTCCAAATTTATTTATATAGTAATTTTACACAGTAAGCAATTGTTTTTCGTATCCAAATGTCATGTTTATAATAATATTAAATTCAATATTTTTTTAAAAACTGTGAGTAATTTTTCAACTGTTTCCACAGAAGAATTTACTCGTTCAAAAAAATTTAAGGATAATCATGGTGATTGGTTGTCAATAGAAGTCACTTTTGGAATTTTTAAAAATTTTTAGTACGCTCTAAAACTTTATATAAATTACTTTCGAAAATTGGAATATTTTCGTAAGTATTTTCCATTATCTGAAAATAGTTTTTACCGATGTACTTTCATTTTTTTGAGATAAAACTTTAATTTACGCGTTGGGATAGTAAATACCATCGCAAAGAGAGAAAAACCTTGCTTTTTTTATACACCTTTTAAAATGATAAGCCCCTCTAGCCAACGCAAATGAATTGAATCGTAATAACTATAGATGGTCTCAAATACTAGAACTTAATGTAGATCATTCAAACCAAATAAATTTAAGGAGAAAATTAAGGTTCTAAAACCAAATATAGGTAAGAAATTATAAGTTAAATACCCCTAATAGTAGGTCATTCATGGGATTGGAAAACGAAGATAACTTAAAATTAATAATTCTATACCAGCTAAGATAATTGAATACACCCTGAAGGAGTGCTGACGGGAATTTTATTTAATTTTGTACCATACACAGTGAATTAAATTACAAAGAAGTAAACTTGGAGCACTGATATACCATGTGACTCAAAGACAATGTTGTTGCTCAGTCCTGGTAGATTATGGGGGCGTTCATAGAGGTAACACAAGAAAGATGGACACAAAACAACAAAAAGAACAGGGACGTGAATAATTCTTCAAAAAAGGGTTGACATTGTTTTTAAATATTTGAATAAAAAAAAACAGAAATAGAATATTCGTAAAACAAACTAAAAACTAAAAATACTGATATTGATACAAAAATGGAATGAAAATATTAGTAGAGCGCAAATATCAACAAAATGATAAATTTTCTTAAAAAATATATTTTATAAAAACTTAAGTCTTAAGGCTTATCCTCGAAAATCCTAACGGTCAAATTCAGTGAGATATCTATTTCAAAAATATCTTTCTTTACATAAACCAAATCTATTCACGAAGAATATTCTAAACGTCATCCCTTGTACTAGATTTTATATTTATACCTACTTAAAACCCCCTGTGGTGAATAGTCTTGGGTCTATACAATAAAGCGATCGGGCGGTCTTCTATTCAGTGCGGTTATGGGGTAATTAGAATAATACGAGTATACCAGAGTAATATTATTTATTAAATAATTAATTCACAACTTAGCAAGGGTACATAAAGGTAACAAATAATCGTCCTGTAAATGATTCATAACAATCAAATCGAAGACAAACTTTTATAAAATTTTATTTCAAAATAATGTATAACAAGCGATATGCAAAACCAGCGAGGAAGCGACAGAAAAATTACACAGATGTTAATCAAATATATACTCCAGGGAAATAAGCAAAAAATAGACCATGTTCGTGACACTTAATAATCCAGGTCGCTGACAACTTTTTTAGTTATTGTAGACCTTATAGGAAGAAAACCTACTTGTTTCCTGCCTTGAATTTGGAGCCGTTTTTTAATTATTAACAATTTAATGCAAAAAACGCAATTTTTTCTATGATTATTAATGATACTAGGTATTAAAAAAATAGATTTTTGGAAGAACATTATTTTTTCACGAATTGTTTAAATAAACTAGACCACTTATTAATTAATTAATATATAAACAAATTACATATTTGTAATGTACGTAGAAATTACATACAAATTAAAAAAAGAGTGATCAAAATCCATTGAGTAGATCCTGAGATATAGAAAATTTTATTAGTTTAAAATTGTTTGTTCGGTATTTAAACGCCATGGATTTGTGGGTTCTTCCTAGTCACTATTTGAACTACATTTTTGAAAATTCGTAGAGGGTCCTGTAAAGGTACAATGTTTGTGCAAATTTTTTAACAAAATCCCATTCTTTAACATGGCGTCAATAAAGTTCCTTAATTATTATAATCAAATTGGCTGTGAATTAACAAAAAAAACATGGCTAACTTTGGTCCAAATTAACCTAGGCCAAATTTTTTTATTTGAAAACTCGGGTGAAAATACTAGCTTTTAGAATGTAAAAAAAGATTTTTTCTAGGGATAATGTTTTTAAAGTTATTTTAAATGTTTATAAACTACATAATTTCAAAAATTTGACATCAGGATTTTTGACTATAATAAATTATTCTTTTATTTTTTTTAATGCATACTGATAGTATAAGTCTTTTGCTTTCATTTGTCACCCACAGAATTACCCTATCTTTATTATTTTCTATCTCTGTTGTTATTGTAAAAAAAAGGTCTCTGTGATAAACAAATACAATAACTTTTAAACTAATTAATATATCGGTCCCAAATTTTGAGGGTTTATTAAGTACCCCAATACCCAACTTTGGGTGGAACTCTAAAGTTTAAAGTTTAAGTTTACTAAGTGCTATGTTTACTAAAAGTTTTTAAAAAATATCAATTATCACATATTTTGCAGTTTGCGAAGCAACAAATTGACTTTTCAACTTTCAAAAATCGGCATTTTGAAGCTTTGTCAGTATATTTCTTACCTACCTGTCGGCGAGAATCTAGAAGCTATCGAAAAAGACAGCCTGTACTGACCGAGAGAGAGAGTAACATTTAGCAGAACTTTGAGATTTTTTAAAAAGTTTATATCAAATAGCTGCTTTGTGTTACACTTTATGTTAAAAATAAAAACAGATTCGGAAAGTGGGTCAAATTCTGTAGTGCCCTATTTTCAAAAAAAATTTTTACGTTTATTTTAACCAAAAATATTTGAAAAAAAAATTGTTTAAACAATTAATTAATTTACAACCAAATAGTGCACTAGAACTTTTTAAGACCTTTCATATAAAAAAAGAATCATCTCAATATTTGCCATAGTTTTTGCGTTATTTGATATAAACTTTTACATTGGAATTTAGCTATGCCCAGAATCGCGAGGAACGGCCTTAAACTAAATACACATAAAAAATATGAAAACAGTCTGAACTACTCTAAGTTCCGTTTGCAACGGATTAGTACATGTAACAGTCATTGTTTAGGTTTTACGGTTGTAATTTTAATTTCTAATGCTTAATTTGCATAATAGGTACAAAAATTAAATCCAATAAGAAAATATATTTTCTTTAAGTTAGTTACTTAATTTGAAAAAAATAATAATAAAAGGAAAATAAATAAACAGAAGATATTAAGAGGAAAATGTTTTAGGAAAATGGTTTTTTATTCAAAAGGCTAGATTTTCCTAGACGCAAAATACACATTGCGTCTAGAAGGAACAAATGAGACCGCTAAAAGCCGGCACGGAATCAATGAAAAAAAATTATTGCCTTTTCATGTTTTTGGAATCTAAAAACCATTAGTGGCCAAAATAAAGTTCGATATGCTTCTACGTAAATTTCCGGATCCAAAAACAATAAGAAAGTAGTAAATTATATTCATATACTGAATAACTCCAATAAAACCGTGAATAATAACTTAAAACCACATATACATGGCTGCAAATTAAGTGGCTTAAAACTAAATTAAACCCATGTGTTAAATTCTAAAATTCACAGCTTTTCGGAATATCGTATTGTGCGCAATAAGCAGCGTACGAGAAAAATATTGTTAGTATTTGGGTGGCATTTGTTGGACTCAAAGTTTTAGTTATATAGTAGTTGGTGCTTACTGATTTACCCCAAAACCCAACGTGTATGGGCTTTACTTGTTATACCCACTGGCTTCGTTATGTAGGATTCTGGGGCGCAACCATCCTATATGTATAATGTAGTTTGGGAGTGCAGAAAACTGAATCTGAATATTGTAGGCCAATTGTAGAATAAACCACTCTTATATTATAACAGAAACAGCGGATATTCATATGAGTTGTATTTTGTTGTACCCATTGGCTTGGTTATGTAGGATTCTGGAGCGCAACAATCCTATATGTATAATGTAGTTAAGGAGCGCAGAAAACTGCACCTGTATAAGTTAGACCAATTGTGGGATTGTGGGACACTATTGTATAATAACAGAAACTGCAGCCATTGATTCCTTAAAGGTCTCAGAATCCCTCGGGAGACAGGGAGATCACTGAGAGGGCGTCTTACGACACACCGCAGTGATATCAACTTATCTAAGCATACTTGTGCTCTTGCCCAGCATGCTAGTAACACTAAACACAAAGTGGACTTTAATGAAGTTAAGATTCTTGGCAATGAACGCAATATCGTTAAAAGACATTTTTTTGAAATGTGTTCAATACTTAAACACCCTAACGCTCTTAATAAGAGAACGGACATTAGTAACTTGAGCCAAATTTATCATGCATCGATATTGCAGAATTAGGCTTAATATGTTGTTTACTTTAAAAATTGTCCCCTAAGGTGTAGTTTCTATCATATTTTCATATTAAATAATTTCAAATAAAATAATAAATAATTTAATAAAATTTTATAATAAAATAGATTCATAGAATCTATATTATTCTCAGTTCCAAATGTATGAACCTTGGACTGATGGAGGTTGAATCAATCTTCACCTGTTGCTGGCTATTCTGTCACAACATTAACTTTTTAAAAAGTGCCTTGCTGTTCTGTCACATTTTTGACCTCAAGGCCGCTGTCTTTTCTCGTTCGGCGTGGTACCTAAATTTCTGGTCGCATTTCACCGACAGCGACTGAGAAGCTTAAGAGTGGTAACTTCATTATATAATTTTTTTTAAATACTTAGAGTTAGAATCAAATTTAAATAATTATATACTGTTGGAAGTGCATCATATGATCTTTTCGGTTCTCTATAAATTAATGTTTTTTACTTAAGTTTTTTCACATATTTTTTATTTACATGTACCATTACCATATGTCTTCTGCTGTGCTAAGTTGAGTTAATTTGTAAACTGTATTCAGTTCAATTAATTGTCTATTCAACATAATATTTAATGTCCATTATCATAAGCTTCTTTACACATTTTATATCTTTGACTGCTACATATCTTTTTAAGGTAACCCACTTATAATAACTTTTCCATGGATGTTTGGTTTTTCATATTGTTCTTTTTAGATGAACTGATGATGCTTCTTGATTAAGAAGCGAAACGTCTTCAATAAATAGATGAAGTAGCCACCTTCTTTGTCTTTTATTTCTCCACTTTGACCGAAAAACCAACCACTCTTCGAGTGTTCCTTAGTTTATATTGGATTGACGGTCGTACTCCTTTTCTCTCTCTCTCTCTCTCTCTCTATATATATATATATATATATATATATATATATATATATATATATATATATACATATATATATATATATATATATATATATATATATATATAGATATATATATATATATTTCTTACTCTTATATATATATATATATATATATATATATATATATATATATATATACCACATAAAAATCTGTAATATAGAAAGATTAGGAGGGATTACAGATTTCATGTGACTTCGGTAACTTCGGTAAATCACTCTCAATTACAATGGCAATAATCCATTTATAAAATAAAATCATGAACTTTCCTATGAATTGCATGTCTCGCTTACCCAAGGGCATATAATTCGTCACACTAATTTTACTTTATGTGACAACTCTAATGTTCCACTCAGTGCAATGTTAGACATGTCCTTGTAGACTGTTCAATGTACTAGTTGGAAACACAGATCAACCACGTCATCAGATAAAAAGTGAAATCTTAGGTGATTTCTATAAAAAAAATTTCGGGTTAGCCATGGGCTCGTCCTTACCTCCATTTTTAGCAGATTCGTAGAGGATTTCGAACAAGTCATGGTACAGAAAAAAGACAAATAATCCGCAGTATGGTGGAGACATGTAGATGATACTCCATTTGGCCTCACGGACTAGAAGCGCTGATAAATTTTTGATGGATATCAACAATAAAGAAAATCAATCAAATTCGCCATAAAAAAAGAAAACAACAATTCACTTCTCTTTCTGGATGTGTCAATCACAAAAGATGACACAGTATATTCAATCAAAGTTTATAGAAAGTCAATCCACACCAACAGATATTTAAATTACCACGCAATGTGAACCTCATAAAACAAATTATCAAATCATTATATGTGATAGAGCTCGAAACACCTGCTACAATGAAAATATATTTAAGGAAGAAAAAATAACGGCTAACAAAGCTTTTGACAAAAAAATGACTATTTACCTATTATCATTAATAAACAAGGAATTACACAAGATGGAAAAAAGAAAACAACAAACACCACAAGCAATCCAGAAATACTCACCATTTATATATAAATATGTATATACATATATATATATATATATATATATATATATATATATATATATATATATATATATATATATATATATGTAGATGTGTATATAAATATATATATTTATTACACATATACAAGAAGGGATTTATACCATATGTAAGGGGCTTATCAAAAAAATTAAAGAGGATAGGAAATAAGTACAATCTTACAGCAACATTCAAACCAACTAACACACTGAGACCTATCCTGTAAAAAACCAAACTCAACAACGCACAAAAAAAAATCAAAGAACTGCATCTATAAATTACCCTATAAATGTAACAATTTCTATGTGGAAGAAATCGCAAGACCACTAAGTGTCAGAAGAAACGAGCATGAAACATACATCAAGAACAGAGAATAAATCATAAAAGAAACAGACATGGGAAAGAAAATAATTAAAGAAGCACCTCTTATTCTATTATTCTACTTTGCATGCTTTGGTTCTCAATACTAAAAGAACAAGTCAACAACAAGAACATTCCATCAACAGCAAAAAAAGTCGGAGACATATCATCTACCCTTTATACACAATAGATATGCAATACACAATACACAAACATACAAGCTACGTAAAGAGTAGTGAATTAAATAAACAAACCATACAAAAAACACACAAAACAGTCAGAATTTAATATTCTCTGGGTAAGAACACCACCCTCAAAATTTTTTCAGCCAAAACCAGGCTATTGCCTAGAAGTTCGGGGCCAAGTAAGTCAACCATCAATTTTTAAAAACATAACCTACTAAGAAGTTGTTGATTATACATTTTGGCAAAATTTCTTTAGATAATATTATTTTAAAGATGATTTCCGGAATGAAAATCGATACATCAAATATTAGTTAAAAATGTAATTTTTATTACAATAAATTGTGGCTTAATCCCATGTAAGCATAATACTCAAAGTTAATATTTGTATAATAAATTAATAAAACCTAAGAGAAGAACCAAGAAGATTACCAGGTTTGTCTTTAAGTTTTTAGTACCAATTTAGAACAGAAAAAAATTGCTCATTGGCCATATTGATTGGTCAGATTGTAATGTTCATAAGCTTTTTATTGGTGTTTTTTTAATGTTCTACAAACTTCATATCGCGATAACTTCGGTAAATCACTCTCAATTGCAATGGCAATAATCCATTTTTAAAATAAAATCATGAACTTTCCTATGAATTGTATGTCTCGCTTGTCCATCGAAGTATGTTTATTATCTTTGTGTCTAGTGTTTCCTCTTCTACACAAACGATTTTCGATATCCTTAAAGCATGATAAACAATGAACGTGGGCCCTGTAGGAGAATTGCATATTTATACCGAATCCGTAACGTTTAATCTTCCATAGAGAGCCATTAGAGCTATTTTGCTTCAACCGTTTTCATTACGTGACGAAAGTGGCTCTGTATGTTGTACAAGCGAGTTTCAGGTTTTAGTATTGGGTTCAGATGTTTGTGAAGCGGCATCTGTAATTATCTGAAGTTCGGCATAGTATTAAAGTGAAAATTCTACTAGTTATTTTTTTACTACTTCAAAAATAACGGACGTTTTTGGAAACATTAATCCCAGCTCTTAATGGATCACTGTCGGTTATTTTTGATTAAAAAATAGAATCGGTAGATAATAACTAAATAGACATTTAGTTAGTTGGAGTAGACTGATTAGAGCATACAAACAAAACAAGAGACGAATTATTCAAGATTGCATGATCGCGAATACTGATGAAACGTATAAGTCAAGTTCTGTAAGCAGTGTGAGTCTAGATTTACGAGCAAAATATAGTGTCACTACGAAATACATGAAAATAGGTAGGCAACCACAAATACTACGGCCACTTGTTATAGAAAACGACGTCATCGAAGCAGTTAACGAATTTGTATACCTGGGAGCGCTCGTCAATACTGAAAATGACACTACCGCAGAGATAAACCGCAGAATTTGCACGGCTAATAGATGCTATTTTGGGCTTAATCTCATTTTTAAATCTACAGTTTAATCAAGAAATATAAAAGTAAAACTCTATAAAACAATAATACGCCCAGTCCTAACATATGGTTCAGAAACCTGGACTTTAACACAAAGCAATGAAAACATGTTAGGATGTTTCGAAAGAAAAATACTAAGGCGAATTTATGGAGCGGTAAATGAAAATAGTGTCTGGAGAAGACGATACAACTTCGAACTCTATAGAATATACCAGGAACCAGATATCGTAAAACACATTAAGATAGGAAGTCTGAGGTGGGCAGGCCATGTAATGCAAATGGAGCAAACCGACCCAGCTAGAAAAACGCTCCTTGATAGACCTATTGGTCAAAGAAGAAGAGGAAGACCCAGAACAAGATTTCTAAATAACATAGATCAAGATATGAGAAATATGGAAATACGTGCTTGGCGGAGGAAGGCGATGGATAGGGACGACTGGAAAAAAAAGGGTTGTAAAGCCAAAATGATGATGATATAGTGTCACTATCAAAAGATAATAATACAGTTTGAAATGTTCTTCTTAATATTGTTCAGAAGCTGTTTTCTTGTGACATCTTAGTGCAATTTACTATTTTTGTTTGGATAAGCTACAGTTTTACTTTAAAATTGAGTATATTTGACGTTTTGATTTCCACTTTGGAAATCGTTCTCAAAATACAAAACATTAAGAAATTAAACAAACTTTGTTTTTGTTGCTTGGTAAAAAATGTCTTTGTCTAAAAAAAAATTTTTTCTGACTTATTCACATTGAAAATTCAGTCATATACCTATTATACATTTTTAAGTAGGTGACTTTAATATCATTTTGTCACTCATTTTATAACTCTTGAAGTCATTTTTGAAATATATCCTCGAAAACTATTCGCTATTGCATAAATTCTTATTAGGAACCCTTAGGAAGTTTACTTCATTTTTTATTTAGAAAGTAAATAAAAAATTTGAAATCTAAAATTAACATAAAAAAATTATAAACTAAAATATAAAGGCCATTAGATAAAAAAAAAAGAAAAATATAGATGAATTATTCGTTAAATGAGAGTTATTAGGACTGTACTGTACTGCACTGTACAGCATTGTAGGATAATCATTTCATTTTAATAATATGTAATAAAATTTAAATAAACCTCTAATACTACTTATTAATCATAGAAGACTATTAAAGATGCATTGATGTAAGCATCCGGTTGTAATCTTTCATTACAAATTTGGAATATGGTCGACCCTAATATACCACAATGATAATAACCCATTTCATCGTTGTGGTATATTTTTAAAACCAACATAACTCCCGTTGTTAGATACTATAATAATTAACATTTGAATAAACATCTTTGACATAGATGGATCAAGTTTTATAAATAAATCGCGTTTCAGTTCTAGATTTTTATATGAACATAATACAAACTTATTTTTCATTCCCAATCTATATAATGTCTGTATTTAAAACCTCTGCTAAATATTAACTTCATCAAAAGACGTAGAAGTGAAATTTTAAAATTATGGTTAAATTCATAATTTTTTTTATACGTAAATGATTGTCATAGATCGCATGGGTTTTCCGTTGAACAAATTAGAATTAGCTTTGTTCATTTATACATTTTACATCTTGTACATATCCATAAGAATACAAAAAGAAAAGAGCTGTTAACCACAATAAAAGCGGCCAAAAACGAATATCTCGGTCACATAATGAGAAATAGCGAAAGATATCGATTGATGCAATTAATTTTTTAGCGAAAAGTAGAAGGAAAACAAGGACCAGGAAGGCGAAGGATTTGCTAACTAAAAAATATAAGTACGTGGTTCAACACAACAATCACAAATCTATTCAGAGCAGCAGTGTGCAAGGTACAGATTGTCATGATGGTAGCCAACATCCGAAACAGATAGGCACTACAAGAAGAAGACATATCCAACTTACATTGGGCTTATAAAAGAGAAGGTTTAGATCGCCTGAGAAAACTCAATTGCTTTAAAAGGTAAGCGCGTGTAATTAGATAATTGATAAAATAAGTAATTTTAAAAATATTTCATTTCATTGCTCGTAACAAAATAGTAACTTTGACAGTTACAAATATTTCACGACGAAAATATACGAAAGAAACTTGCTCTTTTTTCTATTTTATATTAAAGAAGAAAAGTATTTTCAAATGACTTTACAATGGCTCTTAAACCATCTGTGAAAATCCTGCATTATTTATTAAATTTTCCCATCTGCCGATGCTGAATAATTAAGTTAGCAATCAAAAAAGTTGGCAACTATCAAATTATATAAAAAAATTGGCAATGGTTGAATTTGAAAAAAGAGATTTTGAAATCAGATTGGAAGAATGGAAGAATTTTTAAACTTTTTTAACTTTTTAAACTAAATTTTGGTTGTTAAATTGGCATTTTTAAAATGAACTTTTCAGCTAAAAATAACTGTCTTAAATTTAAGATAGGTTCCACAGCTTCAGCTAATAAATTCTCGGTAGGTATGGATTCAAGTGGACCTAAAACCAACCATAGAGATTTGTACTGAATGCTCTCTAGCTTTTTAGACGCCTATTTGTGAGAAGAAAAGTAATAAAGTTGATTTGAGGAATCGAATTCTAAATTATTTGACAAAATATACTGTTGCTTTCTGCACACACGACGACCTCTATATACCAATCGAAGCCATCAGAAAGCGACGTGAATGTCTATGTCCAATCTAGCACTCGCTGGTGTCTCCCTTTTGAATTGGGTATGTATATTGCCATAGAAAAATAAAAGTAAGAAACTATATGAAGCTCTATTTCAAAAGTAAAATCAATAAACAAATTATATATACATACAGAAGTCTGGAAAGCGCGGGAGTAATGTCAAATGAGGAATTCCACGTAAATCTCTACTTTCTTCGACAACTGCAGATCTATGTGGTCGAGCTATGTAACCTTGCCTTGTCCATACATGGACTCGACGGCTATCTGAAAATCGGCAAAATCATGACTCGTCTGTGAACAATACTGAATGCGATGCTGAATCCAATTTAGATGTACCCTAGCACCATCTAATCTTTGATGCCGATATCGAAGGTCAATGGTACATATCTCAACGGACGTCTAGATACCAAACCAAATGTTTTTAAACGTCTTCGAATAGTTCGAATGGAAACAAGGGTACCAGTGGCATCCTAAAGGCGCTGTGACAGTGTTCGTGCAGTAAAAAAGCCCCCTTCGGGCAGGTAGTATAACATATCGATCATCTCGAGCCGTGGTAATTCTAGGCCGACCTATTCTTTGTCGTTCAGCAAACTTTTCGGTGTTTCGAAATCTAGACACAAGTCTAGAAATAACGAAACATAAGTTTATTAAGAATTCTAGCTTTTCTAGTTGGTGTGTTTAATTATTCATAGTTCATGCTATTGTAAGTGCATCTCACGATAAATAGGAAGTACTGAACACCGATAATAGCGAACAATTCTTAACAAACTAAAGTTAATGAACTAGAGGGGTTGTTCGTACATATATTTATTAACGAATTTTCAATCTAAGTTGAATTATTTATCCTCCCCTGAATTTACTCTATTTGTTAATTATTGTTTATGGATTTGAGTTCTTTGTATTTTTTATAGTTACTAATAGCTTTCTAATTAATAATTTATACGAATACGCGTTGAAGGATATAAATGAATACGTTATAATATTACATTATTCGAAGAACAAAAAATATTCATTAACGTTTCGACTTACCGGAAGCCATCAGTTATCAAAATAAGCAATTAATATATATATATATATATATATATATATATATATATATATATATATATATATATATATATATATATATATATATATATGATATTAAAATTAACTCTAGATTTAAATACAGTTATTGATTTTATAAAATTCAATAAAATTGACAAAACAAACAGTAATTAACAGAAATAGAAGGAAATAAAAGAAATGCCAACATAATTCAATTAACATGTATTGATAAAATATACTTATACATTGAAAATTTTTATTACTACTCCGTCCCTATCCTGTCAATTGAAAACTGCGCAGTCAAAATTAATTCGCTTTACTACATGACCTATACAATGAACTTTTTGAATCATACAGAACTTTATACATTTAATTACTTACTGTTCCGTTTCAAAACTTCATATCTTTGTAATATTGATATCAAATTTTAATAAACCAATTAACTTTCAACTTATTTCAATTCTAAAATTGATCCGGATCTCTCTTGTCAACTCGCTACCTGGATATGCTCCTAAAAACGACTCTCGATCTCTTTGGATACTAAATTCTCCTAGTCTCAGCTTTTCTCGATGCAATGATAATTTATTGATACTTTAAAATACTGTCAGCATTAACTTCTGATACTATTAGCATTAACTTCTGCACTGCTACCAATCAGCATACATGGACCCGCCACTGCTACCACTTTTTCAAACACTTTCAAAATTACTTTTTAATTCACACAACTTAACAATGGTAAAACCTATAAAAGAATAAAATCTTGTTCATAGAATAACAATCTGTTTAAAAGTCTTAGAATCATATATTTTTTGTAACCTATAAAAAAGTAAGCATATTTAACTAATATACATAAGTATGCATATAGTAATTATATATTATTGCTATTTACGTTTGTTTCTAAAATAAAGGTAGTGTTATTACTTTTAAGGAACTGGAAAATGTCATGTATAGAAGTAACACGTAACCATACTGTGACTTTATGTCTAAGTGAGTATAACGAATTAAATTTTTTTATTTTATTTGAAAGTATATTAAAAAGCTTTGGCCGGAGGTAAATAAAACATTTTAATCCTATATTTTTGAAAACATACAGAAAAACATTTGTATGAGAAAAAACAAAATTAGTTTTTTAGAAATGAATTTTATCGGATATTAAAATTGAAATAAAAAATTTACATATGAAAGATAAAGTGATCCGTGTGCTAATCTTAATTATTAGTAAGACCATGAATCACTTGAATTAGGCATTCAAAATAGTTTTATTATTGATTACTATCAGGAAATTGGTATGATAATTGTCGTGTTTAGAAATTTACGCAATTAAAATGAAACAATGTTTATTTTTTCTTCCATTATTTTTCATTATCGCCACAATGCACACGTAATATTCGAGATGCGGTAATTTGAATTTTACGTTTTTGTTGCTAGTATAATTATAATATAATAAACTATGGAAAAGCAAATTAGTGAACAAATATAAGGTAAATAAACATAAACACAGTATTAGATATTTAAATATTCCTTTAGCTATTTTTAGTTATTGTATTGAAAAGTAGAAATAAATTCATCTTCATCGGAGGACTAATTTATACACCAGTTCATCTAGAAAAATGTCATTGATTTCGCGTAAAAATCTTATACAGATTTTTGAAGGCTCTAAAAGATATATGAGGGGTAGTTGATGAAAAATCCGTAAAGACGTATTGCTGATTTTGGTTTATTTTTGTTTTAAACAATCTTAAAACGTGAGAGTCATTTTTGCCTATAAAACATTTTTTATTCACTTAGAGAAAAATAGTTCAAATAAAAATTGTAGATCTTAAAAAGTTTTTCAAATTTTCAAGTTTCTAAATTAAAATACATAAATAATTCACCAAGATAGCAAAATCACTTAATTTTGCAGTAATTTAGAAATTTTAATAACTGTTTTTTTGCGTAATGACATGTAATATCACTACTTAAAATTGTGGCAGTTAATAAGCTATTAAAATGTGCTTAATTTCAAATAGATCAACCAAATAGTTTATAAGTTATTCAATTTGTTTATCCTGGAAAGCGATTATTTAAACAACTGTTCATGCACAGACAGTAACTCTAAAGGTATTCTGTAAACCGAAATAGATTCTATAAGTACACTCGCGATCATAAAATACGGGTCACCTTGAAAATCACCGATATTTCATTTTTAACGAGCTTTATCGTAAATAATAATAACACAAATACAAACTAATGCATTTTTCTGGGAATTGTTGTCTGCTTAGCGGTTTCCTTTGCAACAAAGAATTTCAATAGTGCCAATTTCGCGGAAAAGCGCCCACTTCCCAAAATGAACGGTACCTGTAACTGCCGCTTGTTTTAAATGTCTCATTTGTGCTTCGACTTTCTGTTCAAACGCAACGAACAAACATTTATTATTGCCACCATTAGTGTTTATTAGTGCCATTATTAGTGTTTATTAGTGTTTATTTTTTGCCAAAAATACTCCTGACTGTTGATGAAACGGCACAAATTGTTGCGCTTGTGAAAGACGATCAAACTCAACGGCAAGTCGCAAGAACTGTTGGCGTAAGCCTTTCTACGGTTCAACTAGTGCTTCAACGCTTTCAGGAAAAGGGTTTGTTGTCCAGATGACCTGGCTTTGGACGAAGAAGAATGACCACGGTACGAGATGACCGTTTTCTTGTGTTTCAGGCTTTACGAAACCGGACCTCAACTACGATTATGCATCGAAATCGTCTACAGGAAGTACGAAATCGCAATGTTTGCGTTGCAACAGTCAGGAGAAGATTTCGTTCTTTTGGACTATCTTCTCGGGCAATAGCTACAGGACCGACACTTTGTCAGGCGCATCGAGTTGCACGACTAGCTTTTGCTCGACAATACGCGCATTGGGAATTAACGATTGGAGCAAAGAGTTATTCTCAGATGAATCCCGTTTCTGCCTAACTGGATCCGATGGACGTGTAAGAGTTTGGAGGAGAACCGGTGAATGATTTTCACAAGCTTGCATTGCTCCAAGAATGCCATTTGGTGGAGGCTCGGTCATGGCTTGGGGAGGTGTATCTTCCGACTTCCGCACAGAATTACCCTTCATCGAAAATGGGTCCTTAACTGCACGAAGGGACATTACGGAGATTCTGGAAGAACATGTTATGCACACCATGGCAAGGCTTGGAGAAAACGTCGTTTTTATGCAGAACAACGCGCGAACGCACGTTGCCATGATCAGTATGCAATACTTGGACGACGTTGGAATTACGAGGTTACCCTGGCCAGCTAGGTCTTCGGACCTGAATCCCATCGAACATATCTGGTACGATTTGAAAAAACGCATTCAACCCCTAACATCTCCTCCTAACAACGGACAGGAGCTTAAGGATCTGTTAGTGAGAGAGTGGAATAACATACCACAACATGTTGAGAGTATGCCCCGTCGTCTGCAAGAGGTCAATAGAGCAAGTGGAGGCAATACACGATATTAGTCATTGAAATTTCACTGACATTTTACCACGTTCTGTATTTTCCATTTTTTTCGCATGCCTGTTTTATCAAAAATTTGGTTTGTTTTCTGCTTTTTCAATAAAAACAATAAAAAACCGTTCTTTTTTTCTTTCAAAACAAACATTGATGACAAATAAAAAATACGTAAGCCTAAAAAAAGGTTATTACTGCACCAGAGGCAAAAATATTCCAGAAACTTGAAATTTTCAAGGTGACCCGGATTTTATGATCGCGAGTGTATTTATTTTTAAGGGATGTTAAAAAAACTGCAACATATTATTAAATTTGTTATTAAAACACGCTTTGAAAAAGGACTGACTTTTTAGCGTATAAATAATTATAAATTTTTTATGTCACACGCTTGTAAATAGGAAAAACACACTTTCCAAATAGAACAAAACCTTCTATGACCAGTAGGAAACAAGATAGCATTTTTTTCTAAAAATCATATTTTCATTGTTTATTAACACTAAGAGCTGATTATTGAACAAATTATAAAAAAATATCTAAATTGTATGATCCATTTTATAGATGGTGTTTATTGTTGTAGTGGACTGTATTCATTGAAATTAATTAATAGTCTAAAATACTGCATTTATTTATGAATTTGCACAAAAATATGAAAACAATAACAAATAGCTCTATGCTTCTCAACGGCTGGTGATGGAATGTCATTCTGTCATCTGTCGTCTGTACCGACTAGCTGGCTGGCTGGGCGGCAGTGGCGGACCGTTCAAATACAAAATGGGTTGTCGTCGACATACTCCCGGCCTTGAAAGATCCTGAATCTTTCAATTTAATGGAAGGAGAGGACATATTTTGGAGAATGACCTCGTGATGATACCTTCTTGAGTCTTTATTTTTGCAACTCTAGCGGTATTCTGCGATCCGTCATGTATGTGAGTTATTCTGCCTAGTTTCCACTTTGCTGGTGGCAGACAGTCATCTTTGATAAGGACTAAAGTTCCTTCTACTAATTCTCCCTTGGATATTTGCCACTTAGAACGTCTCTGTAGCTCGACGACGTATTCGGAAGACCATCTCTTCCAGAAACTTTGGAAAATTTGTTGGATGCGTTGAAATCTATTGAGTCGTTGTGGAATCTCTTGGAGTAGATCTGGTTCTGGAGCTAGCGTTGGCATTCTACCGATGAGGAAATGAGCGGGACAGAGTGGTGTTAAATCATTAGGATCAGGACTAATAGGACACAAAGGTCTGGAGTTGAGTACTGCTTCTATTTGTGATAGTATTGTTGCAAACTCCTCAAATGTAAGATTTGTATTTTTAAGTGAACGTTTTAAGTGAAATTTACAAGATTTTACTCCGGATTCCCAGAGTCCCCCGAAATGTGGAGAATATGGCGGAATTAAATGCCATTCAATACCCTCATGTGTACATGAATCTTGTATGTGTGCATTGTTAATTTTTAAAAATCTTTTAAGTTCAGACATGGCACCTACGAAGTTTCTACCATTATCTGAGTACAATTTGGCTGGCTTTCCTCTACGAGCGATAAAGCGGCGCAAGGCAAGCATGAATGTTTGAGTGCTCAAATCGGTTACGAGCTCAAGATGAATCGCCTTTGTAGCAAAACATATGAATAATGAAATATAGCATTTATTTAATTTGGCACCTCTGCCCTTATTTTTATACAAAAACGGACCGGCGTAGTCAATACCAGTGATGGCAAAGGGAAATGTGTATAGTAATCAGTCACGTGGTAAATCACCCATGATTGGTTGTATAGGTTTAGGATTAAATCGTAAACAAGTAGTACATTGTTTAACAGTCAACCTAGATAGGTTTCTGCCTGATATAGGCCAATATGTCTCCCGAATAGTAGATAGAAGCAGCTGAGGGCCTGCATGATATAGACGCAGGTGTTCATGACGGAAAAATAATATCGTGAAATGATGTTTTGAATCCAAGACAATGGGATGTTTTTTGTCATATAGAAAATCCGAGTTAGCCAAGCGACCACCAACACGTATTAAACCATCCTGGTCAATAAATGGGTTTAAAGAGAAGAGCTTGCTGTTGGAACTAACGCTTTTTTGTTTTGACAGCTGATCATACTCTTCGCGAAAAGAGTGTAGTTGTATGATCTTCAATAAATAACGACGAGCGTCATTAATATTGGTTAATGTTAGAGAGCCACACTCTCTAAGAATTTTGGGTGTTAATAAATTATTTTTAAATCTAAGGATGTATGCAAATGCGCGCAGTAAACGCGAATATTGTGAAAAGGCCTTGAATGGAAACCATTGTTCTTGCTGAGAATAGGAAACAAAATTGAGAATAGTTTGAGATTTTATTTCGGGTAGAATGTCTACCTTTGGATTTAAAAGGGGCCAAAATTCTTCCCTTAAAGACAACCATGACGGACCGTCCCACCATAGTGAAGAATTTAGTATTTGAGAAGGAGATAATCCCCTTGATAAATGGTCTGCAGGATTATCTTGTGTGGGTACATACTTCCATGTAGAGGACTTTGTTAAGACCTGAATTTCGGAGACTCTGTTAGCTACGAAGGTTTGAAGATTGTTAGGAGAAGTATTGATCCAAGCAAGGGTTATTGTGGAATCTGACCATAAATAACATTTATTGAGGTCTATATTAATGGATTCAATTACCTTAGTTAAAAGACGTGAAAGTAATACAGCTGCGCAAAGCTCTAGGCGTGGAATGCTTAGAGTTTTGATAGGGGCAACCTTTGATTTAGCACATAGAATTTTAACCGAGATATTTCCCTTGTCATCAGTACTTCTTAAATAGATACAAGCACCGTAGGCTTGTTGTGATGCGTCCGAAAAACCGTGTATTTCTATATCTTTAGCATTATTGCACACTGCATGACGTGGTATACTTAATTGTTTCAGATTGGCAAGATCATTTTTCAATCTATTCCAAGTATTTAGTGATGAACCGCTTAATTTTTCATCCCAATTCAGTTTTTCAGTCCATAGCCTTTGCATTAGAATCTTCGCAAGTATGATACAAGGACCTACTAAGCCTAGTGGATCGTATATTCTTGCAATTAAAGAAAGAACATCTCTTTTGGTACAAGTTTCCTTGTAATTGTTATATTGTACATTGTATAATAGTGAATCACGTTGGGATGACCAAATAAGTCCTAAAGTTTTTGTGACTCCATCTTTAGAGAGGTTTAGAATTCCAAAGGAATCATCTTGATTATTTACCCTTTCTAAAACTCTTGGGTCATTTGAAATCCATTTTCTGAGTGGAAAACAACCTGTAAGTAAAATACGTGAGACTTCACGGCAAATGTTCGAAGCTTCAGCAATAGTATCCGCACCGGTTAACAAGTCATCTACGTAGAAATCCTGACGTAATATCTTCGCGATTTCTGGTTGCGACAATTGGCATTCGTTAGCTAACTCGAAAAGGCATCGGATAGCAAGAAAACTAGCTGATGCTTGGCCATAAGTAACCGTATTTAAAGCAAAATGTTGTAATGGATCTGAAGGACTTTCCCTCCAGACTATTTTTTGAAGACTGCGTTGGCTGGGATGAATTAACACCTGCCTGTACATTTTGGTTACGTCTGAGCTTATGATGAATTTGTGTTTTCTGAATCGGATGAGAATTGAGAATAGATCTTGTTGTATACTGGGTCCGACGCATTGAATATTGTTTAATGATAACCCGTTGCTTGTTGGTGAAGATGCGTCAAACACGACACGAAGTTTTGTTGTAAGACTGTCCTCCTTTAGGACACCATGATGTGGCATGTAGTAGTCGACAGTAGAGTTTTCAGAGATATCTGCTAACGACATGTGGTTTAGCTCCTGATATTCGCGCATGAATTGTATATATTGTTCGCGAAGAGGATTGTTTTGTGCTAATCTTTTTTCTAGATGATGAAATCTTCTTTCAGCTTGTATCCTTGAATCACCCAACACATGCGGATATTGTTTTAATGGCATCATAACTATGAATCTACCATTTGGATCACGTGTAGTAGTTTTTTGAAAATTGTCCTCGCACAATTGCTCTTCTTCAGATAGATGAGGAATATTTGGCAATTCCTCTACTTCCCAAAATTGCTGAAGAAGTTTAGTTAGTTCCAGATTTGTGCTAAGATTGCAAGATATTGTATTGTGGGGAACCGATCCCAGCGGGCCAGAAATTATCCACCCAAATATTGTTTCTGTTAAAATAGGACCTTGATCTAAAGATATGCGACCTTTACAAATCAAATGCCAAAAAATATCTGCGCCGATAAGAATGTCAACAGATCCAGCATTGCCAAAATTAGGATCTGCTAACCGAATTGTATTAGGAATGTTTATAGCGCTTACATCAATGTTTGTATGAGGAAGAATATTTGTTATTTTTGGCAATACAAAACAGTTGATTATTTTTACAAATTTATTATTAGATGTGCAAATCTCTAACTGACATTGACCTGTAATAGTTGATAGTTTGTTGCCTATGCCCAAAAGATTTAAGCTGACATCTTGTGGTTTGATTCCTAGTTTGTTACACATGTTTGTTGTGATAAATGAAGATTGAGACCCGCAATCCAATAGTGCACGAGCCCTTTGCATTTTACCATTCATATCTTTAACACTTAAGATTGCTGTTGAGAGAAAAACATAGCCTGTATCAGAACAAGAAAGCATGCTGTTACCACAAAATGTATTGTTACTTGTTACTGGATTTATTGGCTCACTTGTACTTTGTGATGGATTTGTATTAATACTGCTATTGGATATATTCGAATTTCTATTGAACGTGCCCGAATTATTTTGGCTTATAATGATGCTCCTATCATTTGTATTATTGTGTAAAAGTGAGTTGTGACGTGCTTTGCACTTGCGACATGGCCCGAGTTTGCACTGTTTATTGGAGTGACCCGATCGCAAGCAGTTTGTACACAATGATTTTGATCTAATAAAATTCCACCTTTCGTTTATTGGATAATTTAAAAATGTTTCGCAAGTGTAAATGCTATGGTCGCCTTGACAAGAGACGCATGTATAGTTTGTTTTTGTTGCTAAGAATCCCCTAGTCGTCCTGTTCTCCTTACTTTTATTTTTTGTTTCAATGTTCATTTCAATTGCCTCTAGAAAATCTGCTCTTGATTTTAAAAATCCTTTTAGATCGGATAAAGTTGGTAGTTCCGTTTGAGTAGCAATATGCTTTTCCCATTCCCTAATAGTAGTTTCGTCTAGTTTTGATGTTATAATGAATATAAGTAAGGCATCCCATTGTTCACACGGCTGATTTAATTGTTGAAGTGACTTTAAATGTTTTGAAAAATCATCTACTAATTTACGAAATTTTACAAAAGATTCTTTGTGAATAGATTCCAATGAAAATAAAGCTTTAATATGATTGTGTATTAAGAGTTTTTTATTATTGTATCGATCACATACAGAGTCCCATGCCAAATTGTACCCGTTTGCGGAAAATTCGATAGGTTTTATGACTGCGGCGGCATTTCCTTGTAATGATGCCCGAAGATAATGATACTTCTGAATATTTGTAATACTATCATTTGTATGAATGAGTGACTCAAAAGTGTCTCGAAATTCTAGCCAAAATTCGTATGTGCCGTCGAACTTTGGAATTTGTATTGTTGGCAGTTTTACACCTTGTAAACGATAAGCCCCGTCAGAAATAGAAGTGTTATTGTCTGTATGCTCGCTTGTCACCGACTTTTTATCATCAATATCTGAAATGAATTTATTTAACAGTGCTTTGGCATTAGCCGATAGTGAATAAAAATTGTTTTCAAGTTCTTCCCTTATCACAAAGTGTGGTTCGGGATCGTCTGCCAATTCTTCTATTTCTGATTGGATAATTTTAATTTCTAAAAATGTATTTTCTAGTTTATTTATTCTGTCGCTTAGTTCGATTTTTTCAACATCATGTAATTCTAATTTGCATTTAATAGACTCTAGAAATTTGGAGAAAATTGTAAATGAAGCTTTATAACCAGCGCGTTTTCTAATTAATCTTTTTAAGTGTTCGTCCGACATTGTTTATTAATCAAATAGATTCGAATTGAATTTAAATAGATATATAGATTGTAAATAGTTTTATGCAACTTACACAAACAAAAACAGTATAAATAGGTATAGGAATCAGATGGGAACTCACCGGTATTTTTGTCTGTATATTGTTCGGCAATCCCACGTGTTCTTTCACTTGACCGTTAACTGTGAATCACTTTTAGCACTGATTTTATCACAAATATCGGGTCGAATGGACCAATGTTTATTGTTGTAGTGGACTGTATTCATTGAAATTAATTAATAGTCTAAAATACTGCATTTATTTATGAATTTGCACAAAAATATGAAAACAATAACAAATAGCTCTATGCTTCTCAACGGCTGGTGATGGAATGTCATTCTGTCATCTGTCGTCTGTACCGACTAGCTGGCTGGCTGGGCGGCAGTGGCGGACCGTTCAAATACAAAATGGGTTGTCGTCGACAGATGGCATATACCGAGAAGGAGTAGAAGATGTTAGAATCTCTTAAATTTTTGCTCTTAATGTTAATAGACAATGAAAGTATGATTTTAAGAATAAAATGCTATGGTTTTATTTATAAAATGCTATCTTGGTTCGTAGTGTTCATAGAAGGTTGTTTTTTGGAAAGTGTGTTTTTTCACCAGTTTTTCATTAAACCTCTAAGTATATGTATAGGTGTGTGGCATAAACAATATCAAAGTTATTATATATGTTTGTAAGCTAAAAATCGCTCTCCGGGATAAACAAATTAAATAACTTAATAAATAAACTATTTGCTCTATCTGGTTTATATTTAACACATTTTAGTAACTTAATAATTTCCATAAGTTCAAGGGAGTTACGTTACATGTCAGTACACAAAAACCAAAGTTACTAACATTTATAAATTACCTCCTACAAAAATAAGGGTTTCTTGCAACTATCTCGGTTAATTGTTTCATGTATTTTAATTTGGATACTTTCAAAAATCACAAAAGTTTTTATGATTTACAACTTTTATTTGAACCATTTTACTCTAAAATGTATAAGAAACATTTTATAAGCAAATCATATTTTTTTCATTTTTTGTGCTTAAAAAAAACAAAGCAAATCCATCTGTGCGTCTTCATGGATTTCTGATTAGCTACCCTTCATATACCTTTTATAACCTTTAAATATCTGTATAAGATTTTTACGTGAAATTAGTGTTTTTTTTTCTGTTTTTCACATTTGACTGGTCTATCCCAGTCAAGAAAAAAAGCCGAAAAAATCTTATACACGTATTTAAAGTTTAAAAGGTATATGATAGGAAGCCGATGACAATTATGTGGAGAGGAAAATAAGGATTTTTTAGAATTATCTTGGTCAATTGTTTATCTAAAACTTTTATTTGGAACATTTTTGTACAGAATATAATAAGAAACTTTTTATAGGCAAAAACTATGTTTTTTACTTTTTAAGATTGTTTAAAAAAACAAAACAAAATCAGCTGTAGGTCTTCACGGATTTTTCATCAGCTACCCCTCATATTCCTTTTAGAACCTTCAGATTTCTGTATAAGATTTTTTCAGCTTTTTTTCTTTCTTGGCTGGGGTATTAATACATATTTAGTATTTGGTGCAATGCAATATTTTGCTAATAGTGAAAATTTAATGTGACTTCTCTTGTTATAGAGATCTGAGGTATTATGTACAGGGTGTGGCGCTACAACTACAGCATTTAACTTTAACCTATTTATAATAACTAGAAGGTTGTCGATTATTTTGTGATATTATATTGAAATAAGATATCAAGACAAAGGCTTTGGTCTAATAAAAAGTAAAGGTATTCCACAACGGAGAATCGTGTTCAAACCGTAACAATATTGGTTAAAAAAAAGAAATTATTTTTTAAACAATGGTAACAGAATCAACATTTACGAGTATTTATTGAAAAGATACGTACAAACATGGTGTATATTTTTAATGTTTACACATTCTATAATAAATAACGATTTATTTATATTTAAATGCTTGATAAATAAATTTTCTACATCAGAATCCCGAAAATTCATAAAAACTGTAGCATTATTTTGGTTGGTACTGACTGTTGTTTTCATCAGGTATACATATTTTTTTATATCTGCCAAGTTATTTATATTTTGAATACAGAACTTAAATTGTTTTTTTTTACTTTATTGTGCAGAAAGTTCCTTTTCCGTTGTGTTAATATTAATATTGTTGTAGATAATGCTGCATTGAAAGCCTGAAGTTGATGGATTTAAAAAAAAATTATATGCAGTAAGCATTTTGATGAAATATATATGAACGCAAAAGATTTACCCCCTACAAAGATTTCAATCCAAAATATTAAGAACAATACTAGGAGTACCATGGTTTATAACCAATGAAGCCATCCATTAAGACGCCGGACTAACATTCGTCAAAGATGATATCAAAAAGTGCGCGGAAAAATATAAAGAGAAACTTAAAGTGCATCCGAATGTGTTCGCAAAAAGTTTAGTGAATAAACCACATACAGTACAAAGGTTAAAACGAAAAGTTCCGTTAGAATTAATTGATTAATACTAAATGTATATTTATTATTATGACATGTATAAATAAGTGTCAAAGATAGTCAATATTGAAGACTAAGTTTAAAAAAGGGGTGCATCACTGGTTGCCTCCCTGCATGTCAATATACTTTTTTTGTCTTTCCTATTACTTATTGTCTATTATCTACCTACCTATTTAGGTTCAGATTGTATATAGCATTTTTCATATAAAAATGCTTGCACGTCACAATTTATATAAAGTGACGTCACTTATATTTAAAATTTCCAGAACGTCAACCTTAGAGTTCAAATTGTCCTAACACAGCTAATAATACGAAACCCATACGGAACTGCTCTATCTTTCATAGGCGTCAACATGGTGTAATAATCAGAAAAATGTAATCATCATTATATTGGAAATTTTAGAATTATATTGATTAAATAACCAAAAACATTAGTTATTATTAATAATATAAATTTTATGAAATAACTCTTTAAGTCTAATATTGCACAAAATAATAATTTTAATTAAATAGATTAGACAATTGTACGCAACTGATATGGGAATACTTCAAATTTTATTGACAGTTCAGCGTGTTGCAAAAGTGTATAAAGTGTTGCCGCTTTGTTAGAGTAAGAATTTTGTTTATGTTTTGATTTCTTACACAACTTGATCATAATATAATATATATATATATATATATATATATATATATATATATATATATATATATATATATTAATAAATTGTATTTATAAATACGTATTAAATTTAGATTAATAACTTTAAAAACTAATTATTGTGATTGTGCTATACCAAAACAAATAAATAGTTTGTAGAAAGCTGATAAGCTTTCATATAAGATGATTATTTTGAACAAGAAATAATGGCGGGACTTTTTACTATTAAAGCCATAAAAGAGGTAAAATAAATTTGTATTAAAATGTTTTCTTATGTATTTTAGTGTGTTGCAGTAGTCTTAAAACTAAAGTATTAACTGTTAATATAATAGTTTGACACATAGTTGATATTTTAAAAATTTCTCACTTACTAACTGTTCTGATGTTTTGGCAACGCTGTGGGGTTCTGACGTCGTAAATCTTGAATGACGTGCAAGCATTTTTATACGAAAAATGCTATAGATAGACTGTAATACAGGTGGGGTTATTTAAAGTAGTTGGGGTTAAGTATTGGTTATTTAAATAAAAATTAAACAATATTTTATTTCAATAACCAAATAAGATTCTCAAATTAATTGATCCCCTCATTTCTTGACAATAAGTCAATTTTTACTTGAATTCACGCAGCAAGTTTTCAAGAGTGTTAGGTCGAGTGGCACAAATTTCAGTACGAATTCTTTCCTTCAGTTCGTCGATAGTATTGAATCAAGTGACATATACTTTTGATTTAATAAATCCCCATAAAAAGAAAACCAACATCCAACATAGCTAGCCATTATATGAAGCCCCTTCTCCCAACCCACTGATTTATAAATATTTCGTTCAAATAATTACGAACGGATCATAATGGGGCTAGCTAATGGGGGTAGCTTTGCTAGTTCCAGAAATATTTATTTGCGATGTTCGGGTTGTTATTATTTGGAAATCGCGCGATTAAGTTTGGTATTACAGTGAGGATTTGTAGGTATCCAATATCGACAGTTTTGTTTATCTTTTGTCTTCTTTTTATTTATCTGTTTTTTCCATTATCATGCATTTTATCTTTTCCTTATTTATTATATGCCCATTTTTTTGCATCTTTTATTATTGTTCATTAACTTTTTAATTCGTTCTTACTTGTCGTTAACACTGTTAGATCGACTGCGAATGCTTTACATTAATTGTCATTTTTCAAGATTATTTCTTGTATATTTATTTCGTATTTTCTGATTATTTCTTTCAGTATCTGTAAAAAAGTCGTTGTTAGGCATATAGCCGTCTGGTAGGCACACAGACATATTTTGAATGAAAATTTTAAGAGGTGATAAATACTTATACAGAAAGCCTATGCAAGCTTATGTTCGAAGAAATAATTCAACGTATTTTAAAAGACAAAGGATATTTCATAGGAATCGTATGCAAGATCCTATAGAACGAAGGAAAAATCAACTAGTCGCCGATAAATGGGTGGAAAAGCTAAAAAGTACTACGGAAAATTTTAAAGTAGTGTAAGTATGCAGTATACAAGTTAGAAAGTTACAAAGCAATGGAAAACATGCTTATCGAAAATATCATTGCTAATATTAAGAACAAAAAGTGTCAATAAAATAACAACGCTATGGGAGAAAAATTTTACCTAAAAACAGCAGGGAACTTTATCCCATACCCAGGAACCACTGAATATTCGATTAAAGCATTTCTATATGCAATCGAATTATACGAAAAGTATTTCTCCTCGAAGTTGAAACATTGATGTATTTCATTTCCATAGATAAAATATTTGAAAACATTTAGTACATAGCACATTTCTGTATAAATATTAAATATTCTCCCACGATCCGTAGACTCATAACATAACTAACTCAGTTGTTTCTAGTCATGACCTGAGTTTGTGAGTTCAAAATTGTATAACGAAGTTGGGGTATTTCCGGGGAATAAAAGCAGTCGTGTCCGCGCATAATTTTATGTGTAAATAAAGTTGGATTTGGAATAAATACTGAATTTGAATGACATGGATTAATGTCTGCTCCTATAGTTGGTAATTACGTACGCAGGCGGCAACGAAACTATATTACTGTAATATATTAAACAGAGAAACGTTGAACGTGTTTGCTCAAAAAATGAAATTGAAAATAAATATAATATAAAAATATAAAATATAATCTCAATATAATAACGTATTATGCAATAACTATAATTCAGCACCGAATATGTCAAAATGTCAAAAAGAATAAACAGTGCTAATAACAAAAACAAGCTAACAAGTAGGATTGAATAATGATACATTTTAGCCTCGTGCGTGTATCCGATCCTATCATCGCTGGTAGAAGATCAAGATGTAAAAATAGCAAAAAATTCACTTTAAAAAACATAATTTGTCGAAATTAAATTAAATTTCTAAGGCAGTATTTCTAAGGAACTAGTAGTATTACTAAGGGTTAGAAAGGTAGACATCAATTTTAAATGACTAATTAACTAACTCGTGTATTAACTTGTACTGTGTGACTTGTACACTCAACTCGAAAAAAATTACACCTCATAAAATTTAGAAACGGTAATTATGAGAAAGTCTAACGCAAAAATCGGCGAAGCTAAATGTGGGTTCATAGTAGGACCATATGAAGTTGGTGTTCGAACGACAGAGGGAATCGTTTCATACATTTTTGCCAAGAAAGTAATATTCTTCTGGTGCCGTACGCCATGCAGCGTGTAGGCGTTAATGCTGGTTGGTTTATGCGTAGAGATTTTTCTTTTGCTCTTCTTATTATGTCGCATTAGTTTCTTATAAAGAGAAGCATGTGTCGTTTCTGACCTGTCCTCTCCGACCTTCAATTTTACCCATTAAAATGTTTTTTAAAAGATTACCTCTGTCGCCTCTTAAAACATTATTATATGGACTAAATATAATAACCTTTTCGGATGTAATCTACAGTCCGTCTCACGTTCTATATTTAGTATGGGTTAAACAGGAAAATAAAAAAATATTTTAATAGTTGCTTGATGGAACTATTATTAACTAAGTATTTCTGTCTTTATGTTCTGTGTCAATATAATACAAATAGACTGACTGCTCCCATGCAGTCGCGTTCCCTTAGTGCGAGAGAGACAACTGACTCAAAGCAGTCCCTGCATATCTTTCTAATTTGCCAGGTTTATCTACCACGTAACCTAAATTTCCAACAAGAAGACAACATGGTCAATAAACACGGCCCATTAGAAAGAGATGCAGGGACTGCTTTGCATCAGTTTTCTCTGTCGCACTTTGGAAATGCGAGTGTATTGCAGCAGTCAGTCTATCTTGTATTATATGTCTATGGTTGTGACTGTAGAAATTTTCGATTTATTAATTGGTAATGGCATCTTTAAATTATTCTGAGATTATCACAAAAATTATCGCCATACACACAGCACTCTGAAAATCGAAAGAAAGATTATGAGAATAATATTAGGTACAAATGTAACGAGGGAAGGAGAAAGAAGAATAAAGTATGGTGAGAAATACAAAGTCACTCCAACTAGGGAGGATTGGACATCAAGAAGATCAAATTTAAACATGTTAATAAAGATAACCAACTATATAGATTCTATTATGTCTTGAAAGACATGAGTATGAAGCGCCAGACAGGGAGAATTATGAAGGGTAATACAGCAAGAATTCACCTACAAAATAGTCATTTTAAACTACTTCACCTGATATTGGCGAAATTTACAAATTAGTTTAGAAATTAAACACATTGAATTTATTTCTTTGTTTTTAAAACAAAAAAAGATTCTTCTTATATTTTCTAAAACAGAAACAAACAAAACAAAAACGTTAGCATTGAAACCTAATCGATAAGCTATAAGATACATAAAACATACAGAAATTAGACCAGATATACCCAAACTCAAATGGTTACTCGAAAAACCAGAAACAAAGATAAAATAGTTGGAAGGACAATCATTTTTAAGTGATATAACAAAAGAATGATACTGAGACTGGAACTCTAGAAAATAATGTCCGACTTCCAAACAAAAGGATTCTTTTAAATCTACAATCCAAGAAAATTTGTATAAACGTTTACAAAAATCTGCAAAATGATCCTTGTTTGGGAAAGTACTTAATATTTATTTTCATATTTTACATTGAATATTTTTCTTTTACTGGACTATAATGTGATCTTATTTAATGGTCTATTCTAACTACTTATCTGCTTTAAAATATATTGTTTCTGTTATTCAGTAAAATCTCATTGTTAAACTTACTTAAACACATTTAGTCTGTTTTTAAGTTCAAAGAATTTGACTTCTTTTTTTATTTGGAAATTGTCGCCAGTACACTACGCTGTAAAATATAATATTTCAGTGACCATTAAGTTAGATTATCGCCATTCAAAAGCGCCATACAATAGCTCTGATTTATGGGAGAGAAATTGTGCCATAGACCACCTAAGAACGGCCAGAGGGTTTTCTGACCATCTTAAGACGACACTTCCTATTGAAACAGCGTACAGTAAGCATATCCAGTTTATCGGGACGTCCTGTTTTGAGCCTCGGCGCCGAGCGTCCGTCGCGATAGACAAATGCCACACTATTCCACTGGCTACATTAATTTATACACCAATATTTCAAAAGGTAAGTCTTATCTTTGTACAGATAACAGTAATGAGTTAAAGCCAGCTAGTTTCCACTAATTTATTTACAGGCAAAATATTGCATTTTTTTCTTCCATTTATATTCTAATTTCATTTAACCAGCGACCTCTAAGTTTTATAGAAAACAATCCTGAAAATAGGTGTAAAGGCATTATCATAAGAAAAGCGGCCTTTATAACAGGAATTCCGTATTCTATCATGCGCGACATTGTGAAGAGTGGTGTTAAAAAGAGAAAAACAAGATCGGATGCTGGAAAACCTAAACATCTTTATACCAGAACTGCTAAATGTTTAAGGAATTTGGTTTACGAGGAATAAGAAAAAAATGTAATACCAACAATTAATATTATATACACTAAACTTGCTGAGATAGAAAGAACGTGCCATAAAACCCCTTTACACAGACGGCTGAAAAAAGTTGGATTTATGACAAAATCGTTGATAAACGAGTGGCTATTATGGAAAGTTTTTTTTAACAATAAGAATACACCTAGTCTACAAGATTAATCAGTTTTTTCTTTAACCTAATTTTCCTAAAATTGTTGGTAAGCTAGATGTCACCTGGTCCATCCTACCTTTTTTTGACATGAAATCCCACTTCCTTTTTGTGCCTACACAGCACAGCAGTGACCCTGCTTTTCACTAACTGCTCACGTCCTTGTTGTGGCTATAACGCACAACACTAACTAAGCCTTGTACAACTTCATATATTACACAAACTCGAACGGTTTAGTCCGCTTGAGCCTTCGAATCTGGGGTTGGTTGACAAGAAGCTAAAGTACTTTGGGAGTCTCTCTTCATGCTTCTGGTGACTTTCTTAATTTCATTTGGAATAGATTCAACTTTAAGGTCTCTACGTAAATCGTCATTCCGAACATACCAAGAAGCACCTATAATATTCCTTAGTATTCGGTGGAGCGTTTCTAAATTTCTATAATTGCTTTTTTTTTATACAACCCCATAATTGTAGGCCATAGGTCCACACCGGTTTCAATATCTGTTTGTAAATCAGTACTTTGTTCTGAATGGAAAGTTGAGAGTACCTACCTATCAAGCAATACATATTTTTGTACTTTATCTTCCAACTGTTCAGTTTTCTTTTTAACATGCTCCTTTCATTTCAGTTTGACGTCCAGATTTAAACTAATCTAACTCTAAATTTCGCTTCATTAACAGGCCATCGTGCCATACTTTGTCAAATGCTTTTGCGATATCCAGGAATACTGCTAAACAAATTTTGTCCCCTTTAATTATTCGACGGATCTGGTCAACTGTGGAGAAATCCAAATTGGTGTTTTAGAACAATATTTTTTGTTAAATTATATTGTTCATTCTTCGTAGTAGCAATTTTTCAAACACCTTTGAGATTATGAATAGTAAGGAGATTGGTCTGAATGATGTTAATTGATGTTTATCTTGTCCTATTTTGGGTATCATTATGATATCTGCAGTTTTAGAAATAATGGGAACATATCTAAGTTTAAAAAATGCATTTATTAGGGTAGTAAGCTTTGCTATGGCTTTTCTAGGTAATTTTTTTAGTATTTCACCATTTAACAGGTCAAACCCAGGCGCTTTTTTTGTATTGATATTCTTGATTGATTTTTGAACTTCTTTTGTAGTAGTCAATTGTATGTTAATAGAATCAATATCTTCTCCTTCATCGTCTACATGAATTTCCCCAGGGTTTGGTTGAAATATATTTTCTAAATAATCAGCGAACGCATCCACTTTCTCTTTGGGATTTGTTGCCCATGATCTGTTCTCTTTTCGTAAAGGAGATAAATGTTGAATTCGCTTATTTATCTTTCTGACCGCCTTCCAGAGAGAGTAATCGGTGCATTTATCATCGGTTAGTTCTCTCAGGTACTTACTGATTAATTCGTTTATAATTTTAGGGATTTCTCTGTGCTGCTGTTGTGTGGAAATGTTTTGCTTATTTTTATTTTCAGTTATTCAAGTCCTCCGCCATACCTTTCGAGCCTTTCTTTTATCCTGAATCAACTCTAATTTCTCTCTGGATATGAAAAAATCTAGGAAGTCCGGGATTCTGTTTGCATCACTTGGCCAGTAAGTGGGTTTGCCAGTAGAGTGCCATCTACATTTGTGTCCAGTCACAACATGCTGCAATTCTTTATCTTTAGTTGTTAAAGAGCTTGGAGCCCCAAATAAGTATTTTTAGGATTGTGAAAAGTAATAGGATAGTACATTTGCGTTTACATTATTTAGAAAAAAATCACAACGGTTGGACTAATGGTTCACTTGGGTTTCAGCTGAAAGGCGTACCTCTGAATAAAAGTTCTCGAATGATTATTGTGCACTGGGTTAAAGCTATACGGAAAAAAAATAGAAAAATATAGTGTACTTATTTTATCATCAGAAGATAAATTCTAATACATTTGAAGAGTGGTTTAGGAATACATTTCTTCCTAATATAACATCTAGCAATAATGATAATTATGGATGATATGGTGATAATTATGGATAATGCCAGCTATCACTCAAGGCTCCAAAAAAAATTCCGAAGAGTTCGTCTTTAAAATAGGAACTACAAGATTTCCTCTCAGATAGTGATTTGTATTTTGAAGAGAACTATAACAAAAAAAACAATTACTTGAAGTCCTTCGCCTAAAACTTATGACAAACAATATAATATAGGTACTGGACACGATTGCAACAGAACATAGACATACTGTTTTGAGGTTACCACCATATTTTTGCATTTTCAATTCCATAAAACTTATTTAGGGACAAGTAAAAAAACTAATTGGAGTAAAAATATTTTTCCTAAATTTGACGCAAAAGTGATTGATTTAATTAATGTAGAAAATGAGTACAGAAGACTAGGACTATTAATTTCAAACTGTGGACAATTTATTATTGATCTGTTTGATAGTGACGATGATGAGATCTTGTCTGCAGAAAAAATATTTTAGATAAGGCTTGCAAATGTGGTAACTATTTTAGTTAAAACCATTCAGTTTTTTATTGTAAATTTTTAACTTTTGTTGAAAACTTTATTATTGTTATTATTTTCTTATATTTAAAATACTTTTCCGCTGTTTTATTTACGTGACGTCATCCTTAAATGCTTATAGAAAATGGCAATGTACCACCTAGTACTTTTTTCCCACAGGGTGGCAAATTGATAATTTTTGAATATTTTACTTTTAATCATTTAAAAAACAGAAGAAATATAATGTTTTGTGTCTTTTTCCAAAATCGGATTTTTCTGCTCTTTGACTATATGCGTATTACACATTGTTATTTTATGATTTAATACTTACATTAATAGATTTGTGTCGGTGAAACAACCAATATCGCGATACTGAACGCCCCTGGGACGTCCCTGGACGCAACTATATGTGACTTCCTTCTTAAATCCAACACATATCATCGAAAAATGATTCATGTTATCTAAAAATTGTTATCGACAAGGATATATATGCTGCGACGGCGTAGAAGATCGTATTACCATTAAATGCATACTTGTCATCATATTACATTTTCAACAATATTTGCAATCACTGTTTATGGTTGTTTTTATGATATCGCTGTTAAATTTTTGTGTTCGATTGGTTCGTCTTAATAGTTTTTGCACTCATTTTATTAATTCCTTTTTTATTGTGAAGTAAGACAAAATATAAGTTTAAAGTAGGACGATTTGCCGTATATTTCATCAGTTTTTTGTAGAATAAAAATGGATATAACTAGTGGTATAAGTTCACGACATCCACGTCATAGAACCGTCTCACAAGAGGAAAAACCAATTATCTGGAAGGTATATGATGGACTAAAAAAACACTACCTTCAACCGAAGCTGTTCTTTTTTAACAGGAGTATCAGTTGCAACAGTTAAACGTATTGTGCTTGAGAAAAAACTAACAAATGGTTTTAAACCTCCATTTAAAAATTAGCGCGGACGAAAACCTGTTAAATTGGATGAAGCACAAAAAAATATCCTCAGCAGAACTGTACATTCATTTTTTTTCTAAAAATATGGCTTTAACTCTTAAATCTATATTAAGTAAAATGGGCAAAATCGATAATTTTCCTAAAATGAACCGTGAATTATTACGAAAAGCATTACAAGATCTTAAATTTTGATATTTAAAACGATGCCAGAATTCCATTTTAAGAGATTAGAAGGAAATAATATCATGGCGACGTAATAATCTACGCTCAATTCGGGAATATCGTGCGGCAAAACGAAAAATTATTACCTCGACGAGACATTAACGACGAGGTTAACGCCGAACATACAGTCATCTAAGTTTGGCAAATGTAACAGTATTAGATGCACGACAAGCCTTTGTTGAAGTTTTATCGACGAACTTGCGAGCACCGTCAAGTAAGGGTCAGCGTCTAATTGTCTCTCATATTGGCAGCGATACTGGTTTTCTGCAAAATGGTGCCCTCTTTTTTATATCGAGGAAAATGGGGGACTATCATGAAGACATGAACTCCATATGCTTCGTGAAGTGGTTCGGGAACATTCTCCAGCGTGTAGATAGTAACTCTGTCATAGTATTGGATAATGCATCTTACCATAGCTTCCTTGTTGGACGCATTCCAACGACAGAAAATCCATCATGCAGAGCTGGCGGCGAGACAACCGTTTTTTATTTACAGAGGATATGGTGAAGGCAGAACTAATGACAATAATCAAGTATCGTGGTAGATATCGTCAATTTGCTGTTGATTCATGATATTACTATTTTGAGACTTCCACCTTACCATTGCTAGTTGAACTCAGATGGATTAATTTGGGTTCAAATAAAGGGATATGTTACCTGATAGAACGTAATATATAAAATTGGCGATGTTCTGCACCTATTATCAACCAGTATAGATTGCATAAACCCTACAAATTCGTAGAACGATATTGCCCATGTATTGAAAATAGAAGAGAACGGCAATAACTACAATTTTAAATCACAGAATTCAAATTAATTTTTATTGTATGACTATCTATTCAAATATTTATTAATCTTTTAAAAATGCATAAGACTTATTTAAGACTAGAACAAAATCGTGGGTCAGACAGCCAAGTGGACCAGACTTCACTGTGAATGATCTAGTGAATCAATGGTTCAAATCCTGGACAGAAATCAAAAAGGGTTACTTAACAGTTACTTAAAGTTTAAATGGTATGCTACTTAGCCTAGAATACGCTGGTGTATCGGATATATGGATAAGCAGTACGAAAAGAGTATTAAATATAAGAGATGTATCCACATTCCATCCCTATTGGTCGGCTTTTTACGATTAAAAAACCAGAATATAAATATTTATAAATAAAAACGTTTTTACCAACAATCGTTATATTTGTTATTTAGCAATTAATTATCTAAACAAGTAATTATAAGAAAGTCTACCTATTTTCATTTTATAAATTATCAAATTTCAGTACAAGACAACACTCTTAAGATGCCTTCATGAAACGCCACTGTGTATGTATCGTGAATGCGTCTGTTGTTACAGCTTACTCACTATAAAACACCGAATGTTACCTATTAAAATGCACGGAGAGCTATCAAAATGTTGTGAACTCGTATTATTTTGATTTTCTTATTAGTGAACGGCGTATTTGATTTACACCTCGTACAATTCGGATATCGTATTACACTTATTAGTCACCCTTCTTAATTTCTTGTCACAGTATAACATACTGGAAGAAAAAGAGTGATGGGTATCCCTCACCATAAATCACCAGTATGGTATCAGATAAAAGATGCAATTGGCCGAAAATCAGGAAAAAGAATAAGTAACATAGTCTTAACATCTAAATCGGATAACGTTATTTGAAAAATGTATATAGGTCGCGGCATATTATCGTGCACGTATAGTTTCCGGCACGTAGCGTTTCCACTCCAGCAATTGAGCTGCGCATTCACATTTTCATACATACAACGTTTCAGTTTGGTTCGGTGAAGATATGATCTCGCTTTTCCCGACAAAAATTATGTGCAATTGTGCTTCTACTTAACGATGAAGAATGAAAAACTGTGTTAAAAAGGAGGTTTGAAGTACATCCAACGCTAAGAGAAAGAAAGAAGGAATGTGAATACTGGACTTTATACAGAGAATTAATTGATGACGATGAAAAATATTATGGATATTTTAGAATGAATAGGATTCAGTTGTTCAGATGTTTTAAATTTAATTTCACCTTCAGTTAAAAAAAAATACTACATTTAACAAAGCCATACATATCAAACCAAAAAGTATTTTTTAAAAAGAAGAGGTATCACTTCCGTACAAAAGTCCTAATTGTTTATCACTTCCGTGATTATTTTTTTCTCGAAAATTATTAATCGAAAATTTATTTTTTTAAATACTCTACAACCGGTTAAGACTCGTTACGTAGCCGTCGGCATCAGTAAAATATTTTTTTCAAATATACTGAACGGAAACGTTAAATGTCTGAAACGCTATGTTCCGGACAGTGTGCGTTGTTAATATTTAAAACCATTTAAATTATATTTTTCGGAAACTAAACGCTATGTGCTGGAAACGCAACGTGCACGATAATAGCCACCACCTTATATCAAATAAATTATATAAATCGCTATAAAATGTTACTAAACTTTTTACAGATATTAATTTTCATTTGATGTTGAATTGCACAAAATATTAAGGCCGCAGAATTATTGACGCAAATATAATTTTCTCATCCCTGATTTGGATTTTAATTTAGCAATTGTAACATCTAACGGATTAAATTTGACGCCGTTTGCGAGAAGTTCTACTCTGTAAATAGGATGATTGTCATCACTGTTGCCAAGCAAATATTATAAGCGGCCTTGCCACAAAATGCACTGTTCTATTAGTTCTATCCACAGACCAGTTTAGAAGCTTCACTGAACATCATCAAATATGTCAGACTATAAGAATTTTATTTCGACTGATTTTTTTTTAATTATAGTTATTTAGACGCCATTATCTGTTTTCATATTTATGAATATATATTAACTTTAACTAAAACTTTTTTTTATGTGAAACTGTTGATGTCAGATTCAAATCTGATATCCCCGTTGTTTGATTATAAGTTTAAAAAATTTATTTAAAAAAATGGGTAAAAAATTGAGTGAGTTGGATTTTAATAATATTCGCCTGAAATTACAAATTCCACCTGAAATTACAAACTAAGTATGCAAATTACATTATATATAATTATATACAGGGTGGTCCTTAAGTAATTGTACAAGAGGAACAGTAGATTCTATACTTTAAGATATTACGATTTAAGCCAAATTTATTTAATAAAATATTGCTATTAAGAAAGATACAGGGTGTTAAAGTGCAAATTTAAAATTTTATTTTTCGCTATAACTTTTATGTTTGTAAACATTTTAGTATAAAAATTTAAAACTGGGTACTTTTAAATATGAGAAGTTATAATTTGATAAACACTTTAATGTAGCTAATAGAGGGCGCCACATATGCCACATATGTGGCACAAATTTGCACTCAACTTTTTTGCTCTTTAAGTTACCTGTATTTGTGATAAAAAATATTAAAGATACATTATTTTAACAAAAAAAACCTGTTAATAACTTCAAAACTTAACAATTTTCGAGATAATCGCATTTTACAAACCAGCTGCATAATTCTGATTTAAGGCAATTACTCCAGGCAACGAAGGAAAAATAGACAAAAACATTAATACTTCTAAATTTTTGTATAAAATACCTTTAACTAAAGTTAATAGGTAACGAAATATTAAATAAAATAAATATATCGGCAGGATAATTACGTTCCAGCTTACAAGTAACTATAATTAGATCTGAAACAAATGGACTATTTGATTTACTAACGAACTAATATTATGCTGTACTAAAGTGCCTGTGCGTTTACTGTGTAATGAATAAGTATTCTTTTGGGATTTTTTATGAATTAAATAATTATATCAATATCTCACCACACTGCCAAGGAATATGACTACCACGACCAATTCAACGTTCAGAAAAGTTGTATTTAAGTATGTTCTCACTACCTTCTCTCTAGAATGTGGAGGTATACCATCTTGCATAAACCACATATTTTGGGTTTTCAGCATTTTATAATAGAGAAAAAGTAATAGAACGTCAGTATAGAAACTTAAGAAGCCATAGAAAAGGGAAATTGTAGACATAATGACGGCCAACGTCTGAATACGGACACGGCACCTAAAGAAGAAGATGAAGAATCTTTTCTCCAATAAGACATTAAGCAGTCATAAAAAAGCATTTTATGATGTACATTATCATCTTTGAGTTGTTTTAATAAGAATAAACTATGAATTATGCTTATCTACAGATATTCAGTGCCTTACCGCACAAATATTATTATGCAGCTGACTTAGCATCTTATTGTAATTTTTTGTCTAAAAATATTTACAAACGTAAAAGTTATAGCGACAAATAAAATTTTAAATTTCCAATTTAACACCCTGTATCTTTCTTAATATCAACATTTTATTAAAGCAAGTAGGCCTTAATCGTAATATTTTAAAGTGCAGAATCTACGGTTTCTGTTAGTACAATTGCTTAAGGACCACCCTGTATAATTACCTTTAGAATGGTATATAGTAAAAGACTCTATGACTAATTTTAAGCAAGATACGGTTCTTAAAATTTTTCTACTTTTAACGATTTTTGCTCAGTTGTTATTTGCTAGTTGGCTATTTTTTAAATTTCTGATTATATCTTTTTTTCTTGTATATTTAGGTATATGTATTACCAAAGAAAAAGAAAGCTTATTTTCTGTACTTTAAAATAGTCTATTGTGAAATATTCTAGGACTAACGGTAACCAAGATATGGTCCGTCAAATTGTGATAATTGCATTGATTTATATACATACAAACAAACTTATATTAAATCATCTTATATTTCTTATTATTTTAAGCAAATTAAAAAAAAAACAACTTAAGAAGTCAAAGAATATTTATTTTGAAGCAATTTATCACCAATACATTAAAAATTAAACAAAACCCATAAATTCTAAAATCATAAAATTGAAATTATTTGTTTTAAGTTAATAGCATACAAAATTTCAATGTAAGGAATGATGTTTAAATTGTTTTTATTTATTTATGTTTTTTTAGTAGTCAGTGTTACTAACCCTACGCTAAATGCAAGCTCCAATTGCTAAACAAATTGTCAACATTTTATTGTGGTAGGTTGTTTCCCTTTTTCAAGAGCTGCTTGTACTAGCTGTATGGTGTTTTGTGGATTATCCCGGCGAGGTCTAATTATTTTTTAAGCATATCCCTTTTATTAGTAGGGTTAAGGTCGGGTGATCAAGCAAATCACTACTGAATAGCCACGTCTTTTACATCAAGGAAGTCTAGTGATTCTGCTGATAAAGGTACCTAACCACCTAGTTAACCTAATAAGAAATCTGTATGATAAAAACTCAGCCAAACAAAGAAAGATATAAGACAGGGCTGCATATTATCACCATTATTATACAACATATATTCTGAATATATAATGGGAAAAATACTAGACGAATTTGATGGAGCAATCACTGTAGGAGGCAGAAAAATCAGCAACCTGCGATACGCACATGACACACTTATACTAGCAACGAATGAAGCCGAAATGATTACTATCACTGAAAGGCTAAGCAATATAAACGATAAACGATAAAATTCAGACTTCAGATCAACCCCGGAAAACCAAAAATAATGATAGCAGACAGAGCAAATAATAATCTATCGCACATGCACCAACTTACGAATTTTAGAGTGGTATACATATCTGTATACTTGGGCTACCTGATAACCAACAACAGCGATTGCTTCTCAGAAATCAAGCGTATACTAGCAATGGCCCGAACCGCAACAGCTAAAATGTATAATAATAACAAAAAATACTAAGTTGACTTTGGTCAATGCCCTTATTTTTCCCATTGCTACATACGCAGATGAAACATGGACTCTCAAAAAAATCGATAGGAGTAAGATCGAAGCTTTCGAGTTTTGGGTCTATTAGTATATTTGGGTCTGGACACGCGTAGAATAATTCTACGCGTGTCCTAGATAGAACATACAACCAACCGGTCAATTCTAGAAAAGTTTCATACAAAAGACTGGCTATTAAAAAAAGTAAATCGAACATACCCAATTTACTTAGGCCACATAGCTAGAAGAACGGGGACCATGCAACTATTGTTAGTAGAAGAAAAGGTAGAACGCCCAAGACCAAGGGCAGATCTCCAACACGATAGGCAGACCAAAGAAAGACTCTGGTGGGAAAATCCCTACATGAATCCATCCATATGACACAGGATATCTGCTGTCTCCATATCGCATGGAGACACCATACCAATGGAGACAGCAAGCTAATAACATTTAGAGTGTCACTATGACCTGACAAGAGCTCAAGGAATGAGGAAGAAGAGTAGGTTTTTGGCATTCTCATCTACTTCGTCCTATCATCTCTTTTTTGGTCTTCTTAAGCACTGGACCAGGTGTCCTGCTCACCATAATCGCAACAGTCTAGTACATTGTGCTAGTGTTGGTTTTCTATATTGTTCGTATATTTCTTTATTATATCTAATTCGACAGTTGTTATTTTTACTCAATGGGCCCAGTATCCCCCGTACTATTTTTTTTTTTTTCGAACACGGCTGATTTCTGTGCTACGACCAATGTTTTAGACCAATAACATACTATGGACTTGATAATTGTTTTATACATTCGGAGTTTTGTTTTTCGGTGTATATCTCAGGATTTGAATATATGGCCCATGGCGAAATAGACTTTATTGGCCAGTCAAAGTCTTCTATTTATTCCAGGTTTTTCATTTGAGGTTTTGAGGTAAGTTATCTTAATCTTGCCCTCATACATTTGAATATAAACTATAGAAGGTATTTTTCTTATCTTCATATAGGGTTCTTCCCCTGTGCTGACAAACAGTACCCATGCTCGTTCACTGTCACCACCTACGCAGTTTTACTGTCTAGCTCAGAATATCACTTGTAATATTTGGCATGGGTAGATAAGATCAGATTTTGACCGAGATTCGAAGGCTCTCGGCTATTTCTTTTTACTGCGAGACACTCGCCCTAAGGTTTAGAAGATCTTGGATCATTGACCTGAACTTACTAAAATTGAGTGAGTGTAAATCTTTTTATGGATTATTTCTTTTTATGGTCAATTAGGGACACACATGTATAGCCTATTATATTATTCAATTAGTACTTATTTTTTTATTAATTTTTTTTGTATTATATTATTAAGTATAAATCAGAAACCTTTTTCGTTTTTTTTTTAAGATTGCAGTCTGAAGTATTTGATTTATCTTTTTTTAAGCAATTTCAAGTAATAATAATTAAATTACCTTACTTTTTCAATAATCTTTTATTTTAATTTGATTACACACTGCAATATATTTATTGTTGAGAAGTTTATGGACGATAATCGATAATATAAAACATGATCAGTTATATTTTTGTTTGAGTATTGAATAAATACATTTTTTGAAGTTTATTACATATTTTATTGAAGATATATATATTTTTTTATTATTTAGGTAAATGGGTTAATATTAATTTTTTAGATTATTTACTTTGATTTAATGTTGATTTAAAGTTTGATAAGTTAATTTGAGTTCTTTATAAGTCTTGGATTAAGACTTATTTGCGCCCTAACTTTTGCATTTCCTAGAATTCAGTATTTCTTGTTTCCTTTTGTCAAAATCTTATTGTTATCTATCTGTCATTTATTTATTATTTTCCTACCAGTCATATCCCTACCACCGCAATAAAATTCCCGATTCTGAGCAACGAGGTCATTATACAGTTATTGTGTCTTCTTCTTCTTCACGTGCCATCTCCGCGACGGAGGTTGGCAATCATCATGGCTATTCTGATCTTAGATGCTGCTGCTCTGAATAGTTCAATTGATGTGCATCCGTACCATTCCCTCAAGTTACGCAACCATGAGATTCTTCTTCTTCCTACACTTCTCTTGCCCTGGATTTTCCCTTGTATAATCAATTGAAGTAGGTTGTATCTCTCATTACGCATAACATGCCCCAGGTATTGCAGCTTTCGTGTCTTGATGGTTTCCAATACTTCCATTCTTTTGTTGATTCTTCTCATGACTTCGTTGTTTGTTACATGCTCGGTCCATGATATCTTCAGGATTCTTCTATACACCCACATTTCAAATGCTTCCAACTTTTTAGCAGTCGACGCGTTAAGTGTCCATGCTTCTATCCCATAAAGCAGAGTCGAGAAAATATAGCACCTTGCCAGCCTAACTCTCAAGTCCAATTTTAGTTCTCTTGCACAAAGTACCTTTCTCATTTTATTGAAGTTTGTACGTGCTTTCTCTATTCGAACTTTGATTTCTTTGGAGTAATCGTTTGTGTGATTAATTATTGTGCCAAGATAGTGGTAGTTTTCAACTTGTTCTAAAGCACTACCGTTAATTGTCAGGCTTTCACCATTATTTTGGGTTTTTGATATCCTCATAAATTTGGTTTTCTTGGTGTTTATTGATAATCCATATTCCTCTCCATACTCAACTATCTTGTTCATTAGCTTTTGGAGGTCTCGGAGGTTGTCTGTTATTATGATAGTATCGTCCGCATATCTAATGTTGTTAATTGGTGTTCCAGTGACCTTGATTCCTGCTGTTTCTCCCTCAAGAGACTTGTGTACGATCAGCTTATTACCAACTCATCTTGTTCTTTTTAAACACCTGAGCTGTTTTTCGTTACAAAACGGCCAACCGTCTAGTTACGTATTCAAGAACAAGATTGAAAAGCGTTGGAGCCAGTTCGTCGCCTTGTTTCAGTCCTTGCGTTAACATAAACGCATCAGTCATCTGGGCTTGAATACATACATGTATGTACTTCTGTTTCCATCATTGTTTCCGGCACGTAGTGTTTCGAGTCCAGCAATTGGACTGCGCGTTCACATTTTCATAGATAGAACGTTTCAGTTTGGTTAGGTGAAGATATGATCTCGTTTTTCTCGACAAAAAGTATGTGCAATTGTTCTTCTACTTAACGATGAAGAAAGAAAAACTGTAGTAAAAAGAAGGTTTGAAGTATATTTAATGTTAAGAGAAACGAAAAAGGAAGGTGAATACTGGACTTGATACAAAGAATTAATTGATGACGATGAAAAATATTATGGACATTTTAGAATGAATAGGATTCAGTTTGAATATATTTTAAATTTAATTTCACTTTTAGTTAAAAAACAAAATACTACATTTAACGAAGCCATACAAATCAAACTAAAGAGTATTTTTAAAAAAGAAGAGGTGTCACTACCTTCCAAAAGTCCTAATTGTTTATCACTTTCTTGTTAAATTGTCACAAAACAATAAAAACACAATGCATAAATGACATAATAGCATCGAAAACAAGGGGAAAACGACGGACATCTAATTCACATTATCCGTATCAACCGGTTACGACTCGTTACGGAGCATCAGTAAAATATTGTTTTCGAATATACTGAACGGAAACGTTAGGTGTCTGAAACGCTATGTTCCTGACTGTGTGAATTGTTCATATTTACAACCATTTAAATTATATTTGTCGGAAACTAAACACTACGTGCTGGAAACGCAACGTGCATGATAATATGCCACGACCTTAATTCTTAGAAATTGTTTCCAATAATATATATTTAGCCACAATGACAATAAAAATTAAGTAAATAAATTTACTCATTAAAATTTTTTTTATTAAACATCTAAGCTGTGTTAATACCACTTTTATCAGGCCACAGTTGACCAATTATCAATTCCTCTTTAACTTAAATTACTAAATTATACATAAAAGCGATGCCATCAAACTATCGAAAAACTGTAAAGCAGAGGGACCTGAAGACATCCCAATTGAGTTGGTAAAGTATGGATCAAAAATATTACATAAGATGTTGGTTCAACTATTTAACAAATGCTTAAAATGACAAAATATTCATAATGATTGGAATGTTGTATACATCAGCTCGATATTCAAAAAAGGGGATAAAAAGGAGACAAAAAAGGGGATGCTCTAATTATCGGGGAATAACTGTTATCAGCTCAGTGGGGGCAACGTCGAATAATAAAAGAAAGGATAGAACCAGAATACGAAAACATAGAAGAACAAAATTGATTTTGTGCAGGAAGATCGTGCACTGATGGTATATTCGTTCAGCAGCAGGTAATCGAAAAACGAAAGGCAAGAAATCTATCTAACCACCTATTGTTTGTAGATTTAGAAAAGGCATACGATACGGTTCATTTGAAAAAACTGTTTCAAACATTGACGAAAAGTAGAGAGTATACGGATGCTATCGCAAATATATACAAACATGCAAGAAGTGTCGTTAAAGAAGGAAACTTTATATCTGTATCATTTAAAATAACAAAGGGGCTTAAATAAGGATGTTGTCTATCTTCGATCTTATTTAAATAAGTATCCGGAATGGGAATAGACATAGGCGGTGGTAAATGTCCAACAACTTTATTTTTCGCAGATGATCAGGTAGTCGTAGCGAATGATGAGGAAGACATGGACTATATGTTTAGAAAACATGAAAAATGGGGCCTCAATATAAATATGTCAAAGACAGAGTATCTTAAAATAGGACATGATGAAGAAGATCCAGAGTTAGAAATTAGAAACACAAAAACATGCAATGAACATAAATATCTCGGATTTATAATATCTAAAGAAGGCACTACCAAAAAAGACATCGAAAACAGAACGCAGCAGGGAAAAAAGCGGTAAACATTCTAAACTCTTTACTATGGTCTAAAGATATTAGATAAGAAACGAAATTGACAATCTATCGAACCTTGGTAGAGCCTATTATGACTTATGGGGCAGAAGTTTGGCAGATCACGAAAAAAGAATAGAAGTAGTAGAAATGGATTTTCTAAAGAGAGCGTGTGGTGTATCCAAAAAAGGTCATATCAGGAATGAAGATATTGGAGAGCGTGTGGTGTATCCAAGACGATCATATCAGGAATGAAGATGTTAGAAGGAGGACAAATACTGTATATTCCAGTGTAGACAGACTTGGAACGAGACACTAGTGTGGTATTGTCACGTGAAGCGAATGAAAGATGATAATAGATAATCAAAGAAAGCTTTAAATTATATACCACGACAAATAAGAAGAAAGCTTTCAGTTGCCTGGGAAGAAAATCTACGGCACATAATGAGAGATAGAGCCATCAAAGCAGACGAATGGATGGACAGAAATCGATGGCGTTCGAAATGCGATATATATATATATATATATATATATATATATATATATATATATATATATATATATAAAATAAAGTTTTATTTTGGGGTTGCAGTCATTAATAGGGCAGGAAAGTGAAACTCTTTGTTCTTTATCTAGCTTTTGCAAAATTTATTTGCTTCTTCAGGATATGCTAAAATATGGTATCAGTAAATACAATGAAATTAAAATTAAATAGCATTGTATAAAACTAGCATAAAAACTTACAACATGAGGTTAATCCATTAAATTTTCAAATTTACAAAACATTAAAACTTAACTTATTAAAATTATCTAGTTATGTAAGTACAATATTTTAATTTTATTTAATTTTGTACAAATTCATTATGACATTGATTATGTTGATGTTTGATTTATGTCAGAAAGACACTCGTTTCTGTTTATTATATTTTTTGTTGTTGATAACTAGCTCTTGATTGTTATTATGGTTACGTACAAAGTGGCGCCAAATATGAATTTTTAAATTTTTTGAAATTATAGTATTTATAGTCAGAAAATCTAATATTAGAAAATTATAGTATTAATTTTCGTAAGACAGAATGTAATTATAGATATTGCTTAGTTTATCAATATCAGTTTTTTTATTAACGCATTGATATTTATTTATGCATACCATTTCTAGGAATTCTCTTTTATTTAATTGGTTTTCACGTCTTAATATATTAGTTTCATTGAAATTAAATGAATTTTATGTGATGTTAGTCTGCCTATTAGATTTCTAGATGTGTGTCCGATGTATGACTTATCACAATTTTCGCATGGTATTATATAAACTACATTTGAGCTTTCCATAATGCTAATAGGTGATTTAGTTTTTGTATACAATGATGCTAATGTTTTAACATTTTTAGTTGCAATTTTAATATCAGAATAGTTAGCAAAGACTTTAGTTAGTTTGGGTGTTAATGTTGGTATGTAAGGTAGTGATGTGAAAGTAAATTGAGATTGCACGATTTGTTGATTTGGTTCTCTTGTTTGATTCATGTCAATCATTCTATTATTAGGATTGTTAAATAAAAATTTGTTAATTATTTTAATTTGGTATGAATTTTCTAATAAAATGTCTTTAAGTTCTAATAACCCTTTGTTGATGTTATTGATGTGTGATAATTTGACTATTCTGTTTTTTAAAGCCAATATCAAATTTATTTTCATATGAGGTGAATGTTGTGAATGATAATTAATAAATCTGCATCCAACAACATCCACCTCATATGAAAATAAATTTGATATTGGCTTTAAAAAACAGAATAGTCAAATTATCACACATCAATAACATCAACAAAGGGTTATTAGAACTTAAAGACATTTTATTAGAGAATTCATACCCCCCAGAAATCGTACTTGTTTAATAAAAAAGAAGCAGTTTTAAACGTTTTAGATCGTTAGTAATGTGACCGTTTTTTAGGCATATTTCAAATGCCTCACATTTGTTGCCAAAGCTCAAAAGCGAAATTTCTGGCTATAAGTTTTAAAAATTGGTATCTAATTATGAAAATTCACTGACTGGTGACTGGTCAATAGAAGTGATAAATATTATTGATCTCATGAGAATCTTAAAAAATAGTAGTCAATAGAAGTGATAAATATTATTGATCTCATGAGAATCGTAAAAAATTGTAAAAATCGCTAAACTTTTATTTATAGAACCTTTATATAAACTGACATTTGCGGCAAAACACAAAAATTGCATATAAAAGCTGCTCTCTTATTCTTTAAAACGGATTTTGATTTTTGTCGATCGAGGACACTCTGATCAAAAGATATCGAATTTTTACAGTCGAGTTGATATAAATTTCATTTACCTGTCATTGAAAATCAACGGTCGGTTCAAGCATTCTAAGGAAACGGTTCATTCCACAAAAAAAGTGATAATAAACATTTGTGTTCAAAATTATCTCGGCTACATTTTTTATATTAAAACATTTTTTTGCGGCGTACAGATTCTTGGTAAATGGATTTTTGCCGATTCCCATCCGCTATCAAGGTGGGTTTGACAGGGAAGCCGGGGGGTAAAAGTGGTAAACTTATTTGCATCTTTTTGGAGTCCTAAAATCGATATTCTCAGCAAAATTCTGCTTTTTCGTATGATATTGGAATGGTATTTTAGAAGCTTATCGCTAGATGATGATTTTGCTTATGAGTTTTACATCATTAAAATTTCTGGCATTAAATAATTGCGATCAGCAATACTAATTAAAATTTTGAACACAAAATATAAATAACTAAAAAAGTTATTTACCATCTTTAATGGGAATTAACCAGAATTTCAGTTAATCAAAACATGTTGACTTAAAAGTTTCGATTTGCTTCGGAAATCGTTTTCAAAATACAAATTAAAAAATTTTGTTTTGTTACTTAGTAATGCAAAAATTCTTCTAATAAATTAATTTTATCACTTCATATTTTAGATATATATTGACAATTTAGACATTATACATTTTAAAATAGATTACTTTAAAATAATATGGTCAATATTTTTGAGTTGCGTCCTTGGGACGACTTTATTGTAAGATAATTCATTCTGCTAAGATAACTTAAGTTAGAATAAGTTTTTTCGGAGTCTATGATTATTCGACGTAGGGGGTCTATGGAAACCAAAAGTATCGGTTCCCAAAAGTGGTCTACGGCGCAGAAAGTTTTGGGAAACACTGATTTAAATACCATTCTAAACTCAAAATAATATCGGCCTATTAGATATATAGAAAATACACTGGGGTGCAAAATTAACCGGACACTCAGATTGTTTTGTTTTTTGTTGGTGTTTAGATGAAAACTTGTTTAATTTGTTTGAATTGTATTTTATGCCTTATTAGCGATAACGTTTTTTTCTTATTTGAACCTGTTGAGATGTTTTGTGCTAACAACAACACTTTTACACATACGTTTTGTCATTTATGTGAAATAGTGGTATATTATTAATTTAAGTTTATTGGGGTACTGTACCTGATTATAAGTTCGGCTGTAGGTTTTTGTATTGTCTCCTGTTTAAAACTTGCATTAAAAAAATTGTGAGACCAGAAGAAGTAGCACGAGCTGTTGCTTTACAGGATGATGGGCGGAGCAATCGTTATATCGCAAATGCTTTAGGAATTTCTTGAAGTACAGTGTTTGATGCAATACAAAGATTTCGGGAAACAGGACAATACACCAGGAGGCCAGGCAAGGCAGACAAAGAACCACAAGTCAAGTTGAAGATCATTTTCTTAGGTTACAAGCGTTACGCGATCGTACATTATCAGCACCAGTACTTGTTCAACGATTAAAAGATGCCCATAGAAACACAGTTTCTGTTTATACCGTTCGAAGATGCTTAAGTGAATATGGATTAAGGTCCAGCATACCTGTCACGGGACCTCTATTAACAGCAGATCATCGGAGGCAACGTTTACACTTCGATCTCGAACATCTTAATTGGGGTGTAAGCGATTGGAGTGCTGTGCTTTTTACGAATGAATCAAGATTTAACAGATATTCATCAGATGGGCGGCTTAGGATGTGGAGAAGAGCTGAAACGTTATCAGCAATGTTGTTTTACTCCGGTTAAATTTGGTGGAGGTGGTATAGCAAGAATAACCCGGAATTACTTGGATGAAGTTGGGATTTGTTTATTACCATGGCCCCAAGAAGTGCAGACTTAAAGCCGATAGAGCATGCATGGGATATTCTGAGACGACGTATTCGACGTAACCATGGTGAGTTTGAAACCATGACTAATTTGGAGCAAGCAGTTCGTGACGAATGGGAGCAAATCCCTCAAGCAGACTTTGCTTCCTTAATCCGAAGTATGCCTGATCTAATGAGAGCCGTAATTAGGGGTCGTGGAGATAATACACTCTACTAAATATCGTTTTCCATAAAAAATGTTTATATTTAAAAAATAATAATTTTTGTTTTCTTTGCAGATTTTCAAATTTTTTGAATTGTTTATTGTTTTTTCTGTGTAACATTCTTGAGTTGTAATAAATTTAACTTTTAAATTTTGTTTATTCTTAAATACTCAATTGGGAACATCTAAAACTTTTTTAAACGACAGTTTTTAGGAAAAATCTGAGTGTCCGGTTAATTTTGCATCCGAGTGTAGCTTCCGACAAACTTAATCTAAAATATATTAAAATGCCCGTCACCTATTGTGTTACATACTTGGCATATTCACACTTCAAATCATATTTGTTTTTTTTTCTGTCATTGTATGTAATTTTAATCAGCTGCCTGCTTTAAAATAGTCGAATACGCTTAAAAAAATTAAAATACTTATCTGAATCATCTTTAGAAGTTTAACATGTTAATTGAAAACAAATCCAAAAATACCTTGTTCCATGGTCATGTTTTTCACTTTAACTCGAAAAATTTCAATAACTGGCCTATCACCTTAGCGAACATTTTCATTTTTGCACGAGATCACGACAACGTTTTTGACACACTGCACTAAACTATTTCACTGATATTCCAACAGGCTAAAACATCTAACTCACCTATTTTTTTCCAATTCGTTATGAGATGTCCTAAAAAATAAAATTGGTTTTAGTAAAAAATAATTTAAGATACATAATATGTATATTAAAATATATGTTAAACATTTGCGGAGATTACACAATTATTCTGTGTATATTTTACATAAATAAATTTGCGAACCACCGGCGTATCCAACGTAAAATTAGTATACTAGCTTAATTAAAATACATTTAAATAAATAATACACAAAGAGTAAAAGTGTATTTCTATGTTTTCGTCATAAGAAGTTGCAATTTAAAAAATAATAAAAAAAAACGATCCCTTAATGGCAGATATATCTAATCAATTAAAAATCACAAACCGCCTATCAGCACCGAACCGTCTGAAACCTTGCAACATCGATTGCGACGAATTAGAACAGCAAATTCAGCAAGTGGAATTATTATAAATAAAGCATTGTAAAACCTCTTTTTTTAGTCTGACAGTATATTTGTATTTTTCGTCTTTATAGAGGGGAGGTCTGGAATCTCCAAAAGACATCTCAGTCCAGGACGCCGCCTGACTGACCTTAGTGCAGGATTCGTTCTTCGTACTCCCGGCGATAGTTCTCGAGGTACTTTAAAAGGTCATCTGCTAAACCAGACCCAATCATCAGCAAGGAGGCTCCCTGTCTCGTTCCAGGTAGCGAGTAGAAGTCCTCATCGCTCTTAGTACGGCATCATTCCCAGACGGGCATTTCCTCCTTCCCCACAATCTGACTCACGCATTCTAATTCATACAGTCTAAGCCACTTTTCTAGCTTCAACTTTCAGCATCTTTCACTCTTATCTTTGTCGTTGGTCCAGCTGTCTTTCTTCCTCTCCTTTTTTCTTGATCACTGCACGGATATAGTTCTGTATGTTAGTCCAACCTGAGTTATTTTCAATCATTCTCTCACTTATTTCTGTCACTGTAACAAAATTCACACGTCTCTCTTTCCATTCTGTTCCTTTCTACTATCCATCTGTTGCAATCTAACATCGTATGTGTCACAGTGTCCGAGTGTCCACAGTATAGGCATTCATCTGTGTCATCCCTTCCGAACCTAGAGAGGTAGGCCCTAAAACACCCGTGTCCTGTGAAGACCTGCGTCAGAAAATAATCCAGTCGCCTGTGGCCACAGTCCACCCAATCTCTTATGTTCGGGATCAGCATTTTCGTCCACTGTGCCACATGCTCCTTGTTGTTTCATTCTTTTTGCCATCTTTTAATTGCCCTTTCCCTTTCTTGTCTTCTCTCGGCCTTAGTAAGGTTTGGGCCTCTTCTCTCATAGAGCTCTTCTTTCCACCGCCAAAACATGCAACGGAACACATCCAGTGATGGTCCACAAGGCTGTCGCAGACACAGTCCTATAGGCGCATGCCACTCGCAACAGACTTGTTCTGTCCACTTGTGTCATGAGCCTCCTATAGGCCGTTATCTCTACCGCCTGGCTCCAGACTGGTGCCGCGTAGAGGACGATCGACTGTATAACACCGTGTAAGACCCTCCTCCTTTCGGATTTGGGCCCCCAATGTTGGGCATCACCCTTCCCAACGCACGTGCTTCCCCCATTTTTCATTCTGGTGCAATGTCACTCCTAGGTACTTTACTTATTTCTTGGGTGTTGGACATGTTCCCGCACATTGTAATTCAATACTTTGCCTGTTCCTTTTCCCCTTCAGAATGATGGCTTCGGTTTTCTCTGTAGCAAGTTTCTGAGAGTATTTTTAAGTTTTCAATAAATTCAAGTATTTGAGATCTGGCTCATCCCGGGCCACTACCAGTACAGCGAGGTCTTCCGCGAATGCGAAGTGGGTTGTACCCTCTCCGTATTCACAGTGCATAACCCCGTCATATGCCAGGTTCCATAGCGTCGGACCCAAGACAGATTCCTGGGGTACCCCGACCGTCACGTCCACGATCGTGCCCTTTTTCACCATAATCCTTCTCTCGGACAGATACTCTGCCACCACATTCATCAGGTAAAAAGGACATTCTCTCTCCTCCATTGCCTTCATTACCTCGTTTCACTGAAGCGTATTGAATGCATTCTTAACACCAAATAACAGCACGGCCGCCCAACGATGTTCATCCCCTATGTTGCGCAGTGCTTCGAGTACACTCATGATTGCATCAATCGTGCTTTTCCCTTTACAAAAAGCAAATTGCCTCCGAGATAAACCACCTGACCTCTCAAAATCACAAACCTGCCAAAAAGCAAACAAAGGTAACTATAGTAAAGGCCTACATTAAACTTTATACAAAGTAAGATCTAAACTATGAAAACATAACGGAAGGAAATATATAGATAGCCAGGGAAGGAACGATTTTCCCAAGACACTATTTGATAAATTTGGTGATAAAAAATAAAATATGCAAAAGATGAACCCTGAACTGGCAAGGTAGGGTTCTATAAAATCCCACCACTACCAAATATTGTCGATATCTCAAGGTAACGGCTATGTATTACTCGTTTAGGAATGCATCGGTCAAGTAGTTGTATGAGAGCAGTTTATGTGAATTATTATTTTACTTTTATTTCGTGCTAAATATTTGGTGGGGTACGTAAAGACACCACATCACCGTAAGTGTCATTTTTTTATTACGTAGATAATTATGTAATTACTGTTTTTTTTTGTAGAAAAATGGCTAGTGGGTCATCAAAAAAAGTATTCTACAATGATCCCAACTTTGAGGAGACTTATGCAGTGGTTTGTCGATACAGAAGAGAAATCAATGACAAGGTTATAACGGTGTTGAAACAGTCTTCTTTTGAGAGTAGTGAAGAGGAAATAGCAACTAATAAAATAAGAGCATTTTATGGGAGGGACAGATACAAATGGGTTAAGGAAGCTGCTTAGAGAACTTATACAGAAGCTGTTTCTGTCAATCTAGTCAGACAAATCGCTAGTCTCAAAGGTAATGCGAGGGCTTTAGAAAAGCCAACACCACTAGCTCTTTAGCGGGCTATCTCTACAGACGATGTTCTCTCTGAAATAATAAGGATAAATGAAAAACTGACACTTGCAAGAATAAAATACAAGGACCAACAAAAAACTGAATTAATTGATGTTGACATGGTAGAACTAAAAGTGTTCTTTGGCATTTTGTTTTTTTCATCAATTTTTAAATCGAATCACGAAGATCTTGATAGTCTTTATGCCACAGTCAGAACTGGGAGGGTACATTTTTCGATGTACAATTGCGCTAAAAAGGGGTTCAAGTTTTGTTGGCATGTTTGAGATTCGACTGTGCTAATAGTCGAAAAGAAAGAGAGAAGGCACATAGGACTGCAGCAATATCATGGATTTCAAAATAGAATTGTTGAAAATTCGCAAGAAAACTGCTGCTTGTTTGATTTGGCATGTATTGACAATTTGCTTATTGACTTTAGAGGTAGATGTAGATTTAAAGATTATATGCTAAATAAGCCTAATAAATATGACATCAAAATTATGGGCTTAGATAACGTTCGTACATCATATCTATTCAACGCGTATACATATTCGGGAAGAGGTAGTGATGGTCAAGCACCAACAACAGACGAAAAGCAATTACCAGTTCCAACTCAAGCTGTTTTGCAGTTATGTAAAACGATCTATGGTTCTGATCGAAATATAACTGCAAATAATTGGTTCGGCTCCGTTAAAGTGGTTGATAGATTATTAGAGAAAAAGTTAACGTACATTGGAATGCTACAAAGAATAAAAGGTAGATGCCTATCGAATTCCTGCCATCAAAAAATGGAGTTGAAAACTCGTCCTTATATGATGTCTTATGTTCCAAAAAAGAAAAAGGCGGTTTTAATGATTTGTTCCAGGCTACTGATGCTGACCCTGGAAAGGAAGAAATAATTTTCTTTTATAACATTACCAAAGGTGAGATCGATAGTCTGGACCAAAAATGTGCAACCTTTTCGATAAGCAGACGACCTCGATGGCCGATGGCGATTTTTTTCAGCTCCAGAACATTTCGTACGTAAATTAATATGTTTTATATACATGCACACAAAATAGTGAACACAAATCTAGATATCAGTTTATCAAACTTGCTTTTTCAAACTTTGTATAATTATGTACAAAATATAATTTTAGCACGTTTATTTATAATTATACAAAGTTAACTCATATAGCAATTTTTTTGTTTAAAATATATTTGCAATGTTTTTGAGTAAAGAAAAGTAATTTTAAAAATAACGAGCATAATTCAAGAAAATTAACACCTTTTTTGGTTTTAATTTGATTTTTAAATAAAAAATTGATTTTTTGTAAAATTTATTGTTAAACATATTATTAATAAAAATTTTAAGCTACCTATCATTTAATAACCTTTTCTACTAATAATAATAAGAAAAAAGTTAAATTTTGCAAAATGATTTTTTTTTTAATTTTATTTATTTTTAATTTTATAAATTTTAATAAAAAATTAAATAAAATAATAATTAAATTAAAAAATATTTAAAATTTGTTTTTAAAATTTATTTAAAATTTTATAAACAAATTACTGGGTTAAATAAAAAAAACAAAAAATAACTAACTGAATTTTTTTTAACATATGCAACGAGGTACCATAAATCAAAAAAACATCAATTTTCATTGACTAGAACGAGAGTTATTGCGACTTTAAATTTGAAGTTGAAATGAATTAAATTTTTGAAATAGTAAAACTGAGGGGTAAAAATCGCTTCGCTTTTAAACTCTTCATCATGGCGCTTTTTAAATTTTTTAATATTTATAAACAAACACCCGGTGAATTTTTTAATGAAAAGTGCTAACTCGTGTTCCAACGGTCGTAGGACACTGTATTTTTTTATGTAAAATGCTAAAAATTTGAATATAAAAAATTAACCTTCCACATGTTGATGCGTCTATGTTGATGCGTTATGTAAAATGTTTGTGAGCTTAAAATCTCAGTACCTTTGTACACATATTTTACAATATTCAAAGTAAACTTTTTAACCGTTAAATGATTTAATTTATAATCTTACTTACACGCCGATACAAGGATTATTATTAAACTTTTTAGAAAGCATAGTTATCCGCAAAATCCGTTATGGTAATCTGGTAACAGGTGATCATCGGTTTTACTCCTATTATTGAACACCATGGCTGTCACAATGGTATGTAAAAAAATAATCCCTCTGGCCATTATGTTTTTTGTTAACAATTCGATATGAATTATAAATACTTTTAAGTTTTGGTCATATTATTCAGTAATCCGTACGCATAATTTGAAGAGAAGCCACATGTGCTACTCGCAGCCATAAAACAAAGATGTAGTTCTAATGGCCGCGTGAAGCCAATGCGGCTGTAAACTCGAATAATCAGACATGTAAACGAAATGAGGGATAACTGTATACTTCGATAGTTGCAATGAATTTGTCAGTAGTAAATATATGCTTATCAGTGCAATATTGTTTATTCTTGTATCGGGTGAATATGAGCTACGAGAAGAAGCTAAACCGATTAGAAGTTTTATGCCAAGTAATAAATTTACAATATTGTATGAGTGGGAAAAGTATTGTAATATTGTTGTATTATAGGAGGTCTTCTCTGATGAAGATGAGCAGAAAATATTTGAAGATATTGCTCTTTTGATGAATATATTCCCGATAGCAGTGGTGAACTTTAGAACCTCTAAATTAGGACAGAAATGAATTAGAAATCGAAGACGAGAATGTGGGGGACAAATTGATGGAAACAATTGAATATGTAATACAAAATAATACTACAGATAGTGACAATGATGCCAGCGAACAAAATAAAAATAAGGGACCTGATGGATATCTGGTTTGGGATATTGTGACATGTCAAAATTTGACACAGTTTGTTTTTACAGAGCCAACGTATGGTATTGATATTCAGTTATATGGGGATTATTACAACAAAACCCCATATGATTTTTACACTTTATTCTTCTCGAATAAAATTATAAATTTAATGGTCATTGAAACTAATAGATATGCTTCCCAATGTGAAGAGAAGGAAAACGCACCAAAAGCAAGAATTCAAAATTGACAATACAGATGTAGATGAGATGAAAAAATTTATTGGTATTCTCTTTTGGATGGGTTTAGTTCAATGTTCCACACTGGAGTGTTATTGGTCTCAAAACACATACCAAAAGTCTATACGTTCAATAATGTCAAGAAAACGGTTTCAAATATTGTTGAGGATGTGGCGTTTTCACAACAATGAAGAGATAACGGAAGAAATATTGCAAAAAATATAACCTCTCATGAATAAATTCTTCTGAAAAATTTTCAAAAACATTACACTCCAAAAGAGTCTTTGTGTATCGACGAAAATGTAGTCCCTTTTAGAGGGTGTTTAAATGTCAAGCAATTTATTAAAAATAAGAGACACAAGTTCGGCATCAAAGTGTATAAACTTTGTGTTGGAAAGTGTTATACCTACAACTTAACAGTTTATTGTGAACAAGACAATGTCGAAGGTCAGTCGTCTTCTGAAAATATAGTTCTTACAGTGGCAAAAGATTTATTGAACAAAGGACGTACTATTTATACCGACAATTACTACACCAGTATTTCTTTAGCTCATTCATTATTAGAAAAAGAAACTCTGATGGGAACATTGAGAACTAATCGAAAATTTAATCCAAAAGATATACAAAAGCAAAAAGGTGAGACAGTAGCTGCTGAAAGTAATAGTGAAATAGTAATTCAAAAATGGAAGGACATACGTGATGTTGTCACATTGAGCAAAAAACATACTTCAGAGCTTCTACAAGTTACCTCTGGGCGCAAGCAAACGGAAAAACCGTCCACTGTTGTTGATTACAATAATCATAAAGCTTTTATTGACCTAACCGATACTTACTTCTTTAAGACGAGGCGTGAAGTGGTATAGGAAATTAGCTGTCGAACTTCTTCTTGGAACATCATTAGCCAATGCTTTTATACTACATCAGCAGGTTACGAATGACATGACGACCATTACTAGATTTAAGGAACTTGTCACGTTGGAATTACTTCAAATACAAAATACGGAGCATTATCGTTGTAATGAACCTCCATTTACGCAGCATGTGTTAAAACATGTTGGTCGAAATGAAAGACGCAGATGTGTTGAATGCTATAAAAATCTGAGTGGAGCTGGTGGTCCAACAGAAACCCAAAAAAATTCGCCATTCGGAAAATTTAGATGCAATATTTGTCAAAAAAGTTATTGCTTATCTTGTTTCTTTGCAGTTGATCAGTGTACTAAATAAATGTATCTTTTTTTTCGCTTAAATTTTTATATTATTTTTTAATATCAATATTCTTTTTTATCTTTGTAGTACAATTCTTAATAAATAATAAAATGTGTGTTTCTTTGCATAAGTTTTTATTTCTATAAATAATAATATGCGTAACAAAGCTATTTTATTTTTGAATAGCATATGCGGCTTTACACAGCAGTAACGTTTCCGCCTGTCCGAGGTGCATGACTAGCTTCACACGTCCAGAAAGTCAAATTTGTTGTGATGCCGCAATGGCATCTCATGGCAGCGAAGGTGTTAACAAGTAACAGGAAAGCTCTTGAAGGGAAGAGTGATATGATATCACTCTTTCCCGTTACTCATTAAATAGTTGCATCACTCTTTCCCGTTACTCGTTAAATAGTTACAGTAAAACCGATGATCACCTGTCACCAGATCACCATAACGGATTTTTAAACTACGTTTTTAAAACATTTAATAATAATCGGCATGTAAGTAAGATTATATAATATTAATTTTTCACTTAATTTTTTTTTTTCATATTTAATTAATTGGAATTTGCACTTAACACATTGTACACATATAATATTGCCATATTTGCTACATATTATGTATCCGACAGCACCCTAATACGGGTTACTATAAATATTTCAGTATTTAGTGTACCATGTGCCGTTTTTGTGCCGAATGTGAGTAATTCTTATTCTTAAATCTTTTTACCTAATTTTAAATGGACTCACACAGGCAACATATTCACGACAAGCCTTACTCTTCAATTTAGTGATTTCAGAATTTACGTGGACCTAATAGTTTACGTATAATAACGTTGTAGATAAAAGCTTTCTGGGATAAACAATTTCAATTTTACAGTAACTATTAAGTGAAACTTCTTAAAAATTGTCGCTAAATATTTGTGATATTGTTCCCTTTTCTCACATGAAATTAAAGTTTTTGGGGCATTTTTAGGAAAGTTATTAATCATTTTCAAAAAATCGACTCTTAAAGCTACTTTTGCAATAAATAATAAATTAACAAAAATAAATTTATATGCTCTCATTTTAAAGGATTTTCTATGATATTTCAGTAAAATTGTGTCACTTGTTCATATAAGTTAGTGTCTTCAGATTTAGTATTTAAAATCAAATACATAGCGATCTTACATTGTTTAATTATAGTTAATATGTAAGTAACAATGCCGTTTAATCTTTTGCATATTATGTTTATTACATATTTGTATCACCAATTGATTAAAAGCAGTTGTTAGATACATGTATCAGAGAGGGTTGCGAAAAATGCTTGTTTTTTGCTAATTTCTCTGGTCTAAGAATGCACATGCTTTATTTGGTTGTGGCATTTTACTTTTGTAATTGCTATAAGTATTTTCAAAATCTCTGTTTACTTCTAGTTCATATGTCCGTTCTCACAGGGTCGAGAATTCTAGATTTAGTTTTGGAATTTTACACAAATTACAATTTAGCCAATTGGCTTATTGTACTGCGGCCACTGAATAGTTGACACCCTTACATATCTTGAAGTCGATTTTTCCAATTTTTACCTAATTTAAACGCAAATTTTACATCAAAGTGACGATAATTACCAGTGGCGAAAGAAACGAAAAACAACTAATTTTTTAAAACCGGGCCTGATTTTTTCCCGTTTGAATCAGGTCATTTTTGTTTGTTAAATGTTAAAGTAAATGTTTCTTAAAAAAAATATATTTTTGCAAGAAAAGTTACATTTTTTACATCGATGTAAAATCTACTTTTATAAACTTTTAATTCGTAATACAAATTTAATTTGTTTAATTAAAAATTAAGTAATCGCGTGAGGAAAAAAGTAAAAAGAGCATTTTAATTTTATATTTCTCTAATTTATAAAATTATTAGTAGAGTTTTTAAAAACCGTATTTACTACTACTTGTCGGTTTATAACGTTCTCCACCGTTTTCCGATTTCCATTCGCCACTTACGGTTGTTCCATAGATCTTCTTCTATGGCCCTCTCTCTCAGTTCTTTATTTATTCCTTCGCTCCAACTTTTTCTCGGTCTACCTACCTCGTTTTCTCTTTCCTTCTGGTTGCCACTTTAGTATTTCTTTTGGCATTCGTTGTTCGTCCATTCTTTGTATGTGCCCGAACCAGATAAGTTGTTTTGTTGTTAGGACATCTGTGATTGTTCGTTTGATTCCCATTATTTCTCTAATGCGTTCGTTGGTAATCCTTTCTCTTCTAGATCTTCCTGCGGCTCTTCTCCAAAAATCCATTTCCGTCGCTTTCAGCGTTGACAGTGTTCTTTCTTTCAGTATAACCGTATACAGGGTGAAATTTTTTCTATGAACAAACTTAACTATTTTTTTAAAGTCGGGCCTGCTTTTTTTCTAGTTTGAATAAATCAATTGATTAGGTTGTAGTAGTGTAACGTTTGAACAAAATATGAGACACATCGAACTTACCGTTCAAAAGTAATGACGAATACAAATTTTAATCCAAATTTACAACTCACCCTGTATATTATTAAACAATGGGAGCAGACACTTTTTAATGGTCATTTGTTATCCTCCATAGGGACCTCCATACGAAGTAGGAGTATATACAGTTTCTCATGTCTCACCCTGTATTATTGCACTGTTAGTGTTTACCGTTTCTACATGTTTAGTTTAATCCTAAACTGTAATAATTGTTCTCATTACTATGTTGAGCTCTACGCCTTGTAAGGAAAAACGGAATCCATCGATGAACTAGAACCCCATTTAAAGTTTGTAGAAATATTGGATATCATTATTAATACATTTGTCAATTTAATACTATTTCGGTTATGCCATTATACTTTTATGAACTCTATGAACACGTTTATGATATTTTGAAACAAGATTTTATTCATTACCCTGTTTATGAAAACTATGTTGATATATAATATTATTCAAAACTAGTTCTCCTTTACTAGTGATAATGAAAAAATTACATCATAATGCAATTATTTGATAAGCTGTGACCTTGATATGATATTGCAGGTTATAAAATAACAAATTAAGCAGGTTCTTAATTTTATTTTAGTTGTGTAAGTTATGTATAAATGGCAAATAATGCAAAATAATATAACGCATAGCAATTTAAAAATCCTTATATAAGAATTATGGTTTAAATTTTCAAAAGAAAATGTATATGTATAATACATATATATATATATATATATATATATATATATATATATATATATATATATATATATATAGTTTGAGTTTAGTTCTTGAACCTTAATATATATTTTTTGGTGGATTTTCTTGGGCTTAGGTACATAAAAAAATTTTGATTTGATACTAAGACATTTTCATATATTTTTTCGACGTTTCGGCAGGAAATCCATGCCTTTTTCAAGAAGTAATATTGTCTAAAAAAACATTTTATGACAGACATAATACGGTTTAGAAGTTAAACTTTTGACTTACCAAGCATGTAAAAATTCGATACTAACAAGTAGACGTCACAATTAAAATAATATTAAAAACATAGGACATACCCACTAAGTCACTACATGTAAAATGTATTTTAAATCTAATGTGTTGTTTATTGATGTTAGTTTATCGTTTAAACAATCAGTTATTTTACCATCATAGGCGTTCTGAGATTGTCTTTTTATTTGTTTTTAAATTAAGTTAAAATATATTTTGTTCAAATTTTTGACATCTTTTTTATCATTTATTGCATTATTATTTTTTTTATTTGTATAGACTCTAGAAGCTCTCTCTTCTTCCTGTTGGGTTCTCTTTTTAGGATCTTGGTTTGCTCAAAATCAAATTTATGTTTTTTTTTCGTTTTTATGTTTTATGAGGGCGGTTGAGTTTTTTTTTGTCATATTTGTGGGAACGTATTCTTGAGTTAAGTAGCTGACTGGTTTGTCCAATATAAACTCCATCACAATTCGAGCAGGGAATTTCATATACAACATGCGATCTTTTTAATAGAAGGGTTTTTGTTTTTAATCTTGTAAAATTTTCTTTCAAAAGATTGTGCCCTTTATGAGCAACCGTAATATTATGTTTGGACAGAAGATTTGCAATTTGTTCTGATAATCCTTTTATATAGGGAAGAGACATATAGTTTTTCTTTACCGTGTTGGTTTCATTGTTATTATTGTTATTGTAAAATTTAGGCAGTCGCGATTTGAAAGTGTTGTCTATAAGGTGATGTGAGTATGAATTAAGTGTTGGTGCTATTTTTGCTTTTTTAATGGCCTGAGGTCTATTGATAGGATCGGATAATCTAATAGCTCTATCGGCGAGTCCGATAACTACTGATTTCTTTTGAGACAGGGGATGATGAGAGTTGAAATTCAGATATCTCGACGACCAGGTTTTTTTGGTGTACTATGAAGTAGTTATAGTGCTGTTTTCTCTATGTAAGGTCAGGTCCAGAAAATTAATTTGATAATTTTTTTCAACTTCTAATGTGAATTTTAGTTTTTGGTGAAAGTTATTAAATTCATTTAATAACTAAATAGTAAAATATCCATTTTATCCTCTGGTGCTGCGATCAAGCAGTCATCTATATAGCGATAGAAAAAAGGTATATCAAAATCTAATTTATTTAAAACAATTTCCTCTAGATGCTCTAAAACTAATTGAGCGATGGCACTGGATATGCTAGCACCCACTTCAAATCTAGATCTATTGTTTTGAGTTTTTTAAATGTTTTTAATTAAATATTGGTTGGTTTTCCCAAGAACTAATTTTTGCGCCAATAGAAAAATTTATTTTTATGTTTGTAAACAACAAATATTTTTATTATTTTTTACATAGCTGTGAATTAAAACAGGTCCTAGTAAACATATTAGCTTAAAAAAAATAAATTACTTATTAAAATTTATTAAAATAAAAAAAAGTGAATATATTCAACACTGCCGGAGAGACGTTACGTTAGTGCTCACGTTACAAAAATGGCACGATATTAAGTTGAAGTAACCCAATTTTGTCAGGGATTTTTTGCAAGGAAACAACACAGAAAACTATATAGATTATTATAATATACGAATTCTAGATACATACAACTTGGGTATTATTAGTTTTTAGTCAATATAATAATATTTTTGGTTATAATTTTTGTATTTGTATTAAAGTATTTTCCATTAGATGAAGCATAAGTGTATGTCCACGATGTAATATTTGAATTCGAATTTAGCTTTACAACGAAACGCCATCTTTTTGTTTTCATTTCATTGTTGTTCTTTTATTGATAGAAAAGTATTGAAATTATGTTTATATTGAATCCTGTAATGTAATGGATTTCTGCTATTCAATAAAAAATGAATAAAGGCACGTTATTCTTACAAACAATTACCATATTGAGGTGGTATGCTAACAATATATATATATATATATATATATATATATATATATATATATATATATATATATATATAAACACCAATTTACAAATAACGAATGCCAACGGAATGCGTCTTAGAGATTTTTGTGAAACAATGTCTCTTAAAATTATGAATGGATTTTTTCAATATAGAGACATCCACAAATTTACATGGATACAACCGACTAGGAATCTGAGCTCGATAATCGACTATGTAATCCAACGTCAAACTTCCCAGCTGAAAACAACTGACGTAAGGGTATACCGAGGATCAGAATGTGGATCCGACCATCGTTTACTTAATGCCAACGTGATCGCAAAAACGCAAAAACAATAACACTCAGGTACAGAATATAGAAAAGGGACAAGAAGAAACAGCTCCTAAATATAACCTAAAAAGCTTAAAAGAAGATTTAACGAAATTTCTTTACAAATTACGACTGGCTACAAAATTACAAAATGTGGATCGACAAAATATATCAGCGAAAGAATTATACCAGCAACTTAAAAAATGCATTCATGAGGCTGCAAGTGAAGCTTTGGGTATAAAGACAAACATGACATAAAACATCAAGAATGGTGGTCGGAGAATATGCAAACGTTAGTAAACAAGAAAAAAACTGCTTATCAGAAATGGATGTCAACGAGAAAGGAGGAAGATTACAAGATATATAAAAAATTAAATCGAGATGTAAAAAGAGAAGTAGTGAAAAGTAAAAATGAGATGTGGGATCGAAGATGTGCAGAGGTGGATAGGTGTATGGGTGGAACAAGAGTTGGGCAAGCGTGGAAGGTGATAAAGTCTCTCCGGGGGGAAGGAAAGGAGAAATCTAACTTACAGTTAATAGATCTGAAACTGTGGAAACACCATTATGAGGTCTTACTAACAAAGGATAGATGTAAATTCCATGTGATCGAAATGGAAGAAATATCCGAACATACACAAATAATTGAGATAATAACCGGAAAGTTAAGCAATGCCCTCAAAGATCGAAAAACGGTAAAGCAGCAGGACCTGGAGACATCCCAATTGAGTTGGTAAAGTATGGACCAACAATATTACATGAGATGTTGGTTCAACTATTTAACAAATGCTTAAAAGGACAAAATATCCTTGATAATTGGAATGTTGGATACATCAGCTCAATATTCAAGAAAGGGGATAAACGCAAATGCTCTAATTATAGGGGAATAACTGTTATCAGCTCAGTGGGGAGGTTGTACGGTTGAATAATAAAAGAAAGAATAGAATCAGAATATATTAGATTTCGTGCAGGAAGACAGTGCACTGATGGTATATTCGTTCTGCAGCAGGTAATCGAAAAACGGAAGGAATCCATTTAGCCACCTATTGTTTGTAGATTTAGAGAAGGCATACGATACGGTCCTGTTTCAGTACGATACGGAAAAAACTTTTAAAATTAACCAAAGTAGGTCTCAGTGGATGCTATCGCAAATATATACAAAAATGCAAGAAGTGTCGTTAAAGAAGGAAACTATATATATGAATCATTTATAATAACAAAGGGGCTTAAACAAGGATGTTGTCTATCTCCAACCTTATTTAAAATATATATTCAATCATCGCTAGAGCAGTGGAGGAAACAAGTATCCGGAATGGGAATAGACATAGGCGGTGGTAAATGTCTAACAAATTTATTTTTCGCAGATGATCAGGTAGTCGTAGCGAATGATGAGGAAGACATGGACTATATGTTTAAAAAACTAAAGAAAGAATATGAAAAATGGGGCATTAATATGAATATGTCAAAGACAGAGTATCTTAAAATAGGAGATGATGAAGAAGATCCGGAGTTAGAAATTAGAAACACAAAAACACGCAATGAATATAAATATCTCGGATCTATAATTTCTAAAGAAGGCACTACCAAAAGAGATATCGAAAACAGAAAGCAGCAGGAAAAAAGCGGTAAACATTCTAAACTCTCTACTATGGTCTAAAGATATTAGACAAGAAACGAAATTTACAATCTATCGAACCTTGGTAAAGCCTATTATGACTTATAGGGCAGAAATTTGGCAGATCATAAAAAAAGATAGAAAAAGAATAGAAGTAGTAGAAATGGATTTTCTAAGGAGAGCGTGTGGGATTTTCTAAGGAGAGCGTGTGGTGTATCCAAAAAAGATCATATCAGGAATGAGATATTAGAAGGAGGACAAATACTGGATACTGGAAGGAGGACAAATACATACTAGCGAATGAATGAAGATAGATGGCCACAGAAAGATTAAAATTGCATACCACAACAAAAAAGAAGAAGGGGAAGGCCGACAGTTGCCTGGGAAGAAAATGTACCGCGTATAATGAGAGATAGAGCCATCAAAGAAGACGAATGAATAGACAGAAAACAGGAAGAGAACTTAAAGTCTCATTCTGCATCAGACAGGGAGTTAAAAATGAAGGCAGATAAAAGAAATGACAGGTATTCGTCCTATTACAAGAATAAGAAGTAGACAAAAAATCTGAAAAGGAAATAACATTTTTTTCTGTCTCTGTGTATATAAAAGGAAAAATAACGATATCGTAGCAGAAGCATATTCTAAATTATTTTGCACTTTGCACTACACAATTATTTAATATGTTTTAAACATTTGGTTAAAAATTTGCTTGTAGTGATAGCCTAATTCTTTCGAATTAACAAAATGTATATGAATATTTTGCAAAGCATTATATGACCTATTATAATTAAATAATTTTTTATCTTAAATATGCTAAGATGTGCTTATCAGTATATGTGAATATCAAATATCAAATCTTAGGATGACTGGAATTTGGTTATTTTTAAGCATATATTGCTAAACTATATCATATTAATTTTGGTTATGCACCACGTTCCCGCATCCCTATTTATGGATGTTAACGAAATACGGTTATTTTATCTACTAATTAAATAAAATATGCAGTAGTTTCATATAAGTGTGTTTATATATAAATATATTATTTTTTCCTTAATTAGTCATACGACTAAATAATATATTGTACAGTTTACATCAGATTGGTTATAACCAAAGCCACTGATGTCTCAATATATTGTATATTGTGTAATATTTTTTTTTATTTTATAGTTCTCATTTAACTAACATTATATCGACACCTTATCGATCGATAAACTAGAGGCCTTCGACATGTGGATATACAGAAGAATCTTGAAAATACCTTGGACAGACAAAATAACAAATAGTGTAGTTCTTCAAAGAATGAACAAAGAACGGGAGCTGTTGATCACCATCAAGAGAAGAAAGTTGGGATATCTTGGTCATTTGATGAGAGGGAAAAAGTACCGATTGCTCCAGTTAATTATCCAAGGAAAGATTCAGTGCAAACGAAGTGTGGGGAGACGACGTATATCTTGGCTGCGCAATTTAAGAGACTGGTTCCAGTGCACATCTAACCAATTATTTAGAGCAACAGCTTCTAAGATACGAATAGCAATGATGATTGCCAAACTCCGTAGCGGAGAGGGCTTTTGAAGAAGAAGAAGATATCGACACCTGATATGAAAAACATTGTAACTCACTTTTGCTTAGTTTCGAGGAGAGCAATTTAAAAAAATTTCCACATTTTATTTTTTTACTTCGTCAGTTTCAATATTTTTTGATTTTTTCTTTATCCGCATTTTATAACTTTTCCTCGGCTTTTCACTTTCACGTACTGCATTGTTATTAAAATTACTGGTCCTGATTTAGGTCGAGTTACAATACCAAGTTTTTCAAGAATTTTAGGTGAAGATAATTGTAAGTGGTTTATACAATGATATTTCAACAAAGTATTTCTCTTTGATTATAGTGTATTTTTATGTATGAGAGAGTAATAAAACAATAAATTATGTATGCAAATCCCTAAACTGTTGATACGGGTGACTCAATGAAAAACAGATACTTGTCAACAAGTTTACAGAAGTATATAGGAAAACAATTTTAAATTGAGTATGACCACCAGGTATAAAGGTTGGAGCAGAATAGAATACAATAGTTGTGAGGGTTACTAATCCCTAAATAAGGTTGCCAGTGTCGGAGTGATGGAGGTTAACAGGTACTAATGAATTTGCAAGAAATGTAAGATGTTTATTTTATTGGTTATATATAACCAATAAAAGTTTAATAAGTACCTACCTATTTGCAAAATAAAGTTTAATTCTTTAGATAAAATAAAACGTTTTATTTTATCTATTTGCAAAATAAAGTTTAATTCTTTGCCTATTTGCAAAATAAAGTTTAATTCTTTAGATAAAATAAAACGTTTTATTTTATCTGAAATGAGTGCATTCCACGAAGTAAGGGTTTCAACAATCAAACATTTAATTCTTTAATTCCAGGAATCTACGACAGTAATTGACTAGATAATTACCTTCTAAACTTATTCCACAGAAAATGTGATAGTGGGTTTTTCCATTTTGTATATAGGAAGGTCCAAGTGGCGTATTCAAAATTCTTAACAGTTCACTAAAAGTAGGTACTTCAGTTGCAAGGTGCAGTTTATTGTGTATACTAGTGTTATATAAAATTTGGAAGTGCCGTGTAAACGCCGAAAAATTGGTCCTCTAACAGTTAATGAAAAAACATTAATATTTAATTGTTTTAAATCATTTACAGACAAACGTTTATGTAAAAGTGTTGATGAGACCGTTGAGTTAGTTAGCAGTACACTTGGTGTTGGGAAATCTACGATTTACAGAGTTATTAAAGAAGAGAAATGTGGTAGTTTTCAAATGCCACGTAATGCTCCAGGGAAACCAAAATTTCAAATAGAATATCATTTTAAAGAAGGACTTCGACGGAAAGTGCATGAATTCTTCTTTAGACAAGAATTTCCAACATTGGATAAATTTCTTGTCACAGTTCGAGATGATAAGGATTACCCAGAAATGAGTCGAAGTACGTTATGGAAACTTTTAAAAGAAATAGGCTTCCGCTGGAAAAAGAATCCCAGAAAGTCTATTTTATTAGAAAGGAGCGATATTGTCATATGGAGAAGACATTTTCTAAGAACCATAAAGGAAATGAGAAACCAAAAAAGAAAAATATTTTATCTTGATGAAACATGGATCAACGAGGGTCATACACCAAATAAATTTTGGCAGGATGAAACTGTTACAAGTCAAAGGCACGCTTTTGTAAATAACTTATCTACTGGTTTAAACCCACCATCAGGAAAGGGACGCAGGCTGATAATAGTACACATTGGCAGTTCAGACGGTTTTGTTGAAGGTGGTTTATTAACTTTTGAATCAACTCGTACCGGTGACTACCATGAAGACATGAACGCTGATGTCTTTCAAGAATGGTTCGAACAAATGAAAATCTTCTTCCTAAGAACTGTGTAATAGTAATGGATAATGCAAGTTATCACTCCAGACTTATAGAAGGACTGCCCACAACCAAGTGGTTCAAAAAAGACTTGCAGAATTGGCTGAGTTCAAAAAATATTACGTACCATCCCGGATCTATAAGAAAGGAACTTTATTCGTTGTGTGCCCTTCATAAAGAAAAATTTAAAAAATACGAAATTGATGAAATTGCCAAAAATCGTGGAATGACAGTACTTAGATCCCCACCATATCATTGTGAATTAAACCCGATTGAACTGGTATGGGCACAGATAAAGAGTGAAGTTTCAAGAAAAAATACCACTTTTAAAATTCATGATGTTAAACAGTTGTTTTTGGAGGCCGTAAATAATGTAAAACCTGAAAACTGGGAAAAGGCAGTAAATCACACTATTAAAGAAGAGGAAAAAATGTGGAAGCTGGACAATATTACTGATAAAATGATCGAGCCAGTTATTATAAATCTTGGTTCTGAAAGTTCATCTTCTGAATCTGATTTGGATTTGTAACAAGTAGCTGTAAGTTTTATATTAATATTTTTATTCATCTATTAACATACCTTAGACGGTTTTAAAAACTCTTTTTCTCTTTTGTAATTTTTAAAAATTAAAACAAATGTAAATTTTTTAAAACCCTTTTTAATGTAGGCCAGTCAGTTCTAATATAGTGTGTGATAAAAGAGGTCACTTTTGTTTACATACACATAACACTTTATAACACTGAAATAATTCATTTATTTTTTACAATTATTCAAAGTAATTTTTCAATTAATCTTGAGCACGCCCATGGAGTGGTCGGAGCTACCAGTTAAAATTATGCTAATTACTCTCTCGTTCATAAAAATAAACTATAGGTATATATAAATGGTAACTAATAAGTTTATATCAAAATAAAGAGATTAGTATTACGTTTTTTATTGATTTTACCTAAACGTGATTTTTTTACTCAACCAAGTATCTAAGAATTCACATCATACATACTAACAAGAAGTAAATATAATAATATCCGTTAGATTTATTTATTACAAAATGAGAATTTACAAATTATAAAACAGTTTATATTTGCATAACAATATCCTTACGCAGATCCAATATCAAAGATAGTACAATTATACACTCTAAACTTTCTTTTATAATAAAACAATGATACCTATGATTTGGCCGTAGTTAATATTTTTGTAAATGAAAGCAGGCAGTTACAACTGTTGCTGTTTTCTTAGAAACCTCTTTATCACGATTTTTGGCTTCACGTGCAATACATTTGTATGCAAAAGGTATGCAATCTCTCGCTCTCTCTCTCTCTCTCCCTCTCTCTCTCTCTCTCTCTCTTTCTCTCTCTCTCTCTCTCTCTCTCTCTCTCTCTTTCTCTCTCTCTCTTTCTTCAATCCTGGACCCCCGTAGGCAGTGTTCATCCTGATGTTATGTATTGTCCGTCCCCAAAGATCTCTGTCTCTGGTCATTTCTTTTAACTCATGCACAGGTCTTTTCCATATCCCTGTAATTTTCCGATCCATCCTGTTGGAATCTTCCTCGTGATATTCGGCCTTCTACCTTTTCTTTTATAGTAAGTCCATGTTTTCTGTGTCTGCTCTCATATGTCCCAAAGTATTTTAATTGTTGGAGACGAACTTTGCTGGATAGCCGATTGCTGACTTATAGCTCATTTAAAATTGAAATATTTTCCAGTAGTCGGTCCACGGAATTCGTAAGATTCTTCTTAGATGCTCACTAAGAACATTTCAGTGGCGTATATCATTCTTCTTTCTGCTTGTCGTAGATTGACATCCGTATGTGTGCAATATGTAAAGCATATTCTTTATCTATTTAGTCTTTCTCTGCTTTAGTGTTATGTAGATTACAAGTAAGACACTGATTTTTTTTCGGTGCAAAAAGCCGATATTTAACTCAGTATTAAATATGTGCTTTTGGTGGCTGGCTTATCGCATGGGTGATTCTCTAACCTCCATTCATTATGCAGTGAAAACTATTTGGGAAACGTTAAAGTCTCATCATAGTTGTTCTTTTCTTGCATAGTGGGATTCTTTTGCTGGAATATAGTTTATATGCGTACGAATGGAATTTTTAATATTTTCATCTACAACATTTGCTCTGTTCTTATGGCGACCACGCATATCTCCAGGTATAAAGCCTCCACCTTCCTGACTATCAATTTGTTTGAATAGCGTAGTTAACCACATATCTGTTATAAAAAAGTGTCCAAAAATGTTTTTTTACAAACTTAGAATCGGTGTTCTGCTAACTGCAAATTATATTCATATGTCTATCTTCTTCTGGACTCTTTTAACTTTGCAACCTTTCTATCTTGTCTGAAAACATATCTACATAAATATTCGCTTTGTTTATCATGATCAGCCATTTCCCAAAAATTATTAAATAAATAAGTCTATCATTTTCAGATAATTTCGATCTACATTTTCTGTTACAGTTATCGTTACGTCCAGGTCCCATTTCGCTCATTTTCGTTAATTTTCCAGTTTAACTAGTACCTATATTCTTGCCCAGAGTTCCACAGTTTCTTCAAGCCATTCATTTTCCAAACACTTGGATCCCTTTGTCTCTCCCTTTCCTCTGTCAATGTATCTTGAATATGTAATGCACTGTGAACATTTGGTAACTTATTATTATCGGTAGAAGTTAGTTCGGTCGTAAATAATATAGGTGTTATTGTTTTTGTTTGAAATTCTAAACTAGTACCTCATGTACAAAAATATCGAATATTTTGGAATTTTTGTTTTTTGAAAATAAATTCTGGTCAATCAATCATTTATTGTGAAGAAGGGTTTATTCTAACAATGTTTAATGAACAATTTTAAGTTTTTATGAGGAGCAAATTGCGAAAAAAATAATATTTAATGTTATGTAAATAAGGTTATTTTACTCTAAACTTAAATGCTAATTTAAATTGTTTAAACAAGTCTTTTTAACTGAAAGAAGTGCATGATCAATAACGAGTATTCCCCCTCTAGCTCTTATTACTGCTTGGATCCTTCTCGGCTTGCTTGCAAGTACATTTTGGACACATCTTTGGGAAATTGCATTTCATTCATCTTGTGCAGCTAGCCGAAGCTGCTTTATCGTATTTGGAATGAGATTTATTTGTCGTATACGTCATTTAAGCTGTTCCCACATGTGCTCTATTTGATTTAATCCGGGCTTAACAGTGGCCAATCCAATTTTTGAATTTGGATCTCATCAAGATAATTACGCACTATGGCAGCGGCATGTGGTCGAGCATTATCGTGAATTAATATGAATCTGTCATATATAATGTACCCAACATACGGCAAAACATGATCTTGCAGGATGTTTTAAACGTAATAGTCACCAGTCATCCGTACAAGCACTTCCACAAGTACGGTGCGTACCTCCCAACTAATACCTTCCCAAAGCATTATGCCACCACCTCCAAAACTAACGGTCTGGGCGAGATTGCAGGTGGCAAATCGTTCTCCAACTCTTCTGTGTAGACGTGGTTTCGACCATCTGGCTTCAATGATAGTATTCTGGTCTCATCAGTGGAAAGAATATTTTTCCAGTTGTCGATATTCTACTGAATATGTGTTTTTGCAAATTATAAAAGACGAGCTTGATGATTTTGGAGAAGACGTGGAACTTTGACTGAGCGTCTAGGTTTAATTTTGCTTCTTTTAATCTTCGTCTAACTGTTTCTGAACTCAAATTTACTTGTCTAACATTTAGTAGCTCATTTCTCAGGAGCATTGATGTCAATGAGCGATTTCGTGTAGAATTAAGAACCAAAAAACGGTCATCAATTGCGGTTTTGCACCTTGGACGTCCTTGACCAGGCCTTCGTACAAAATTTCCTGTTTCGTGGTACCTTTTTAAAGTACTTGAAACTGTAGATTGACTTTTCCTGACACGTCGTGCGATATCTTTTTGTGTATATGCTTCCTCATACAAAATTACAATCTGTGCTGCTTGGACCTCATTGCAGTGCCGAATTGGTGTTATACTTGTTTTAAACTTAGTTAGATCAAAGCAATATTTAATTAAACTTAATAAATTAAACTAAAAATAGCCGAATTAGTATGATTTTTCCTTTACGTGAAGGTTTTTTATGATAAAATGTACGAATGACACTAAACGCTGAATAATCTTCAAAATAAGCGTCAAAATATTTCAAACCAATTGAGTACATTAACCTACTATATAAGTAACATCAGTAAGTTAAAATTATTTTGAAATATTAGTGACTACAAAAAAAAATGGAAAATTTCAAAATATTCGCTATTTTTGGCCATGAGTGTATTTTTATGCGAGTTATTAAGAATTAAGACATGCTCACTATGCTCAGCAGTTAATAATAAAGAATTTACTTCTTGTCTGTCATCTTCCTGATTAAAAGCGCCTGGTAAATTGACTTGAATGTTATTTATAGTAATATTGCACTACCTTGCTTTCTTCTATCACAACTTACAATGAAGTTGTAAAAACTTATTCAATAAATGTTTCAAGAAAAACGTTGTATACAATGTTACAATGTTTTTATAAAAAATATTCATGAATAATAAAATTTTTCAATATTGTAACATTGGTTACAACGTTTTTTCCACCAAGTGATTCAAAATTTGCATTTGAGGTTATTTTGTTGAATAACGTTATATTCACATAAGATAGGAAAAAAGTTAATAGAACAAAATAAACGTTATTCTTTAAGATATTCTTTAATCCATAGTTAAAAAACATTGTTAGTAGAGTTACAATGTTATTCATATCAGGTGTCAATATTAGTATCAACTTGTTTACTTGATTAAGATTATGGTTGTTGGCATTTTTTTAATGGCATAGACTATGTGTCAATCATGTTGAGCTCATCAAAATGATTATTAGTCATGTTGTGACTCAAACATAAAAATTATGACTGTAAAGTCCATGAAATATCAATAACGAGGAGTTGAATAATATGATATACAAAAATTACAATAAGATGTAAGTTAAATATAGCTTCTTTTTAACATCATCTATGTGTCTAAAAACCGATATACATAATATAATATAATTCGAAATACTTTTTTTTACTATCTCCTTTTTATCCATATTTATATTATAAACAAGATAATGAGGTTCTCAGAGTTCCACAGCAAACTCTTGAGCAGCTATATACTCAATCCGACAGCTGCTTTGCTATGGACTGTCCAAGTTGCTCACCACATGATAGTTGATACTACAAGACTATTTTGGTACTTGACAGAAACTTTACTAATGCATTATAAATTCTCTTATTTTCATTGGTTAACAGACTAAGGATATTAAACGGAGCCTGTACATTGGAAAGCTTCGTAGACTGCAACAGCTTCAGCACGAAATATAGAAAATATGTTGTCCAGTTTGTAGGAATACTTAATATTTTTGGAGTGAATATAAAAAGCATATCCCACACCATCCGTGGACTTAGAAGCATCAGTATAATATATTGGAACAGATTCTTCGAAGCTTGCAAGTATTGAGTTTAATGAATTAATATTAATGTGAAGATTATCACTATATAAAGGTTTTACAATCTTTATATTCAAAAACAATGAATTGTTATTATGAAGGTCTAACAGAGTTGAGCTAGGATAATATAAATTACTGAGGATATTAGATTGAAGTGCGATGCACAGTAGTAGAGAATTTTTCTTCAACCAATATTTATTTGTAAGATCTTGTTATTTAATACTACTATATTTGAATATAGATTACTGTTGGTTCTCGATATTTTGAGAAGAGATTTGTCTGCAAGGAATTGACTTCTGTTATTCAAATGAAGCTCAATAGCTTTTACGTGAAGAGGTTCAACTGCAGTTGGTTTAATGGCACCAAGACATACACGTAGGACTGAGTTCTACAACATATCTATTTTGTTTAAAATTTGTTAACTAGCAGAGCCGTACAAGATACATCCATAATCCACTATGGATCTGATATAGGCACGATAGAGTAGTAAAGCGGTTTCAACGCCAACTCCCCATTAAGTTTTAGTAATTATTTTGAAAAACCCTTTTACACATTGGTCTAACAGTGATTAATATGCATTTTCCATGTCAATTTCCTATCAAGTACCATGTAATGATATTTTATGTAGTCATTAAGGGAAAAATTATAAAAACCTAGGACAATGTAACTTAATTTAGATACATTGTGTCTACTAAAAACACAAACTTCAGACTTGAAGTAGGAAATCTGAAAACCATTTAATGTTAACCATTCATGAACACTCCAAAGATATCTTTAAGAGAAGCCGTAGTGATATCAAATTTCTTATTTTCAGTATATATGCAGAGGTCATCTGTATAATGTACTATTTTAAATAGAATATGATTAAAACTGAATTAATGTAAATCAGCAGTATATAAAGAGAACGGGGTTCAACGCTGAGCTTTGTGGAAGTCCGTTCTTGTTAATTTTTTGACCTACAATTCTGTTATCAAAATTTCTTAAAAATATTTTTCTATTAGTATAGAATTTAATAATCATGTTGACTACATGATTTAGAATATGAAAAATTTCAATAACATATCTCCTAAAATGGGGAGGCATATGTTATCATAATTCATATGTTATCATAATCAGAAAGGTAATTGTTTCTGGCAAAATTATTGTTTATGTCTACCACAACAGTACTAAGAGCATCTAGAGAACCAGCCCCCCTTTTTAAAGAGAATTGATTTTGAGTTATCCATCATTCTAGTCTAATTTTCATTTCTTTTTTTCTAGTTACTTAGTTCTTTTTAAAGTCCTCAAAACACATGACATCAAAGAGATTGGCCTATATGACTGTACCAAGTTGGGATCTTTATTTGGTTTAAGGATTGATATGACAATAACATTTTTTAATTTATCAACTTCTGCACCAACAAAAATAATATCATTGAAAATATTAAGTAATACATTTTTCGCTATATTTAGAAGTGTTGTGAGAATAGGATATTTAATATCATCGTAACCCTGAGCGGTGTTAGACCTATTAGTTAACGCAAAGTCAAGTTCTTTCCGTTTAAATGGATTTAGAAGAAAGTGACTTAAAATTATACGATTATTTTAAATTTCAATAGCCGTAGGTGTTATGTTGTCAAAAAATTCATCAATCAATTCATTATTATGATGATTAATACTTTAATTATAGTTCCTTTGCATTTTCCTTGCTTCATTTCAAACTTTTTTAGGCATATTTTGATTTTCGGATGAACACCAGTTTCTTTGGCTTTTAGTTTTAGAACTTTTTTTGTTTTAGACATTACTTTCTGATATCGTATATAATTAGCGAAACTTAAGTTAGTTTTATATGTTTTTAAAGCATTTCAAAATGGATTGAGAAGATGCATTATTACTTTCCATTAGGAAGTCATATTTCTCTGAGGTAAACAAGCTGTCTGAAAAGTTAAGAAAATTTTTTTCAATCAGATCAGAGTATTGGGTTCAATTGACTATATTAACATTCCATTTGGACCTCGAAAGAATGTATTCATTGCAAAAATTAACACAAGAAAGATTCATTTGAACTACATAATAATTCGATCCCAATGTGTCATCTAAGACGTCCCAAGTAATTTCTTTTGGTAAATCAGGAGATCACAACGCAATATCAATACTAGATTGTATCACATCCTTACTATAATACATATATTGGCAGAGACGAATTTAGAGATGAACGTGTTTTAAATATGTGGAAGGAAGCAACTCAAAAGTGTATCGATGTCTAGGCAAAATGTGTAGAACATACTAACAAATTAGTTAAAGAGTGATTCTGAAGGTAATGAAAATGAAATATGGGAAACGAAAACTAACCTATGTTCAAAATCTTGCAACAATATTATTTGAGCTAAATAATGTTTCATTCTTTAAATAATTCTACTCTTACCTATTACATCAATACACTGTAAATATTATTATATAGCTAACTATATATTTTTTTACAAATTGTTTATTTATTTATTATTCACTAACTATATTAAAAGAATTTATTAAGCTACTGCAAATGTAGCTGTAATGCTGCACCAAAATTTTAAAGCAAAGCTAACATTTTACATTCTATTTATTTGATAACATCAAATTATTATAATACAATCCGTAACCCTAGCAGTAGCCACTTTCTGTCACTTGCTGTTGCGTGGAGTTAATTTCAGACTATTTCGTATGCTCTAAATGATGACGAACGGGTTAAGAACCATGTTCTCAACTGTATATAATAGGGGCCAGTACACGTTACAAACTAAAGTCAGTTTGTTGTACTAAAGTCAGTTTGTTGATAAAAAAATATTTTGCATTGACATTATTCTTTGATTTCTAATTTTTTTTAAATGCAATTAATAAAAAATAACTTTCATCCCATTTTATGTCTGTTCTGTTATTGACTTTAATAAAGAAAACATTAATATAAATAATTAGTTTGCAAAGTTCAGGAATGATAATGATGCGATACTTGTTTGGAGTACATTACAATTAGGTATTTATTTTTTTTTAAATTGCTCTAATAATGGGAACAATAGGTGCTTGTCAGACTAATGAGATGTATTGCATAAAAATAAGTGATTTACAAGGCCTTGGATCCCCTTTTTTAGTACATTTACACAGAAATAAAAAACAAAAATAACTAAAAATTTACGATTACGGATAATTTTTATGAAATATATAAAAAATACAGAAGTAATCGTTTAACTCGTATTACTAACAGATCATGATCGTTATGCCCTATAAGCATATTCGCCCATTATTAGCTGTCGTTTTCCTGTTGCAATTATTCCCCTGGTAGCGTCTCAGTCTGCAATGCGGAGCATGATCAAGTTTTGCTAGCTGTGTATTATTTTATTTTACTTGCAATTGCAATTATTATTAACAATAAAATCATTTCTCTCAACTTCAATTGTTGGTAAATTGAAATTATGTGCACAGAATGTGTTATCCGTTGTTGGTGCCTATCCTCTGTGGATCTCAGCAATCTCGTGTGACTTTGTTGACAGCTGCTCTGAATTAATGCACGGTAGTTATTCACGCTCACTGTTTGATATTACCACGATGCCGTTCGACATCTGACATCCTAGATGAGTTATGTAGTTAGTACGTCTCTAGTCCCCGCATCTCTTTTTAATTTGCCAGGTTTATCGACCACGTGACTTAAACAACTAATGAGAAGGTCACTTGGTCGATAAACTCAGCCCATTATACAGAGATGCAGGGACTGCTTTGTGTCAATTTGCTTTGTCGCACTGGGGGATCGCGACTGTATTGCAACAGTCAGTCTATCTTGTATTATATTTTTATGGATATCTCAGAAACCAGAGCCAATTTGGCAATATTCCCTCTATAGCTCAGATTCGCACCCAGCGGACACAAACCTTCTAAAAAGTATATTCTGATCTCTAGATCCGAATATTGGTCAAACTTTGATTATAATCATAATGTTTGTATGATTATAATATATAATATTTATATAACAAATACTCCGGAGATATGTTCGTTACATAGGGCCCAAATTATACAATTCTCTATAAATACCAGAGAATTTAAAACAAATTAGAAATCATAGAAAACATAGATATAAATATGAAATTAAACAATGGATTATAATAAATAATAAATATCTAAAGAGACTTTGATTACCAACTACAAACAACATTTCTTGAATTTACTGCAGTTAATATCATGTACTTACATTTATGTACTCACAGTTGTGTCACATACTATATTAAAATTAATGTATTTTTATACATATGCGTACATAAGTACGCATATGTAACTTACTATTAAATAATTTTGTATTTATACAATAGCTACTTAAATATTTTTTTGTTTGAATATATATTTTTAAGTATCACGCGCAAGGGGTGCTACTTTTATAGTAGCTCTACTTCAGTAAGTTTTTATATTTATTTAGTATTTAATACTTTTTTTGTTTTTTTGTAATCTATGTAAGCTTCCTAAATAAACATCCAGATTCAGCCATACGGCTCACACTCCCTCTAAGGGGAAAATTCGCTCGTCCCAGATACCTACTGTATCAAAAGGATTGAGCTCTGGTGGGACTTTCCGTGTTATCGAGCCCTAGGTGACTTGGTATGCTGAAGTATCTCCCAAAAATTTTCGTGCACATCTCGACGTTAAGAGAGTTGGATGATCTTGTAGAGATGTTTGTTCAGACCTAGCTTTTTTATGTTTTCTAGTAGGTTCTTCGGAATGACTCCAGTAGTAGAGAGAATAATAGGTATTGTCTGGTACTTTTTCATTCTCCACTGTCTTCGTATTTGAATTTCCAGATCCCTGTACTTGGCGATGTTTTCGTTCTGTCTAACACGAAGATTATTGTTGTTGGGTATCGCGATATCAATTAGTGTTGTTCAACTAGTATGAGATCTGGTCTATTATATGCCACTGTTTGGTCTGTGAGCACAGTGCGGTCCCAGTATAGCTTGTAGTTGTCATTCTCAAGTATACTCTCAAGAAAGTATTAATAATATGGAAGATGGTTTGTTTGAAGAAGTCCCAGTTTGATGGCTATCTCTTAATAAACGATCTTTCCTACTGAGCCATGCCGTTGCTTATATTCAGTTGCAACAAATGTCTGGCAGCTGCCTGTAAGATGTTGGATCGTTTCTTGAGCTTGACATCCATATCGGCATTTGTCATTTTAACCTGAGGGTCTTTGACGATATATTTCAGGTAATTTTTGGTTGGTTCAACCTGATCCTAAATGGCGAGTAATGAACCTTCTGTTTCAGGGAACACCTTTCCTGATGTCAGCCAATAGTTCGACGCTATATTGTCGACATGGTCTTGACTGACCTCATTGGGATGTCGCCTGTGCAGAGGTTAACCCATACGGGTGCGCATTTTTTCGTCCTTAGTAAGATAGTTAATGCTACTGCACAAATCGCGCGATGTAGAGTAGATGTCTCAGCCTGCACCTGAAAATAGTAATCTGTTTTTCTAGTTGCTCACTTATATGCATAAGTCCTCGTCCTTCTAAATACCGCGATAATGCCGTTCTTTCTACTGCACTTCGAGGATGGTGTTTTTGTGCCTTTATGAGGTGTGTTCGTACTTTTGGCTGAGGATTTTTTATATCCGTTTTTGTCCACTTGACAATACCAAACAAGTAGCTGAGCACGGAACATGCGTTGGTGTTTAGTGCCTTAAACAAATTTTTACTGTTAAGGTGTGAACGAAGTAGCTTTTTTACCCTTTTTATGAACTCACTAATTATCTTAGTTTTCATTAGCTTATGGTCAATCTTCCGCGCTTGCTTTATTCCAAAGTATTTATACATATCATTTTCACCCATGGCCTCGATTTTCTGGCCATTTCGCATATCGAATTCGCCAGGCTGAACCTTTCCTTTGATTATATTTAAGACACGGCACTTGTCAAGACCGAAGTGCATACTAATATTATTAGAAAAAATTTCTTTCTACCGTTTTCAACATCTGATCCAGGTGGCTTCTAGTGGAAGCCAATAGTTTTAAATCATACATATACAATACATGATTAAGCTTTGCCACAACAGTAGTATTATTTTTAATGCTAAAACCTGTGTTAGTTGAGTTCAGTAGCTGGGATAGGGGGTTCATCGCCAGACAAACCAACAGTGGGCTCAACGAATCTCCTTGAAATAGGCCACGGTTGATTGCAATATTTTCAGTTTCGATATTGTTTTCACCAGGTATTTGAAGGTGAATGTTTGTCTTCCAATCTGACATTATATGTTTTAAAAATGTTACTATGTTATCATCGACTTTTTAATATTTCTATAAGCCATTCATGCGGCACTGAATCAAACGCTTTCTTATAGTCGATGAAAGCAGTAAAAAGATTCCTTTTTTTTGCTATATGCATGGTTAGAAATGACAGAGTCGATGATAAGTTGTTCTTTGCAGCCCATGGAACCCTTAGCGCATCCTTTCTGTTGAGGCTCTATGATATTGTTTAGAGCACAGTGTTACGGCGTTGGTAGATACGCCGAGCTACACAGGATGTGACCAATTTATACAGAGTTGGAAGACAAGTAATTGGGCGATACTTGGTTGGATCTTGGGTGTTATTTTGATCATTTGGTATTAAATAAGTTGTTCCCTGGGTAAGGAAAGATGGTATTTCTTGCGGATTAGAAATAGCGTGATTAATTAATGCTGATAAGCACTCATGAATACTCCAAAACTTCTTAAGCCAGAAGTTTTGAGCGCCGTCTGTTCTAGGAGATTTCCAGTTATAAAGCTCTTTGATAAAACCGCTATTTTTACACTGTTAAATTAGGATATCTCAGAAATCAGAGCCAACTTGGAGCTCATATTCGGATTCAGCGCACAAAACACGTTCTGAAAAGTATATTGTGATCTCTGAGTTCGAATATTGGTTAAATTTTGTCGGCTTGTGTTACTTTGGTGAAATAATACATTTCCTACCGATCAATTCTGTTATAGTTATGGCCAGATTACAGGACCCATGACTTAACAGTTCCTGGAAAAAACGAGCTCGCAAGTTGGTTAATAACTAAAGAAACAAAGGTAGCAGGAATACTCAAAAATAGCTTTTACAGTTTTGTAAATTATTCGTCAACATTTAAGAAGTATGCTGTAGATAAGGTATCATTGCAAACTTATAATTTGCCATCAGAAGAAACAATAAAGCCAATTATATTTTTTTGGGAAGTCAGTGACGAAAAACGCGTTGATGATGATCCAACAGCTATAATTCAAAGATTACAACATATTTATTTAGGGATGTAATAATAATAATATCATGCTGTACTACTCTCAACGTCCAGATGTGTACGAAAATTTTTGGGAGATACTCCAGCATACCAAGTCACCTAGGGCTCGATAACACGGAAAGAGTTCCACGAGAGTTCAATCCTTTTGATACCGTAGGTATCTGGGATGAGTGAATTTTCCCCTTAGAGGGAGTGTGAGCCGTATGGCTAAATCTGGATAATATCATATGGCATGGGGAGATCCTTTTGGATTGTTCCGGCGCCAACTGCATCTTTAACTCTGTTTTGAGTAACTAGTGCCGACGCACGGTTAGGTATGTAATAAATAATATTATATTATTATTCGGCGTAGACTCGGCGACGAGAGGGCATTTTAAAGTACCTCGGGAACTATCGCCGGGAGTACGAAGAACGAATCCTGCACTAAAGTTAGTCAGGCGGCGTCCTGGACTGAGATGTCTTTTGAAGATTCCAGACCCCCCCTCTATAAAGACGAAAAAAAAAGGTATGTAATAAATGTTTGTGCTTATGCACATTTTTCTATGTTCTTATGATTAAATAAACTCATATTCTCCACCACTTAGCCGTGCAATTCTGGCTGAAAGCTAATTCTTGCTCATTTACATTTTATGTTGTATTTTATTAGAAGTTTCTCGATAATATTTAAATTTTTCTGGGTTTGAAATGGTATCATTATAATGAGGAGCGTTCTGGTAAGAACGCTCGAACAGACCCAAGCAACCAAGAAGTACTAGCTTATTCCAGAAATAAATGCCCGTGATAAAAACTATATAGGGGAAAGGTATATGAGGAGTAGCTGATGGAAAATTCGTGAAGATGTACAGCTGATTTTGCTTTTTATTTGTTTAAATCAATCTTAAAGAGTGAAAAAGTCATTTTTTGCCTATAATACGTTTCTTATGTAGTTTAGAGATGAATGGTTCAAATAAAAATTGTAGATCTTAAAATGGTCATAAATTTTTGAGTTTCTAAATTAAAACATAAAGAATTCACCAAGATAGTTGCAAAAAACCCTTAATTTTGCAGTAATTTAGAAATGTTAATACCTTTTTTTGCATAATGGCATCTTAAATAACTAATTAAAATAGTGGCAATTAATGAGTTATTAAAGTGTGCTAAATTTCAAATAGATCGACAAATAGTACATAAATTATTCATTTGTTTATTCCTGAGAGCGATAATTTAAACAGTTGTTCTTGCCCATACACTCACTCTATAGGTATTCTGTAAGACGAAATCGGTTCTATAAGGGTACATTTTTAAGGTGTATTAAAAAAACTTAGGGTATATTAAAAGGTATATTAAAAAGGACTGACCTTTTAGCTTGTAAACAATTATAATTACTTTGACATTTTTTTATGTCAGACGCTTGTTGGTAGGCTCAATGAAAAGCTGGTGAAAAAGTTTCTTTCACCACACACTTTCCAAAACAAAACATTCTATGCCCAATAGAAAATATGTCATTTTTTTTTCTAAAAATCATATCTCCATTAATTATTAACATTAAGAGTTGATTATTGAACAAATTATAAATGAAGATTTTATTATCAATTTTTTAGATGCTATACAGATTGAACGAATTTAAAACGGAACATACGAAATCAATGTATTTCGGCTCAACTCCGCTCTAGGTGGTTGGCCAACAAAAGGTTGTCAAATAATTATATTATAAAAATCCAATACTTCAGCGGGCTACTGGATTCGGAACTCATTCAAGAACAAGTCAAAACTCCACCCAAATAGGTTGCCTAGAATCACTGAAAAACTAGACTTAAAAAGCAGTTATTATGCTGTCAATCCACTTATCGCTTCCTTATAGTCCAAGAGATAGGGCCGAATTTATAATGTTAACTATTAAATATTTTTGGTATAACAAATAGTAATTTTACTTATTTTTTATTACAATAAAAAGGTTTTTAAATTTACATTGCATAAATAATGATTGTTCAGATATAAGAAAAATTTGATTTATTATTACATTAATAATCAAATACAAAATATATTATTTCTATTTATCAATAGGTAAAATTCAAATTGTAGAATTCCTTTAACATTTTATAAATAATTATTAATAAACATCAATTTAATAGTGGAATTATCAATTTTTTAAGTTTTGAAATTTACTTTGTAGATATTTTCAATATTTTTTTGACGTGACAACGTCTTAAATTAGGTTGTGGCTCGGAGTCATTCATGAAAAAGTGTAACGCCCGCTCACGTCTGTTACAGTGAGTCACCGAACGAGAGAGAGGCCCGCCGGACCGGCGAATGCCTTGCGTCTCTCTCCCACTCAAACATGATCGGTCCGCTGCGCGCGCAGCACTAGAGAATTAGGCGCGTTGAATCGGTGCGTGCTTCCGTGCTTGTGTCTCTGTCTTTCTCGAGCGTTCTTGGCGTTCAAGACACATTACAGCAGAAACACTTCCTTTCATTTCATATTTCTCCTATCATCGTCCTATCCTCAACAAAATCACTCAAATAGAAATTAGTTAAGTTTAAGTTTACATGTACAATGTTTTAGTAAACAAAATATATTTCTATAGTTAAAATTTGTGCAATTCTTATTTTCATTCAATTCATTGTTCCTATTGTGCAATTTAATAATATTCATATCAATAAATATTCTACCGAGAAAAAGACGTTGTCACGTAAAATCTTCGCCCGTAAAACCGACTTTACAGGCAACCGATTTTTTTTTAACTTTCAAGTTGATTGAATTTTTTTTCATTAGTTAATTATAATTTTACAAATTCTGTTTGGACATTAATTTTGCATCATTATTATTTTAAAATATTAAAATAATAATGATGCGCGTTCATTTAGATCAGTAATTCTAGACGCATGCGCTAAATGTAATAAGTATCAAGATGCTTTTATTCAACTTCGATTTGACTGACTTCGATTGTAATGAAGTTTTTGAAACCTTAGTCACTTATATGGAACAGGACTGACGAGAACAATTCCAAAAAGAAAAGTAAAAGATGTCAGATTTTTACTATTTAACCGGCAGTATAAGTTGCATGATGTGAACGAGCCTTAAAAAAAACTAAAAAATTTCGATGCTTCAAGCTTACCACCATGTCAAGATGAATTACACCAACATCTACTGCGAGCTCATTATATTTCAAATATTTGGACAAATGCTCATAAAAAGTACCAACAGAATTGATTGTTGAAGAACATGGTTGGGAGTTTGAAGATGAAACATATAAATTCAAATGGTTTAGTGGACCTCAGATGCCAGAATCAGTTCGAGAAGTAGTGATTGAAAATGAAGCAGATAATGAATGTGATATTATTGAAAGTAAAAGTGACGAAGATTATGAATGTGATAACATCAATGAGAGTGAGAAAAATGACGAAGTTTTTCTAAATTTTTTTTTTTCTTATCGGAAAAATCGTTTGAAAATTTTTGGAAAAAAATCATGGTATAACTTACAGAAAATTGAAAGGATTCTACAAATTAGATTTTACCTCAAAAAATTACGAAAATTTTCATTTACGGAAATTTTTTTGGAAAATTTTGAGGAAAACTCTACTTGACGCTTCTCAGAATAGTAACAGCAGTGAGCATACAAATTTTCAAATCAATCGGTATAAAAATATCATAATAAAATCAGTTTGAAAATTGTTACCGAGACCTAAAATGCGCAGGCAAGTGGTACATTTGACCCCGTTTTGTGGCTCTCTGTACCAACCCAGCTGTCCGCCCTTTTGGATTTAGAGCTTTTAAGGGCTAAATAATAAGCCATGAAAATGGCGGACATATTACTTATCGTTAATTTTTCCCCAAAAAATTGCAACTTCACCCCTGTCCGCCACCCCTTATGTATCCACTCTCGCGCCCGCCCTTTGGGATTTCGTCTAGTTATACCAAGATCTTACTCTGGGCAAATTTTCAGCCATATTATCGATCGTTAATTTTTCCGAAAAAAATTTCAACTTCATCCCTGTATAGCCACCCCCTGTACCACGAGGGACGTCCGCCTGTAAGGCAAAGTCTTAACCCAGATACAATGAATATATTCCAATAGAGAAATGTCATATTACTGATCAGTTCAAAATTTCGGCTCTATCTCTCCGACTATTAGGCAAACTCCTCTTTCCTTTAAAGGAGACAGATAGTTGAACGATATTTTATACAATGTCTATCACCGGGTATGTATTTATTTTTGTCCAAGTTTTATATTGGTCCACTATTTCAAATGCAGTTCAAACAGACATATATTAAATTGTATGTTCCGTTTTAAATTGGTTCAATCTGTATACTTAAGTACCGAGAAGTAAAAAGTTATAACTTTATAACCCATTAAACTTATGGTACTCGTAAAATGCCGCCACGGAAAAGTGGAGGCGTAAACTACAAAAATATTATTTATACTTATTAGCTACTTGTCTTCATTAAATGAAAGAAAAAACTATAAAATTAAATAAAAGAAATAAATGTATTTTAATAATTTATAATTATTATACATATATTTATATTAAATAATTAGACTTATCAATAAAATTTAAATATTTTTAACGAAATATTAGTAAAATTCAATATCTTTTCTATGAAACAATTTAATTAATTTATTTTTCCGGGATTTTCCAAGAGATGAAAATTGCTCAATTCTTATTTTTTTTATTAAGCTACACCGTTTAAAAAATGGGGTAGTAAAAAGGTTCTACGTCCGATAGAAGCCAAGATAATTTTGCAAGAGCGCTTCAATTTGAAGTTCAAATCTAAAAAAAAAGGAGGTCGACAGTTCTCCCCCCATTGTTTTGTGGCTGCATTTTACGAATACCACCATTTTAACGGGTTATAAGGTTTTACTCCTTCACTATATACATGCCACCTATAAGTTGTATCACAAAATTTAGATCTTCGTTTAGAATGCTTTCAATTTTCAGCTCTTAATGTTAATAAACAATGGAAGTATGATTTTAAAAATAAAACGCTACGATTTTAAGAATAAAATGCTATCTTGGATCCTATTGGTCACAGAAGGTTGTGTTTTTTTTTGGAAAGTGTGTTTTTTATCAGCTTTTGATTGAGCCTACATATAAGCGTGTGGCATAAACAATATCAAAGTTATTATAAATGTTTATAAGCTGAAACGTTAGCCCTTTTTCAAACCGTTTTTTAATAAAAAAATTAATAAAATGTTGAAGTTTTTTTAAATAGGTACCCTAAAACTGATGCTTCAAAGAATCGATTTCAATTTAAAAAATACCTATAGAGTCACTAATAGGGCAAGTACAGTTGTTTAAACAATCGCTCCCTGGGATAAACAAATTGAATAACTTATACAGTGTTTGCTCTATTTGGGTGATATTTAGCACACTTTAATAATTCATTAATCGTTACGCAAAAAACAAAGGTTATTAACCTTTATAAATTACTATTTTACTCTAAAATATATAAAAAACGTTTTATATGCAAAAAATATTTTTTTCACTTTTTAAAAAGTTAAAAAAACAAATCAGAAATAGCTGTAAGTCGTCACGGATTTCTGATCAGCTACCCTTCATATAGGTTTGAGAACCTTCAAATATCTGTATAAGATTTTTACGTGATTTTTTCACAGGTTTTCACATTAGACTGGTCTACCCCAGTCAATCAAAAAACAATGTCAAAAGTACATAAAATTTAACTTCTTGCGCATGGCCGCCATATTGTTTTGAAATATTAAAAATCTTGATTATTTTAAACAATTTTACCCATTTTTTCATAATTTAACAGTAAAAAACAGTGAGATTTAATATGTTTTAGTTACGTTTTTTTTATTAAGACATGTATATATACTTTTCTTTGCTTTTTATGTAATTTTTTTTTATTCATACTACTTTTGTTGTTATTTTTTCTGTATTTTTGATTATTTGGGCACTTTTACTAGTTAAAAACAAAGAAAACATTAAAATTTGAGGTTTTTTTTTCACTTTTTCGGCTAATTCCACAAAAAATTTGGCATTTTTGAGGCGTTCCGGCTTACTAAATAATTACCTTGTTTTTTTTATATAAGTTGCAGTTAGTTATTAGACAAAAATCTTGGGCGGTTGCCTGTAAAGTCGGTTTTACGGGCGAAGATTTTACGTGACAACGTCTTTTTCTCGGTAGAATATTTATTGATATGAATATTATTAAATTGCACAATAGTTGTTTGCAGTTGAAACGCGCTGTTTCTTCTCAATCGACTGAATTACGATTGATTGCAGAGTGATTTAAACTAATAATTTACTTAACACTATCAACATTTGTCAATAGTATGACATAACCTATAAACCCAGTTTCTCAACTTTTGTGTCAATCTAACAATTAATCAATCAATCATAGTTTACGATAATGAAATATTAGTGTACAATTATTTACCTTTATTGTTGTAGTTGTTGTAAATGACGAATCTAAGCACACCACATTTTCACTACAGACACAGCTGACGATACTTTAACCACACGTGTGAACTTGTATTATGACGCTTTCTCGGTTTTCCAACGCCAAGAACGCTCGAGAAAGACAGAGACACAAGCACGCACCGATTCAACGCGCCTAATTCTCTAGTGCTGCGCGCGCAGCGGACCGATCATGTTTGAGTGGGAGAGAGACGCAAGGCATTCGCCGGTCCGGCGGGCCTCTCTCTCGTTCGGTGACTCATCGTAACAGACGTGAGCGGGCGTTACACTTTTTCATGAGTAACTCCGAGCCACAACCTAATTTAAGACGTTGTCACGTCAAAAGGCTGAAAAAATCTGATGCAGCTATTTTAATTGTTCTAAAAAGTATATGGCAAGTAGCTGATGGCATTTATGTAAAGACGTAATGCTAATTTTGCTTTTTATTATTAAACAATCGTAAAAACTGAAAAAAAATTGTTTTTGCTTAAAAACGTTTCTTATACATTTTGGAGAATAATGGTTTAAATAAAAGTTATAGATCATAGAGTTTTGAAATTAAAATACATAAAGAATTGACCGAAATAATTTAAAAAAAAAAAACATTATTTTTGCAGTAATTTATTATAAATGTTAATAACTTTGTTTTTTGCATAATTACATGTAATATAACTATTGAAAATTGCGAAATTTAGTGAGTTATTAAAGTTAGGTAGGTAAGAGTGACTGTGTGGGAAAGTACCGGGATAAACAAATTTAATGACTTATAAACTATTTGGTCGATCTGTTTGAAATTTGGGATACTTTAATAATTCATTAACTGTCACAAGTTTAAGTAGTTATATTACATGTGTTTAAGTGTTTACGCAAAAAACAAAGTTATTAAGATTTATAAATTACTACAAAAATAAGTGTTTATGCTGTTATAATTTGATAGCAATATCTCGTATCTAGTAGAGTAATAGGGGTTGTCAAACTTATATGATACGTTGGTTTGGTCGAAAAAACAAAGCAGTAAAAGACAAGAATAAAGTTGCATTATAGAGATAATGTTCTAACAAACTCATCCGAAACCGAAATATACCTGTAACAAGGAACGCTCTGGAACGTAGTAAGATAAATTCAATATTTAAAGCCTGCCAACCGGTTAAAATATTTGGGAAATTTTAAGAGTTAGAACAAAACAATCTATGAGGATGTCCACAGGTATTAAAGTGCAAAACAGGATTTGAAACTCACTAAATATCATTAAGATTGTAAGTTAACACAAAATGAAATCGAATCGAACTCGAATCATAAGAGGGTCTTATTAATAAAAAGTCTTATAAGTAATAGGAGAATAGGAGATTACTAGTCCAAACACTAGCACTAAACTATCAATCTCTTACAGAAATACTCAGAATATTTCAAGCGGAATTATTAGCAATACTTGTTTGAGCTCAAGATTGCCTCAATTCTGTAAAAAATGTATTTACTCTGACAGTCAAGCCGCAATAAATACTCGGAAGTCTACAACTTGTGCGTCCATAACAACTTGAAACTTCACTCAGTCCCTTGAACAGTTGTCGAATCACAACAACGTAACTTTGTTTTTGTTGCCAATACATTAAGCATATGCTGGTATCGAGATTGCTGAGTCTTGCTAAAGAAGGAGCTAGTATTCATTTTATCGGAACCAGAACCACAACTCTCTGTATCCCTCTGTAAAATAGACAAAATGGACAGAGCAACATGCAGATTCTCAGACTAAAACACAGATATATGATATTGGAGGTCGCAGTCCACAAGGCCAAATAATCCCTTTAAAATTTACATCCTATAATCGAGAATAGTAATAACTGATGTTTGGTAGCCGAAATCAATATGTTTAAAGTCAATTGAACTGATAAAATATAAAGCTCAATAGGCATTATACAGCGACATCTGGAAAACCATAATATTCTATTTCTATAGTTATAATGTTCAATTTGTGCGCCACAAATATAGACAAATACTAATAAACCGTTTTTAACATCACCTCAGAAGAAAAGCAGGGTAGTCTGCTATTTCTTGTGCCAACTATATAAAGGAAGGTAACAGGGTCAATACTACTGGCTGTCGCATTTTAATTTTTGGTTTTGCCCACTGATGAGTCGTGTGAGCTACCAGGCCCTCAATTGACATATAAACTCAAATTAATTCAAGGGGCCATGGAAGATGCAATGTGTCTTCGAAACCATGTAATAAATCCAAAAAAATCATAACAGATTCCAGGAGTCCAAAATGTCATTAAAAAATAATGAAACTAATTGAGAACTGAGCGGGAATTTGGTGTGGATTTAATATGGATTATTATAGACTTCAATGTTCAGAAACGAAAAAAGAAGATGCAGAATTTCAAAACATTTATGAATATTATGGTATATCCACTAGTGGAAGCAATTAAAATCATGACTTCATATATGATAAAACTGGCAAAATGTGACAAAAACTCTAAAATCATTTAACATTAACCGAGTTTAAAAAAAAAAACTTAAAAACAATACAAAATAAGAAGGGAAACAACTGCATCTTCTGAATATAGTTATTATACTTTCTCCTATTTTCGTTGGCGCTAAGAATTTGTTTTTTGTTGAACGAAGTTGTTTATTTGGAATAACGATAACCTGCATTTATATGCAAATTAAAGAAACATTGAAAAATAAAATGAAGACTTTATATTTATGAACACTTTAATATTGAAATTTTAAGAACAAATGGTAGGTCATGTTACGAGGTTTCTAATGATACGATTAAATTTAGTTAAAATAAGAACCAATTTTGTTCTTTCATGTTCGAAACTAGGGTAATTTTTTGAGCAAATTGATCATCTGATTTTTTTAATTCTTTTCGCAAAAATTATGGTAGTTTTGGACAGTTAAAACACGTGCACGATAGCCCTTTTCTTAATGCAAATTTTCATTTCATAATTCAGCAATCGTTATGGTCACTAACGTTTATGAATTGAATTATAAAAAAGAAAAGTTAGATTTGTTTGTAGCAGCGTGACCGCGGAAAGCAAGCCGTGCCCATTCGACAGTAAGTTAGTGAGTATCGAGAACAAAGAAACGCAAGTTATGTTGTAAATTGCGTTCACATTCATAAACTCACCTGTTTCCCTGAGATTTTTTCGTTTTTGGCCGTTTTGACACACTCCTGAGATCATCCGGAAACCGCAAGGTTGAAGCGTATCCATGTTCCGCTTCTATAATAAAAACAATTATCAATCAAAAACAGCTGATGCACCATCGGCAAATAGAGCGATTAGAGGTAGAGATTTCGCCAATTTCACTGAAATACGTACCTCTTTCTCGCCTAGCAATGTACTCAGCAGCTTCTAAAAGCGTTTCAATGGGGTTCATATTGTTAAATAATTAATTATGTACTAAGAGAAAAACCGCAAACTCTCGCCGTAATGGTAACAGTAGCAACAGAGCACCCACACACACGTTCACGCGCTCCGCGTCGAATATGAACTGACAGTATAAAGCACTCGATTTATCGATATAGCGCGCGGTTGCTGCCTCGAAGTTGTTCGGTTCTTGGTTATGTCGCGCGCCGCGAGTTTCCTAAACCCCGTTGCCAGTGTTTTCCCGTGGAAATACTTTTGGTTTTTAGGAAACACAAATGTTCAAATCGTCAAGATTTATATAAAATAGGTGCAAAAATAAATTTAAAACTAATCTTCATAACGATTATGAGATGTATGATAGGTATAATAAACCATAATCTTCAATATTCTGTGTAATAAAATACGTTCTCTTTGAAATAATACCTACATTGAGTTGATAACTAAGGAGTATGTAAATATATATATATATATATATATATATATATATATATATATATATATATACTTTAATAATATAAATAAAGAATCAATAATACCGGTAATTTAAAGTAAATAACACTTTCAAATTAGTTTAAAAAAACTGACGAATTAACGTTTAACTAACGTGCTCGATAACTAAAAATCGTAATATGTGCAAGCAACCAAAGCGATTAGCTAGCAAACTAATTTTTATTTTTCAACATATTTGTAAATATGACTTTATTAAATGTTCCTTCTGTCTATTTCGATATTCTATCAAAGCTTAGATTATATGCAGTTGAATGCAGATGTAGTATCTAGAACCAGTTTAATAATTATTTACGCTAGGTTCACACTGGAGACATCGGGGAAAAGAGACACTAGTAAGAAGAAATTGTTTAAAATGTTAAGGACTGCAAAGAACTCTTTTACAAGATTAGTATTTTAAACGTGCAGATTTTTATCAGTAATTGAATTGAATTGATCAACGATGCTCTTCACAAACCAGCTACAAACAAATAGTAAACAATACTCATTACAAATGTTATTAAGTTACGAAGATGTCCTGAAAGAAGACAAACTGTCTACGGCCACAGATAACAATTTTGTACAATCTTCTAGCTAAAATAAAAAAAAAGAAAATGGGTGTACAAAGAAAGATCGGATGTACCTATTTTCTTTGTAGGTGAAATATTGATTACTATCTTAATACTATGAAAATGTATTGGTATTTTCTTCAACATTTAAAATATTTATACAATTACTGTTACATAATTTGAAAAATAATTGTTAATATAAAAAGCTTCAAAGCAATTATTCCTAGCTCTGCTTCTACGATGACTGAATGGTGCGGCATTATTTTCATAAAAAATCTCTGTGAAGGGCAAAAGGTTCTATGTAGAAATATATTCATAATACTTCTAAATTATATAATATGAAGAAATCATTGAAAATGTTTTCCTTAGAATAAAAGTGGACAATTCGTTTTTCCTCACAACTTGGCAACGTCCTGCAGCCACATGTAAGCCGCGTTGCCGATGGACCGGCCGGCCAATATAATATACACGATATGCAATGCTCGCCAATTTCCAATTAACTACATTGTTATTTGTTTACATAAAATTTTTTCTTTAGTGGTCTAAAGATTAGTCATAATCGATACAAAAAGGTTGCTTTTTTAACTGGTTTACATGCTTTGTAACAGATTATGACCTACACCACAAATCAGTACCACAGTCAATAAAAAATATGATTAAAAATAATCCACTAAAATTTTTTGAATTCCTATAGCGGTATTACGTTTATTGGCAACGGTGTTAGTTGAGAGTGAGTAAGGTCAGTTTTCAGAAATACCTCTAGATTGCATGACGTTTTTATTTATTTTCATATAATGTAGGGAGTATCTCGAGGAAAATTGGAATTATCTGGGATATTTTTTCATTAACTTGAGGGATTTATACCGAGTGCAGCATAATATATGGATATTAAGTTTAATAATTTTTAAGTATAAGAGGCTGCATCAAAAAATATTCTTCTGTATTTTTAAAATATTAAACTAATATTAATAATTTTCAAATTGTCACTAATGCATGTGTATTTACTAATAACGATGCGTACACTATACAGCTTGTCACGCTCGAGGAGCTCTACTATAATAGTTATTTATGTACCAAGGGCATTAAGTAAATGTTTATGCCCTATCATCAAAAGTGAATTTTAATTCACAGTTCGTTAACCAAGAGCCAGTTTCCACTCCCCCCTAATCTCCTGTCATCTCTCTGGTTTGCAATGGTACCAAATTTAGATCAGAGTGACAACTTAAATTATTAAAAATACACACTTAATGAGCAAATGAACACTTAAAGTTAGGCAACCCATACTATATCTCTGAAATGGCTTTAATATAAATAGTAGTAAAAGTAACGACTGTTACATTCCCCTACTAGTCGGGAAAAAAATTTTTAATCAAATTTTTTTTTTTTTGTTCCTAAAATTAAAAGTATCAATAACTAAGTGTACTGGCCTAACATTCCACGTTGATCCGCAAGTTTACACAAAAAAAAAAAATAACCACGAACTAAAGATCACGGGAAAAAAGAATGGTCATGGCGCCAGACACCACAAACTCAGATGACTCAAAGTCGAATCAAAATCTCAATCGACAATATGTTTAAAAGCCAAATATTAACTAAATATACCAACTAAATTCTTGCTGACAAATAAATGTCGAATTGGGCACTAAATCCAAAATTGAACTATCCATGGACATCAGATCTATAAGACTAAGTATATCCAAGGACGAACAACCAGGCAAATGTATGAGCCAATTCAAACAATATCTCACCCGGAGATATACTAAACTAAGATCAAGAAATCATAAACTAAATAGGTTAAGAATTGAACACTTAATCCAAAATTGAACTAACAATGGACACCAGATTCATAGTAATATATCCAGAGAAGAACAATCAGGAAGATTTATGGAGCAATTCTCACCAAACCAAATAACACAAATAGTAATCTAAATCGTAAACATACCAAAGTATATCAAAGACGTAATAACCAAAATAAATGTGAAATAGGACGCTTAATCCAAAGTCAGACTATCAATGGACACCAGATTCATAAAAGCATATTCAAAGAAGAACGACCAGGAAGATTTATGGACCCATTTACACCAATACTAAATCTCAAAACTAAATGAGGTCTACGTACACCCACATCTGGTGATACGAACCTACATAACCAAATAAACCAAATAAGTGAGGAATCAGACACTGAATCCAAAATCGGACTATCGATGGACACCAGATTTATAAATAGAGCATGTCCAAAGAAGAACGATCAGGAAAGGACCAATTCTCACTAATGCTAATAACTAAATTAGCTCTTACCCTCATCCGGTAATATGAGCCAATACCAACTAAGTAGTTACAATAAAGCAAAATTTCCTAAAGTGTGAAGCAGCATTGTCACACTTATTCAGACTAAGTAATGTAATATGTAACTGAACTAAATCAAAGATAAAGATAAATACCTAAAGTCTAAAGTCTAAAATGGACTAAAGGAATTCAGAGGCTAAATAAATTTTGAGTGTGCTGGTATTCGCTAACTATAGCATGTGGCTACAACATATGTATGAGAATAACCAGACACCGATAAAATCCCAATAGAAATCCTAAGAAAATATAAGTGGTGGACTTTTCCTATAATACCATTACTAACGATAGAAAAAAAAATATGTCGAGAACAAGCAACCAATTTTGAACAAAACTGTAGATTTATAACAAGTTCTTGCAGCATGGAATTATCCGGGAATAGTCCTAAATCTAAACAGCAATTTATGCCTAAGGAAAGAAGTGGGATTACACGAAGAGAACAACTCATTTGTCTAAACTCTTAAATAATGAAAATGACTAACTTGACATAGTATGTAGTGTAGGGATAGTTAAAGAAAAAAAAAACATAACCTGAAGTAAGATAACTAATATGAACTAATTAAACTTCCCTATCAAGTTGTGAAAAGGTAACTGGAATATTTGGACAATCACACAAGAATGGTTAGGACATGTCGCGAGCATTTCCTGACCAGAAATATTATGAGGCATAAACATCTGCCTACTCTGCAATAAACACATATAGTACGAACCTAATTGAGCAGCAGTGATCAGTTGCTGAGCTACAATCTCGAACCCACGTATTCACTAAAGCTGCGTATTGACAGATTCATTGACAGAAAATTCAGAAGAATAAATAAGAAGAAGTAAGAAGGACACCGGTCATCCTTACCTACTTCAAAATTCCAAACTAATTCCAGAACCATCCTGTATATGGAATCAGGACATAAATTATTGTAGAGTATTTAAGATTTTCATGACAAGTGAGAATAAAGCAGACCAAAGATAAAAAAAAATCACATCTTTCCAAATTGGCAAATATTGAACAAATATATCAAAACAAATACTAAGGAATCAAATATCAAAAATATAACAAACAATATATGATCCAGTAGTGTAACAACATAGTTCCATAGTTCCTTATCAGTAATAGGATTAACTATAAGTATAAATCTAAATATGTAAATATATACTAAACAACCCTCGTATCATAAGAGGTTAAAAGGAGTAATTCTCCTGGGAAAATTAGTACTTAAGAATATTAATTCATTATAAAGTGCATCATTTATAATACAAAAAAAAATGTAAGTCATACATACTAATTATATAATAAGTTATAGAAGTCATTAACCAATGCCAAAAGATACAAAAAATAGCGGTGTACCTACGTTATCTGGTGATTAAGAAAATCTTAGACTAAAATGCAAAATATAATCAAAATAAGCTAAAGACAAACAGAGAAAGAGATTATCTTAAACGAAAGTGTTAAGTTAGTCTTCTTCTGAGGATGAAGAACTAACCTCGTCGATGGTGTTATCAGGCAGTAAATCCTTTACATGAAATTGACCAATTCGTTTGTTGGTCGAATTGTCCCTTAATTCATATACCAAAGGAGATATTACCCTTACAACCGTACACGGAATGTATTTCTGGCAAAATTTTGCCGAAATAGCATCACCTTTACTTGATTTTACAAAGTTTCTCTTTAAAACTCTATCGCCAACAAAGAATCGCAAATCTCTCTTCCTCAAATTGTATTGACTTTTGTTCCGGAGGTAAGAAGTTTTTAACTTCTTCCTGATATCAGCAAAAATTGGAGGTAGAGTCTGAAGGTCATCTAGACGATGAATTCTATCGGATATTTGAGGGAGATTTGCGGAATTTTCAGAAATTAACCCAAAATAGTCACCAGATAAAGCAATGTTTCTGCCAAAATTCAAGTATGATGGGGAGCACTGTGTCACTCCATGGACAGAAGTCCTTATGGCTTGAGCTATGGAGTGAATATATTGATCCCAAGCTCTGTGATCGGGGAAAGTGTATGATCTCAATGCTGTGACAATACTTCGATTCACTCTCTCAGTATGGTTTGCTTGCGGATGGTACGCAGCATTATAAAAGATCTTCTGAACCTTGTATTTGGTTAGAAGGTCTTTAAAAGCCTTAGACACGAACTGTGGACCATTGTCACAGGAAACAATTTGGGGAACACCAAACAACAAAAAGACTTGTTCCTCTAAATATTTCACGATTGCTGGAGTTGCGACCTGACGAAGAGGAAAAACTAAAGGGAATTTAGTGAAATAATCCACAACTACTAAACAATAGGTATTTCCTTTGTAGCTACGAGGATATGGTCCAATGAGATCCAACGAGATCATTTGCCAAGGAAAATCAATGTTCCTGAAGGAACCCATGAGTCCAGCTTGTGGTAAATTACTTGGTTTACAAGTAGCACAAACCATGCACTTTGCAATATGCTTTTTTACAGATTTGCGCAAACCGGGCCGATAATATAACTCTGCAATACGGTGATACGTTTTATAAAAGCCAAAATGACCAGCAGTAACCTCATCGTGAAACATATGCAAAATGTTTTCCCGATTTGGCGTAGGTACGACTATTTTCCAGTCGGACATATTAGATAATGTCTCTACCGGATCTAAAATGTGTTTGTACAGCACATTGTTCTCTACCTTAAAATCAGGATACTTTTGTGGGTCTTGAGTAACCCTATCAATCATATTCTGATACCACGCGTCAGGAGTTAAAGAGGACAGATCTAAGACGTTAATGTCATGGAGACGGGAAAGAGCATCTGCAACTACTACCCCATTTGCCTTTCTATGGATAATCTTATAGGAATAGGCAGCCAGTTTACAGATCCATCGGGAAAGTCTCTGTGAAGGGTTTTTCATGCTATGAAGCCATACTGTGGTCTGTAATGATAGTGAAATTACGACCTTCCAAATAATAACGAAATGCTTCCAACCCATGGATAATAGCTAAGAGTTCTTTCTCCGTAGTGGAATAGTTCTTCTGTGCCTTATTCAACTTCTTGCTCGTATAAGCGATGGGGTGTTCAGAGCCATCTTTCAACTGAAATAACACGCCACCAGAAGCAGTATTAGAGCAATCAGTCATTAAATAAAAATGCTCATTAAAATTAGGTGACATCATGACTGGAGCGCTCGTTAAAGCATCTTTAACGGGCCTAAAAGCTTCATCTGCCTCAGGAGTCCAAGTAATAGTTTGTCCCTTTTTCCTGTTCTTCAGAAGATCAGTAAGAGGTGACAACAAGGTAGAGTAAGATGGTACAAACCGACGATAATAACCACACATTCCCAATATCCTACGGACTTGGGTTGTGGTCTTAGGTATAGGAAAATTCTTAATGGCAACAATTTTATCAAGATCAGTCCTTAGACCCTGATTATCAACAACATAACCCAAAAACTTAAGACTAGGACAGCAAAACTGACACTTATCTAAATTAATCGTTAGATTAGCTTCCTTAAGGCGTAAAAACAACTTATCTAAAATTTCCATATGAAGGGAAAAATCAGGAGTAACAACTAAAATATCATCCAGATAATAGAAAACATAGGGCTCTAACTGAGGACCAATGACTAAATCCATCAGACGACACATTGTCTGGGGAGCAGAAACAAGACCAAAAGGCATAGTGACAAATTGAAATAGTCCTTTGCCACTGACGGCAAAAGCAGTATACTTCTTGCTCTCTTCACTCAATGGGATCTCTAAGAAGGCCTTAGACAAATCAATAGAAGAGATGTATTTGGCATTCTGAAGTTTGCTCAAAATCACATCTATTCTGGGGATAGGATAAGCATCCCGGTTAGTGGTAATACTGTTCAATTTCCGACCATCAAAGCAGATCCTAAAGGATCCATCCTTCTTTTTCGTTAACCAAAGAGGGCTACAGTAAGACGAGGTAGAAGGTTCTATGATGTTTAACGAGAGCATCGAATCGACTTCTGTTGCTAAATCAGCCTGCCATGCTTGAGGTATGGGATACTGATAAAGTCTAAAAGGAGTGAGATTTCCCACCTCAATAGTGTGAGATATTAAAGACGTACGACCTAGTTTGTCTTTGGAAGAAAGAGTAGTAAATTTAGAGATCATGTTCTCTAATTGCCTTTGTTCAGGACTAGATAGACTAGAAAAATCATGAATAGCACTCAGAGTAGCTAAATTAAATTCAGAAATTGAAAACGAAAAATCAGAACAACTTAACGTGCTATTGAAAGCATTGAAAAAGTCCATGCCTAAAATTATAGAATTCTGTACAGAAGGAATAACATAAAATGTGATTTCTCTACATATATTTGCAACAGTGATTTCAGTTTGAAGTTTGCCTGTAATAGACTGAACTGTACCATCTGCAGTAGATACCTGCAAAGATGAAATGGGCATAATGGAAGAAGTTGCATTTTTCAATAGATGTAACGAATGTGCACCTATCAATAAAAAATTTGAGCCACTATCTAACAACGCTAAGCATGCTTGTCCTAAAATCTTAATGGGTAAATAAGGCCTATTATCATTAACCTTCCTAACTAGTAAAGAATTTAAATCTAAATCTAAAGTATTTGATTGGTTATAAATATTATATGGTACAACCATAGACATATCATCATCATCAACAAACCTAGAAGTTGATACTGATAATGGAACTATTTCACTACTGTAATCATTAAAATTGTATTTAACGCTACTGGGTAAAGAAGAATTGGTAGTTGACCATCTGTGATCACTTAAAACAGGCGGATTCAACGTTTCATGATTAGTAGTTAATTTCGGGACTGATTTTGTCTTGTGGTGTGCTTTGCTTTTTTGAAAGTTACCCCTTTCCCTTTCCGACTCGGAGATGGGTTTGGGTTGCTGGATGTGCTTGGACCAGCGGTCTCGTTTGAAGTTTGGGTTTGATTCCCTGATTGTATGGTGGACGGAGAAACGCTCAGGGGACGGACCTCCGACAATTCGGTTCCCGAACACTTAAAACAATTTCTCTTTAGAGTGTTTTCCCTACCACAACCATGGCAGAAAATACGAGTGCGAGGGATCGAACATTCAACAAACGAATGACCAGACTGACGACAATTCCAGCAGACGATAGAACTTACAACTGACACATTACGTTCAGGGCCCTTATTTTGCCAAGAACGATGACTAAAAGAGTTTGGCTGAGAAGAAAAATTAGAAGAAGGTCGAGATGTGGATGAAGACTGAGAGGACCAGGATAACGTTTCCTCTAAACGTTTACACTTTACAGTAAGGTCATCAATAGTTTGGATGTCCATAAGAGCTAGCTGTTGATGATAAAAAGGTAACAGACATTTAAGAATAATTTTTATCTTAGCAGAATCTGATAAAGAAGTCTCCAAACGGCTACACATGCCCAAAATAATGTTAATGAACATGGTGACAGATTCTCCAGGTTTCTGCTTATGGTTTTTGATTTGGTCCAATAGATCATCCTGGAATGAGTAAGGAAGAAAATCTGACTTCAACTTGTGTACCAGATCAGACCAACAAGAAAAACTACCTCTATTATTCATGAACCATGTAAAAGCTGTACCGGTAAACAGTTCAGCAGAAGTAGCAAATAAATCCTCTTCAGAGACACCTCTAGAAACACGAAGACATTCAACCCTTTCTATAAATGACATCACATCAGTGTGCTGTTTTTCACCAGAAAATGAAACACCCCATTTGTGTACTTGCACAGGTTTGGAGTATGCGAAGCTAGGAACTACATTGACTGGAGCATTAGGAGTAGATGTAACAATGTAATTAACTCTAGAATCAAGTTCACCCTCCAATGTAAGTATTCTCAGAGAAACAGTCTTTTTAAAAGATTTCTGCTCTTCGGTAGTGCAATGTAACAAATGTACGCGGCCAGAAATGTGAGCTAAACGAGAAGTTAGTCGCGCATACAAGTTATCTTGTACAGTTCCCCTGAAATCTCCTATTCTCGTCGACAAATCATCTAAGGTTTCGGATATTCCTTTCTGTTGGTCATCGAAAGGGATGTGTGTAGCAGAAATCTCTCCTATTGTCCTGTTTCTGCTTTAAATCTCCACGCAAAAGCTTGCATTTGTCTTCAACCTTTGCCGACTCTGCAGGCTTTATACCTCTAACATTCAATTCGTAATCCAATTCGTTTACCAAAAGATGCTCAACTTTGAAAGCACACATGATGAGAGAAAAAATATGGACAAAGTGATACCAAGATCAGAAATATGAAATATTAATTATTAATTATACCTAAGTTGTAAAAAAAAATGTGGACAAATTATTAGCAACACACCACCAAGATCAAAATAGCCAGCAAAAATAATATATATATATATATATATATATATATATATATATATATATATATATATATATATATAATCAAATAAATACCTTAGTTATCTTACTAAAATACTCAAAATAATTTCTAGTTATATGTAAATTATAACTATTCTAAACCAAATATTAATATATATGTAACAATTAATACTAATGATAAGTATAATACTGTTGGCTGTAGGAATAAAAGTTTATATAATATACGATATAAGTATGTGTAGGTAAGTAAGTAAATATAAGTTCTCAATAAAAATACAAAATTCAACCTAGAATGTAAGTTGTACTACTATAACCTATCACTGAGGTCTCAAAATATTAATAACTAATAAATCTAATAAATAAAACTAATAAATCAATAGTATAAGTATAAGTATACCTGTTTACTATTAATAAAAAATTTAAAGATAGAATAAATCAGCAATAATATGAGTAAAAAAAGAAAAAGCAAAAATACAAAAACTCAAGTAAGAAAAAAAAGAAATCAGCTAAAAGCTACTGTCTCAAAACCAAAAACTTGGAAAAGGCACCGCGTTGGGACGCCGATGTAGCAAAAAACTGGGGTGTGTAGGAGGAGAGATGTATAAGAAGAGTGGTCTATATATATGGGATAAAATTGATAGAAGTAAAATAGATAACAATTAATTAAAGAAGTATGAAAAAAATATTGAACGGAATGTGGCTAGGCTAGCAATGTAGGCAAGAGAATGACCACTAGAAACTCAAGGATGGATACGGCCAATTTGCATGCCTTTTAAAGACAGTAAATCAGGAAAATATGTATGATGGGTAGAAAAGAAGATATGAAAAATGAATAGATATAATGAAAATTAACAAAGAAAACAAATTGAGGGCGCCAGAAGAGGGATACTACTCTAAAAAGAGTAACGGTCACTCTTCCAGGTATCGTATACTGCTAATATTAATTAAAGTTGATGTAATAAACAAAAATGCTGTGAATGTAAAAAGGTAAGGAAATATTAATAAAAAATTATATGCAAAACAAATTCAAGTTTATTAAATATAACTTCTTAGATTTTGACAATCTCTAAGTTACCAAAAAGTATATGAAAATTTCACAATATAATATTTTAACAGAAATGTTGAAAACAACTATAATAAAAAGTTGAAAACTACACAGAATAACTCTGATATAGAGTGTACGACCTACATCTAGGTTAAAAAACAACCCTAAACAAAATAATGCTAACCTTGGAAGAACGCAAGAAGAGATACGGAGAAATCCGAGACATTCGTGGAATATCTTTTAAAAGTATTTAGTCCATTTACCAGATTAGTGCTTCTAGAACAAGAAGAACCACTTTATTCTTTTCTTGACGCTTCATATCAAATGGAACTACCAATATCCCAATTTAACATTTAAGAAACAAACCAGATAATAAAAAACTGAGATAAAACCCAATAAGACGTCAGGATACGACCTCATTACGGGTAAGGTCCTTCAAGAACTAACTCATGGTTACTACAGAATAATCACTATGATCTTTCATACTGCAGGGCCTGCGTAGCGCAAGCGGTAGGATGCTTGACTCGCAAGCTGGTGGTCCGGGGTTCGAATCCCACCGCCGGCAAGAACATCTAGACATTTTAAAAATGTCTATAGGCCCCAGGTCGACTCAGCCTGAATAAAAATGAGTACCTTGGGTAAAACCAGGGGTAATAATAGACGGTTGAAGCGTAGCACTGGCCATGTTACCTTCCTTGTATACCGTAGGCCCTAGATATAGCAGACTACCCTGCTATACTCCCAAAGCCGCGACAGCGGTATAAAACGGGAGACTATTATATATTATCTTTCATACTATGTTAAGTCTGCACTACTTCCCTTTGCAATGGAAAGTGGCACAGATTATACTCATTCAAAAATCTGGTAAAGATCCAAAAGATGTCGAGACATACCGACCAATTGGTCTGCTTCTAGTCATTTCTAAGGTTTTTGAAAAACTTTTGTTGAGAAAAATCGAACCAATATTGGACAAACAAATTCGTTAAGGATTTCTGCTTAGATGAATAGACATGTCGTGGAATGCAAATTTTAGATTCCCCATGTCTCTATCTTTATCATCGTCTGGCCATGCCTTGCAATTTTTAGAAGGCTCCAGATTAAAGCAGAAATCTGAATTTGTTTCGAAACTATCTTACCGATTTTTCTATCAGATGTCGCTATTGCGTCCATAACGAAGCCATGTTATTGTTGCTTCCTTATAAGACAGAGAAGATTATTTTTCACGTTAAGAACGGCTATAAATAACTATTCTGATGAGACTTATTAAGTCGAAATACGTATCAATAGATACATAGACGCTTTGAACGTGAAATCAAATCTTTTCTGTCTTTTTCATTTTATTCGGATCTACTCTGCATGAGTACGAGAAACAAATTCGTTAAGGATTTCTGCTTAGATGAATAGACATGTCGTGGAATGCAAATTTTAGATTCCCCATGTCTCTATCTTTATCATCGTCTGGCCATGCCTTGCAATTTTTAGAAGGCTCCAGATTAAAGCAGAAATCTGAATTTGTTTCGAAACTATCTTACCGATTTTTACATATTATATAATTTAAGAGTATTGCCTATAAATATAAATAATTTTGAAAATATGGCAGTTCCACAATTTGACGTAAAAATTTATGCATTCTTCCAAATTTTGACGGAAATCCAAATGAACTACATGAATTTATTAAAGTTTCGACAATACTTCTAAACCATTATTACGATAAACTTAGTCCAGCTAATATACAAAATAAATTTTTGCTTCACGGTATTCTAAGTAAATTAACAGGTAGAGCAAAAGAAGTAATATCTGTATATGAATGTGAAACTTTTGATGAAATAAAAAATACATTAATTCAAAATTTTGGAGATCAGAGAGATGAAAACTCGCTTACATGGGACCTAGTAAATTTGAGACAAGGTTCAACGGAATCTATCATGCATTTTTACGAAAAAGAATGGGACTTTTAAGCTGTGTTAACTATATTAACTTAACTATAACTATATATAATTACATACTGTAAATGCTGATATAAAAAGAAGCAAACAAGAATTTTTCCGTCAACAAGCTCTCACAACATTTCTAGCAGGAATACGAGAACCAATGTGTACGCTTATTAGAGCAATGAGACCAGGAAGTTTGGTAGCAGCAATACAATATGCGCAAGAAGAAAACAATGTACGATATCTTTAAAAAAATCCGATAACTCAATCCACAACATCAGGTAGGAACGAAAATCACTTAGAACGTCGACCGACCGTAAAGATCAACTCATCAAGTACTCATCTAAAAACCAAGGCCAAATTTTGCATCTCTGCAATAGCAGCAACCAGTTAGGCAATTCTACCCACAGAACCAGTTCCAATCTCAGTTCCAATAGCCACTAGTCAAATAGCCACCGAACCAGTCAAATGTATGGACACCCAAGCCGGGACAATCACAGCAGCCTAGACCGACACCTATGAGTGGAATATCAGGTACCACAAACAAGGGCCACTAAAACTTCATACCAAACTACCGAGCACAGCCAAAGTTTACCGTCGAAGAACAATATACAATGCCAAGCAGATAGGGAAGAAGATAATGCCAACTACCAGTAGGTACTATGAACCTGATTACGAAAATTTCCAAGATGGTCACAACAATCACCAACCAGAGTACGGAGAAGATGTAAATTTTCCAGAGGACCCAGGCGAAGCAGCCGAAACGTAATAGAACTCCGTTCATTTTCAGATAAGAAGGAGCTACCCTATATCGAAATTTCTAAGCCTCCTTTACGACTTTTTATCGATACAGGATCCACAAAATCTTGTGCTAATCCAGAACTAGTTTCTTCATATTTTCCAAATTACAGAAAACATAAACCTTTCGTTATTGCATCGATTTTTTAAAATTATTCACAAAAATATTGTGCTGAAATTCCTTCATTTCCAGAATTTAATTCTGACAACCAGATGAAATTTTATCTGTTTAAATTCCACAAAATTTTTGATAGCCTTATTGGCCTCGACAATTTAAAACTCTTTGAAGCCCGATTAAATTTTCCTAAATCACTTCTAGTTACAAAAAATTCTACAATCATATTAAATATTATCAAACAAATAAAACACAATTTTATTCCATTCACTTGGAACCAAATTCCATTAGCCAAGTCAAAGTTCCAGTAAAAGAAAAAAGAGAACTATCATTATTCCCAGAAGACGTAGTAAGAGAATCTCTTACCAACGCCGAAAACCATCTCGCTTGGACCGAAATTGCCAACTTCACGTCAGAACCTATTCATCTTTCCCTTACAGAACCACTTGATACTAAGGAAATATACATCGAAGATTTTCATATATATATATATATATATATATATATATATATATATATATCTTTATATATATATATATATATATATATATATATATATATATATATATATATATATTCCATGAAAACGACCCCGGGACCAGGATACAGGCAAGATATCGACGATTTGATTAAAACCGAACATCTTAACCGAGAAGAAGAGGAACAAGTTCGCCGCCTATGCCGAAAATGTTCTGATATATTTTACCAACCAGACACTCCTCTAAGCTTTACCAACGAAGTTAAACACCATATCAAAACCAAAGATGAAGAGCCAGTATCTACAAAATCGTACCGGTACCCATACGTACATAAGGAAGAAGTAAAGAGACAAATATCTTCAATGTTCGACCAAGGCATCATTAGACCAAGTCAATCACCATGGTCGTCATCCATATGGATCGTGCCAAAAAAACCAGACTCGCTGGTAAAATAAAGTGGAGAATAGTGGTAGGTTATAGGAAGATCAACGAGAAAATAAGAAGACCGATATATGATTTCTCATATTACCGATATTCTTGACAAATTGGGACGATGTCAGTATTTTACCACCCTCGACTTAGCGCCGGATTTCATCAAATTGAGATGGCTAAAGAAGACATTCCCAAAACACCATTTAATGTGAAAAATGGATACCATGAATATGTAAGAATGCCAGTTGTTGGACTTAAGAATGCTTTGGCTACGTTTCAACACATGATGGACAACGTATTAAAAGGACTCCAATGACAGATCTGTCTCGTCTACATGGACGACGTAATCGTGTATTCAACATCACTGCAAGAACACATTGTAAATCTCACAAAGGTATTTCAACGACTAAGAGAAGCCCGATTAAAAATTCAAGTGGATAAATGTGAGTTCTTAAAAAAGGAAGTTAATTTTCTAGTACATGTAGTCACACAAAAAGGAATAAAACCAAATCCAGCCAAAATAGAAGCGATAGTAAAATACCCAATTCCGAAAACAGCAAAGGAAATAAGAGGATTTCTTGGACTCCTGGGATATTCCAGGAAGTTTATTCGAAATTTTGCAAAAATCACAAAACCTCTAACAAAAATGAGTGAAAAAGAATGCTAAAGTCAAACATACTATTCTTCGTTCACAAATTGTTGAGAGCACGAAATATGCCTCAAACTCATAAAATGGTCATAAATCATAGGCGTTCCTAAGGTGTTTATTCATTAAATAATAATATAATGTTTTAATACTGTTATATATAATATTGATAATATTTTAATACTAATATATTTAGCAAAAAAACAATTAAAACTTTCACGACTAATGTTGGTTATTATATTATATTAATAAAAATAAGAATTTAACCATTAACAATTTTGTAAATAAGAATACCTTATCTCTTTGGATATTTCAGTATTAATCTTCGCGTTTAATCCCTTTACTAGAAAACCTGGAATTCATATCCGAAGGTACTATTCGTTGCAAGATAATTAAGATGGAATTCCCCAGATTTTTAATAATATAATTATATTCGAAACTCAACTTGAAAGGGTGAAGATATTACGAACGAAAACAATTTTTTTGTTTAGTACGTTTTTGATCGCATGTAATTTACGGCTCGTCGGTGTTTCCGCGTCTACGGCAGTAATTAGCGTCTCGAATATTTCTTTTGCGAATTATATGCAGTGCGTGAGTGATTTTTTATTCCATATACCTACCAACATATACGTACCTTTCGCTCGTGGTCGTTTTGTTGGATTGTTTGTGATGGCTTCATCATCAAGTTTTACACCAGTACTGTTGCGTACAGTCAGTAAGTCGAAAGTTGTGCCAACATGACCGAAAGAAAAAAACACGGTATAGCTAACCCAAACACAAACGAACACTTAAAGAGAGAAAAAAAGCCTATTGAAATTGATGCATTTGCCAAAAATGGTATTCGAAGGAAAATTCATGGATTTTTTTTTCAAAAAAGAAATACCAAACCTAAACAAAATTTTACAAGAAGTTAGAGACGACCCGGATTTGCCTCATATCGGACGAACTAAATTGTGGCAAGTTTTAAAAGAATTAAATTTCCGGTGGGAGAAATCAGACCGAAAATCACTTTTGATTGACCGGGAGGAGAAGATGATGTTGGAGAAGAAATTATCTAAGATTCATACAAAAATTCCGGGCTGAAGAAAGGCCCATCTTCTACCAGGATGAAACGTGGGTAAACTAAGGTCATACTCTAAAAAAAAATTGGTCAGATAAAAATATATTAAGCTCCAGGCAAGCCTTTATGGAAGGTTGGTCTACTGGTATCTCCCCACCTTCTGGTAAAGGCAGTAGATTAATAATTTCTCACATTGGCAGTGAAAAAGGATTTGTTAAGCATGGTTTGTTGGAATTTCATTCCAAAAGCACAAAAGACTATCACGAGGAGATGACAGCCGATGTTTTCGAAGAGTATTTTGAGCAAATGATTGAACACATACCACCAAATTCAATTATAGTATTAGATAATGCACCTTATCATTCACGACTAGTAGAAAGACTTCTAACGAATGCGTGGAAGAAACAGGATATGCTTGACTGGCTGCGGAATCAGTATCTGCCTTACGAAGATGGAATGGTAAAAGCAGAACTTTTAAAAATCGCCCGTTTAAAAACACAAATCTAAGTTCAAGAAATACGTAGTTGACAAAATGGCGGAAAGGCGAAACATCACAGTCTTTAGACTTCCACCCTACCACTGCGAAATAAATCCAATTGAACTCATTTGGGCACAAATGAAAAGTTATGTGGCTAGAAAAAATACGTCATATAAAATACAAGCTGTACGTGAATTGTTATACGAGTCTTTATAACATATTACAAAACAAAACTGGAAATATGCAGTAAGACATGTAATAGAAGAAGAACAAAAAATGTGGGATCTTGATAACATAATTGATGCGACCGTAGAGATTATTAACCTAATTATTAACCCTCAAGACGACTCGTATTCCGAAGTTGATCCTATTTATTTTGAATTTGAATAGTTTTCTAATCGTAATTATATAAGGTAAGTAATAGTAGTTGTAATCGTAAGGTATTAAAGGGGAAAGGCGCAAAATGTCGCCTGTCAAAATGTTCAATGTGTTTTAAATGTATCCATTTTTTTTTCAAATCCTGAGAAAACTAAAAAGCATTTTTGAAAAATTTAAAGGCAGAATGAAATATTTTTTAGAATAAATAAAAAGTTTCTTTTGCATGCAATATTTTCAATTAAAAATTATACTATATTTTCTCTTTTATTTTCACCCCTGTTACATAACATATTAAAATAAACATTGTAGAAGTTTTCAGGGACTTTCTGCCCTGAGTAATAATGTAATCTTTCATTCTGCGTTTAAATTTTCCAAAAATATTTATTAGTTTTCTCCGGATTCGAAAATAATGGATACATTTAAAACACATTGGAAATTTTGCCAGGCGACATTTGGCGCCTTTTTCCTTAATTAAATAAATGTATCTTTTACAAATGGCAAGAAACTTTTTATTTTTGAATAAAATAAATAAGTTTTATTAAAAAATACAATTTACATAAGTAAGTACAATTTAAAAAATATATTTATTTAGTTCAAATAAATGTTTCAATCATATACTCTACGACACTGGTCGTTCATCTCCAAACATTCAAAATACCCCCGTAATAGGATTATAAGGTATTGTATTCCTTCAGATATAAGGTGGGTTAGTCGAAAACGTCTTAAACCGTCAGTTTTAGGTTGGTTTTTACTATTATATCGTATTACCTATCCTCTCTGTATTTCAGTTTTCTAATTAGGGTTAAACTTGTAGTGAGCTATCAACAAATTGTGAACCGAGTATAAGTACTTTCTCAAGGACCAGTTAGCAGTGATAAACTGATTACTTTCGCTTCCAGAACATTGAATGAAACAGAAACCAACTACTCAACAATAGAAAAGGAAATGTTAGCAATAGTGTGGGCAACTAAGTATTTCCGACCTTACTTATTTGGAAGGAAATTTAAAATACTTTCAGATGACCGCCCCTTGCAATACCTGTTTTCCTTAAAGAAACCGAACTCGAAATTAGTAGGTACGTTGAAGACTAAAATTAGAAGAATTTGACTACGGGGTAATTTACAAAAAAGGCAAAGTGAACACCAACGCAGATGCATTGTCTCGAATTGAAATATACACAAAAGAAATTAAGGACAGTGATTCACAAATTAAGGAAATTTTTGATGATTTAATCAACACGGAAGATGATGGATAGTCAACATATAATTATCCAGATGAAGATCGAAAAGTCAACGAGATTGTAATGGAAAAAGCAAATCAATTAATTCCAGAAAATATCTCAGACGATATGGTTGAAACAGAAGATCAAAACATAGACGAAGACGGAAATGAAACAAAACATACAGCAGCAGAAAATCCAGTTCTTGGCATACCTATTTCAAAAAAGTCACATAACTTTTACAATAACCAAATTATTATCAAAACCATCCACTACAGCCCACGACCTCCAGCAATTGCCCAAACTTTTCCTAATAAAAAGCATTATCACATTCAGCTATCGGAAGACCACTTACAAGCCGATACTATAAAATTTTTCAAGCAGCACCTCAACCCAAAAAAGAAGTATGCAATTTTATTTGAAGACGAAGTAGGCATTGCAGAAATTTGCGAAATTATCAGAAAAACGGGTAAAAATAACGCATCATAGAGAGACAACTAAACTTAAGAACTATACAAGGAAGTTAACCGGTATATACAAAAAAACAAAGAAAAAGTTATCGAAAAGAGAAACAACTCATTACGTATAAAAGAAAAACAAAAATTTATACCCGGAAAACAGTCACCAGAAACAAACTACTTCCGCGATATTCTGGAAAACTTATAAAAGAAAATAAGGAAGTGACTGTTAATACATCAAAAGCCACAGTTCATAAGAAAAATATAAAACATCAACCAAAGTCAAAAACTAATTCTTAACCCTGACAATCGGAAAGGAATTGAAGACCAAGGACCTGAAAGACAACCCAGGAATATTTCTCCTCAATCTGGTACAAGCAAAGATTTACATTACTAACACACAACCAAGAAATAATAAAGTAAGAAAAATAATATCAACAGGAATCTCAATAAATTCATTTTTGACATTGCAAGCAACAAATATTCTGGACCAATTAAATTTAACTCCTCACATTATCCAGAGTTATATATGTTCAAGAATAACCATCCCAGATAAATTACTAGTGCTTCCCAAAATTAGGATCACAGAAATTCAAACCATTCAGGATAAATCACATCAACTTAGACAAACTCCATAAACCCTCTAGAGAAGAAGAACATCTTGAGACAATTAACTCAAAATCGTGGAACCATAGACGTAACCATTTTTGGACAACTAATATATATATATATATATATATATATATATATATATATATATATATACATATATATATATATATATATATATATATATATATATATATATACATATATATATATATATATATATATATATATATATATAATCTATATTAAAATATCATTCTCTCTACAATACGACATATCATTCTCTCATACAATTTTATGTTTATGACATTCTTTGATTGTTGGATAGGCCAAAATTGACGAAATGACCCTGAAGATAATCTAGGAAGCGAAAGTACTTGGGCAAGATTTAATTAATAAACTGTGCTCGATATCTCCCTTTTATTTGATCAAAGTTTATTAAAATTATCTGGCTTATATATGTTATAGGTTCAAAATTCTAGCAACTGAACTCCAGAAGAAGTCAATCTAAAAATTTTGTTCATCGCTCACAAAACTTCTTCAGAGGATGGAGTGGTTATAGTACAATGACTGCTAGAATCCAGTATATTCGATCACGCGAATTCAATAAGAAGTTACCGCCTAACAGCACCGAACCGTCTGGAACCTTGCAACATCAATTGCGACGAATTAGAACAGCAAATTCAGCAAGTGGAATTGTTAGAAATAAAGCATTGTAAAACCTCTTTTTTTTTAGTCTGACAATCTGACAGTATATTTGTATTTGAAGTCTGAATAATAAATTTTGAATTGTAACTAAAATCTTTGCTAGTGTAAATAAAAATTTATTTTGAGTATTTGTGCTTTTTAAAAGTGTTTTTCAAAAGAACATTCATAATTCGTGTGAAAAATATCAAAAAAATTAGGTTAAAAAAATTGAATTTTAACTATCAAAATCGGTATACTTTCGTAAAAAAATGTTATTTTCTCGGGTTCCATTAAGGCAACTTGCTTCATTTTAATCCGAGATAAATTAAATAGAGGCGTCTAAAAAACGCATTACCAAATGCCAGAGATGCTTAAGTTTTGTTATAAATAAATAAGTTTATTTATACTCTAGTCGTCAGAGACGAAAATCTCACTGAACCTCTAAAGCTCATACGAACAAGCTGAATTTTTCTGGGAATTGTAATTTTGGGACTCCAAAAAATATACAAAAAAGTTTATTATTCCTACCCCCCGCTACCGCCTAAAACCAAACCCCCCTCCCGTAGGGGAAAAACGAAAAAATCGATTTGCCAAAAATCTGTGCGTGGTAGAAAAAAATATTTCAAATAAAAAATGTAGCTGAGACAATTTCGAACAAAAATGTTTAATAAACTATTTTACATAAAATAAACCGTTCTCTCAAAAATATAGCTTGAAGCGACGCGGCTACGCGCGCCAAATCAATTTTTAATCAAATTTGTATCAATTCGACAGTAAAAATTCGATATCTTTTGATCAGAGTGTTCTATCAACAAAAATAAAAAGCATTTTAAATGAGAAAAGTGCAGATTTTTTATATAATTTTTGTATTTTGTCGCAATTAAAGTCAGTTTCTATAAAAGTGGTCCATTGGTCATTAACCGGTCAATATGGAAATTTCATTGTTAAAGCCCAGTCTTAAAAACCTATGGCATGAAATTTCGGTTTAGAGTTTTGGCAACAAATGTGAGGCATTTAAAATATGCTTAAAAAATGCCTAATTTAAACTTTCACATTACAAACGATCTAAATCATTTAAAACTACTTTTAAACGTACGTTTTTATAAACTACTCTACTTTAGTTACAAATTTCACCAAATGTCGTCTTCGTGGAAGTATTTTCCGTGACGTGCAGTCGTTTTTAATTTGAAAGTTTAAATTCTGCGTTTTTTAGCCAAACTTCAAATTTCAAATGCCTCACATTTGTTGCCAAAATTTCATAGTGACTGGTTAATGGAAAAGTGATACATTTTAATGATCTCATGAGAATCATAAAAAATGGTAAAAATCGCGAAACGTTTATAACTAAGAAACTGACTTTAATTGTGACAAAATACATAAATCGAATATCGATGTACATATTTATATCGAATATTTATGTATATTTATTTCTCGTAGTCCACGAATATCAATATCAATGGTTTGTTGTATTCTGTAGACGTCCCCTCTGGTTCTTTATGACTAGTAAGTAGTCGTTAGTGTCTACCATGTGTGCCAAGTGTGCATCGCACACGGGCGCCCAACAATAGGGGCGGCCAAAAGCAGTCCACCGATGATAATACTTTTTTAAAAAGAAAATAAATTCAAATAATTAAATAATAATGATTCAGATAATTCTGTGAACTCAATATTCCAAACAATAATAATTATTCAGTACGTGATAATACTCAAATGCGTTTCATTTATCATGTATACTTCTTTTTTCATCCTAATCTAAAAAAAAATGTAAGGAAATATTATTTATTGTATGAACTGCCGCCCTTTTGCAGGTACAGTCATAAAGTAGTTTCGGGAATACTTTTTAATTCAAAGCGGCTGGCGGCTTTCGGACTTCAGTTATTTAGGATTTCACACGTAGATACTTTACAAGAATTTAGGCAAGTGGTTGTAAAGTTTCTGTTATAATATTGTTCCTATGGTTATGTTTATAGATGAGTTATTATGTTTTATGTTCAGTCTTAGTTGAGAATTCGATGAATTTAGACACGCTTTTGATAAACGATTTTGTTTGTAAAATACAGTAGTTTACCCGTTTCTTTTGCACGGTAGGTACTGTATTTCGAAGTAACGTCGAGATCATAGCAATTTTATTCGTATACGCGTTACGGCTACATATTATTTGGAGAAAATTATTTGGACAACTTATTTGAAATGTTTTTGGATTTATTTTGTTAAATTCGCCCGATTTCGTTCTTAAGTGATAATTTCAAAGGCTTTCAATATAGAAAAATAAAAGAGGCAAAAACTGAGGAGAAAAAAAAACTTAGCGGTGCACTGGAATAATTTTTGATGAAAAACATACATGAAAATATAAATAAAAATAAAATATAAATTTAGGACCTTTAACTTCAAGCGAAGTCCAAACCATAGAAAAAAGTACCAAATAATTGAATATTCCTGCGGATAGAGGTGAAGGATTTGATGACAATAATAGCGATAGTGCGAGTGCTGATGCTGAAACGCCTGAACCTGAAATCACCAACCAAGACAGAACAATTAATGTTCCAGTTAATCTGGTATGCAGTGTAAGAAGGTCCAGCATATACTTGGTTTCAGAGGATACCGGAAAATGGCCTGCAAGTATAAAGCCAAGTGAAGTTCAATTTGTTGTTGAAAATGTTCCTCAGCAAATTACAAACATTAACTTCCCCAGAGATACAAATAATAGGAAATTTTCAGAAACTTATTATTATCGCACATTACCTAATCAAGACCAAATTCATCGCCCGTGGTTACTTTACTCATTATCACTAAATAGTGTCTTTTGTGCACCTTGTAAACTGTTTTGCTGTGATGAAAGCAGCCGACAATTACGTAGTGGAATTAATGGGGTAAGTGACTTTCAACATTTAGCTATTATTTTAAAAAGACATGAATCCGGAGCAGCTCATATAAAATATTCTCCAAAACTGTTTGAACTACCTACAGCATTAAAAAAAGGATTATATTAAGTGGAGAAAAAACATTGGGGCGCTGTTGTTGGAAGATTATTATCAATTGTAAAATTTTTATCTAAACAATGTTTAGCTTTTAGAGGATCATTCAATAAGTTATTTGAACCAGATAATGGAAATTATTTGCAGTTGGTTGAAATGATTTCTAAGTTTGATGCTGCATTATCAGAGCATCTTCGTCGTGTGGAATCCAAGTGTACAAATATACCACATTATTTAGGATGGCAACATCAAAATGAATTGATTGTTTTATTGGCAAACTCTGTTCAGGACGTTATCTTAAAACAAATTCGAGAATCTAAGCACGTAGAATAAATAACAATTGTAGTAAGATGTGTTTCAACTTCAACACCAGTTCAGATATTTGAATACTTCTTGGGCTTTTCTACTGTAACTGACGTACCTGGACAAGGTCTGTTTGAATTTATAGAAAATAAACTGAATGGATTAAATATAAATATTAATAATTTGTGTGGACAGGGTTACGATAATGGAGCCAATATGCATGGTAAACACATTGGATTGCAGAAGAAAATCTTAGACAAATATCCTCGATCATTTTTTATTCCCTGTTCTGCGCATAGTTTAAATCTAGTGCTGAATGATGCAGTAAAAATAAGTTTTGAGTCAGTGGAATTTTTTAATACTGTACAGGAACTATATGTATTTTTTTCTTCTTCCAATATTAGATGGAACATTTTATTAAAGCACCTTCCAAAGTTGACATTAAAAGCATTGTCGGACACGCGATGGGAGAGTCGGATCGATGCAATCGCACCATTAAAAACCCAGATTAGTGAAATATATGATGCTTTAGAAGAACTGCAAAATGATAACACAAGGGATATGAATACTAGGACTTTGGCAAAATCCCTTAAAAATAAAATTTGAAAATTCAAATTCATGTGTTTTGTTGTAGTGTGGCAACATATTTTAAGTAAAATGAACGTGGTTAGCAAAATCTTTCAAAGTCAAAAATTTGACATAAAATCTTCACTTGATGCACTTGATAATTTAAAAAAATATTTCATAACCAAACGTTCTGATGAACATTTTCAAAATTTTGTAACCGAATTCAGAGAGATATCTACAAAAGCTAACATAGATGAAGATTTCCCTAGCTCCTCTACCGAACGAATTAGAAGAAGAAAAGTGCATTTTGAGTATAAAGGAGCTGATGAACCTATATTATATCCGGAATTGTCATTTAAAATAAATTTTTATTTTAAGATTTTGGATGCTGCAATAACAGCAATTAAAGAACGGTTCCAATTACTTCAACAGCACACATACATCTTTAGTGTAATATATGGCATAAACAAAGTTAAAAACGATGATGAACTTAAAACTAATTGTAAGAAAGTGCATCAAGCCCTTACAGATATAAACAGCTCAGAGACTGACATTAGTGCAACTGATCTATATGAAGAAATTAAAGCTATTCAATCATTTTTTTTCCGCAGAAAAAAGTCCTAGTGATATTCTTGAATATATTTACGAAACTAATCTTGTATCAACATTTCCCAACTTAACTATAATAGTACGTATATTCCTAACTCTACCTGTTACTGTAGCTACGGGTGAGCGGTCGTTTTCAAAACTTAAGATTATTAAAAACTATTTGCGATCCTCAATGAAGCAAGATAGACGTTCTGCTTTAGCAATGTTATCTATAGAACATGAAGTGTGTGCGACATTGGACGTTAAAGATATTTGTCAAAAAGTTTTCCGAGACGAAAGACCGAAAAGTGCGTTTTTAGTTTTTTTATGTGTTTATGTTTCTATTCACGGTTTATTTTAATTAAATGGGCGTTTAAATTAGGATATTATAATATACATATTCTGGACGTTGGATCATGGTTATTAAATTAGGATAAAGGACGTTTAAATTAGGATATTAGGATATACATTAGGATAATATATGGACGTTGGATCGTGGAGATTAGTCTAAATATTCAAGTAAGTATTTATCTATTTACAAATTATTATTGTTATATTATGCATCTTCTGCACATTTCTTTAAATAATAGTATGTATGTCTAAAGTGTTGGAAGGGGGGCGGCAAATATTAAGTTGCACACGGGCGGCCAATACCTTAGCGGCGGCCCTAACTTAGTCATAAAACAATGACTGCATTGTTCCATTGAGATGGAGTTTTTCCTTGGTAGATGCATGCGGTGAAAAGCTTGGCCAAAGGCTGAATAATTTTATTTTCACCTTGTTTGATCGCCTCGGTCACTACTTCCTCATCGCCAGGGAATTTGTTATTTTTCATTCCTAAAAGTGCCGTTTTGATTTCGTATGGAGTTATTTCTGGCATGAATTCTGATCCCTAGATTGTGATTTTGGACAGGGGTTGATCTTGCCTTTCGTCGGTACTCTCATAGATTTCACGATAAACGGATTCGACAATTTTAAGAATGTTAATTCTATCCGTAGTAATTTTTCCATCTTTGTTTCTTATTTTGCAAATATTTTTGTTATCTATGCTGTTCGTATTTTGCCTCAAAACTTTTCAACTCTTGTTTTCTTGAATTATTTTAGTTATTACACTTGTATTGTTTTCTTTAACGTCTTTTCGGATTGAGCGGTGGATATCTTTATTTAATTTCTTCATTATTGTGTAGTTGGAGCCGTATTTTTTCGTCAGCTGTCTTCTTTTAGCTATTAGCTCTTTGGTATTTTGGCATAGTTTTTTTTTATTGGCCGGAACGGTCGGGCAGCACTCCCTTTCCGTTTCTTTTAGTGCCTTGGTTATGTCATAATTTGTTTGATCTAAATCTTCTATTTCATCTTGCAAGTCTTGTATATGTCTGGTTAGTGTATCTTCATAGAGGTCGTTGTTTTCTGGGGGAATCCATTTCTTTTTTCGTGTTTTTAGGATCATCTTTGTTCTTTCCAATTTGACATTTAATAGTATCTCGGCTCGGATTAATCTGCGGTCGCTTCCTATTGAAAATTTGTTGAGTACTTCGATGTTTCTGATTATTTCTTTTTCTGTTATGGTATAATCTGGGCTGATCCATGTCTATTAACGCTGAGGCTTTTCAACTGAGATATAGAACAAATTTTCAAAACAATCAATTTCGTGAAAAATTGGATTTTAAATTTGGTAATAGGTTGACCGAATAATAAAGCGCCATTTTGTACCTACCTGCTTAAATGATTAATGATTGAAAGAGATCGTAAGATGTGCAATCGTTAGACTCCCCATAATTTGACTGTTACCCGTAAGAAGACACTTGTCGATTGGTGCTGCGTATGGGTGTTTCAAGTCGACTCTAAGACAACAAAAGTAGCCCGCGCTCGCAGCGTTGGCAAACAAATGGTGGCGGAATTTTTTTGGATAAAGGGACATATTGCCATGGTTTCGTTAGAGAGTGGTAGACCCACCAATGCTGAATGGTACACAACAACTAGTTTTCCAGAAGTGTGATTGAACAATTGCCAGCTCTCGTATAACATCGAGTATTTGAAGGCGAAAAACAAACAGTTTACTCATTGTGTACTCAAAAATTGGTTGAATAGAAGAGGAGATAATTGAAATTTTTAAGCGCAACTTGATTCTAAACGCGCAAAATCAATTTAGATTCAGCTGCGACGGCCGCTTTCCCTTTAATTTTTGGACGGACAGACTACTTTTAATTGACATTTTAAGCAACTTCTAGAGATCTGTGACTAATGTTAATTTGTACCCAATTAGTGCTTTGTATGTTAAAGGTTTTTATTAAAAAACAGATCTTACATATATTGTAAATCGCAGTCAACTTTAATCCGTACTACTTTTTGTTTGTATAACATCTGTGCAGTGATTGTATACTGCAACCTGGTCACAAATGACCAATTATTATCATTTTCTGACCTAACTTAATAAACAGCAAATACTTAAATCTAAGGGCTTACCCTATGGCTTACTCTTATTTTATCTATCAACTAATGCACTACAACTAACATACAATAACATCACAGCACTATACTCTGCTTTTTATACTAAACTTTTACACATTTACACTAACTCAAATGGTTTTGTCCTTATGAGTCTTCTCTTTAGTTCAGTGTTGTCAAGAAGCTGAATTGCCTCGACATTCACATGACTATGCAGCCTCTGTTCGTGACTTGCTGCTGTTCTCTTGATTATTTCGGTCACAGTTTCCATACCCAGGTCCTGGTGGAGGTTACTGTTACGGATATACTAAGGAGCATCAACAGTGTTTCTCAGTACTTTGTTTTGAAATCTCTGGATATGTAGATTACTAGCTTTGGTACAGCCCTAGAGTTGCCATTCATATACCCATACTGTCCTCAGTACTTGCTTGTAAATGGATAATTTATTATGAATGGATAAGGTTGAATTTTTTCCAATCAGCCAATACAATTTCTTATATCTAATATCAAGCTCCCCTCTTTTCCTTTTGACATGGACTTTCCAACACAGCTTCGCGTCTAGTGTGATGTCCAAGTATTTTGCTGATGTTGCATAAGGAACTTAGGTATTATTTACTTACTTACTATACTACTTTTCTTACCTTACTATAACTGGTAAATTTTCTATTTTTTATTTGTGAAGTTAATGTGTGCAGATTTCGTCTCATTTAATTTTATTCGCCATTTTCTGGTCCAGTTATGTATTTTATTTACTGATAGTTGCAGCTAATCAGTCGCTTCTTCACTAGTCTCTCCTATCGCTAGTATGGCTGTATCATCCGCTAAGGTGACAATAGTGTTTTGTTCTAGCTCTGGAATGTCACACGTATACAAGTACAGGACCGGGACCGGACCTAAGACACTCCCTTGTGGCACGCCAGCTTTGATCTCCCTTAAGTCGGTGTACACTTCTTCTTGTTTTACTCTGAAATATCTATTCGCAATGTATGATTCTAAGATTTCTGAATACTGTTTAGGCATGTACGTTCTTAGTTTATAGTTTAAACCCCCATGTCAGACTTTATCAAACGTCTGTGCTACGTCCAAGAAGATTGTAGAGCAGACTTTCTTTTCGTCTAATGTTTTTTCTATTATATTCATTATTCTGTGAACTTGATCTATAGTGGAATGTTGATTTCTGAAACCGAATTGATAATTTGGTATAATATTTTTTTCTTCCTATTATTGGTTTTAATGTTTTCAATCGAAGTTTTTCAAATAGTTTAGACATCACCGGAAGGAGTCATATTGGTCGATAGGATGTCACTTCTTTCAATCCAATATTGACTAATAAAAAACTGACTGGGAGAGCTTCAAAATAAAACTTGAACACAAAATTATATTATATTCGCCTAACAGAAAAGTAGAATATAAACACTAGGGACGCGTGATATATTCATTCCAAGTATCTAGAGATGCTGAAGAGGTATCTACTTGTTACAAAATCATTTATACTGTAACTGATTATATACAAAAGCGTATCAAAAGTAACAAGTAGAAACTCACAAGTAACGACAATCTACACCTCTAAACAAAGACGCATAATTTGCAGTTTTAACAGATATGGATTCAATAATCCTTACGAATCACATTTATGTCTGTTGAATTTAATTATATATATCATTTTTACTTTTAATAGCTCTAGATATATATATATATATATATATATATATATATATATATATATATATATATATATATATATATATATATATATATATATATATATATATATATATATATATATATGTGTGTGTGTGTGTGTGTGTGTGTGTGTGTTGGTATATTTATAGTGTTGGTTTATAATTATAGTGTTATTTAAATAAACTTAGAACTGTGAACATTTGTAAGGTGTTTGCTGTTTTCTCTCAAGTAAGTAAATTTAATATCTATTATAATAATTATTATGATGATAAAAGGGTTGCAAGTGTAAGTCCATAATTGAACAGATATATTAAAAAGGTCAATACTCACAATCTAATATTTACTTTCAAAGTTTTACAGAAATGATCGGTTTCGAGGCTTACAATATTTGCCTCATCCTCAGGTCCAGCAAAGAGTTTATTTTGTTAAAAAACAATAATATAGGTATCCATAGTTGTCCAAATATTTTTCCTAGCAGGATGGCTTATAGAAGGGCATATCTGGATTCATTTCGCATAATGTGTATAAAGTACTGTAACTGTCGAGATTTGATGGTGGTCAGTACCTCTCGGTTCTTCTTCATTCTTCTGAGGACCTCCTCATTGGTGACTCGGTCAGTCCACGGGATTTTAAGTATTCTCCGATATAGCCACATCTCAAATGCTTCCAATTTTCTGCACATATCTTCGTTCAAGGTCCACGATTTAACACCATAAAAAGAACAGAGAAGACGTAGCATCGCAGCATTCTTACTTTTATACCACGAGAGAGGTTGTGGCTCTTGAAGAAGGCTCCCATCCGGTTGAAGGTGGATCTAGCTTTTGATGTGGAAATGAGTAGCAATGATAAATAAAAGATACGAAATAATTCGAAATTACATAAACACAATGGAATATTTTAAAAATGAAAAACTAACCCATTTTACTCATTGTACCTATGTAGTTTTCCCGTACTTATTTTTCGTAATTCGATATTACTTATATGTAATACTAAAAAGTTTTTTTCATCATTTTCAAAGAAAACCTTTCGTTTTACATCCGCAAAGTATGTTCCTTTGTGCGTTGTCGCCTATGCAATACTTGGGGACCATCTATCGATGGATTCATATACAGTTTTGTCTCCTGAATCAAAATCTGAAAACGGTATTTTGATATTTCGAACCATCTTCGACATAACCGGCATCAAAGTCAAGAATAGTGACGTCACAATTCTTCTAAATATACATTCGTTTTTGCTGACACAAATAAATGTTAAATCGAAATCAAAACGTCGACTTAATAAATTTTATTTATTAATGTTAATGTAATGTTAAATGTATAAGTCTATCTACCCAATAATATATGTATAAGTATTTTCCCTAACTTTTACACAAGAAGTCTCTTTTTATATCATTAATGATAATATTATTACTTATTTCCAAATATTGGTCTTAAAGCGTAAAATGTATAAAAACAACTTTCTATTTTTTGCCTTTTGATTAATACCATAATTAACTAATGATGTGTGAATGACAGTTTACAAAAACTAATATTTGAGTATACTTCTTTGAAAGATTAATCATTGATTACTATTATTTTAACAGTAATCCTAAAAATTATAAATTAATTCATTTCCAATTCAGATGTTATAGGCTGCTAGAATCTTAATACAACCCTGTACAATTATATAAACATCAGGTTTCGCGTGTTCTGTGCATGCATTTGTTGACCGCTACTTTTCTGTTAAATGAATTTAGATAATCTTGCTGTACCATTGAGAAATACGAGGCAACTTGATGACGAATTAGAAGTTTTTATAAAAAATATCCAACAGGTAGCTTGGTAAAATACTCCCACAATAACTTAGACAACAATAACTAGAACAAAAGGGAACAACTGTCCAAAAGAAATCAGAGAACTCATAGTAGAAAAAAGGAAGTTAAGAAAAAAGTGGCAGCAATACAGAGCTTCACGAGACAAAACTAGTCTAAATAATGCTACACAAAAACTAAAAAGGGAGATAAAGAATATAAAAAATTCAACAATTAATTCTTTTTTAAGTAATTTAACAGCTGACCAGAACACAGTCAGTGTTCACACATTATTCGTTATGGAAGGCAACAAAAAGAATGAAGTAACGAAAAGAAAGCAGAACGATTTGCAGATTATTTAGAAAGCACGTTCAAATCCAACGACATGGTGAATAACTGAGAAGAACCATTTCAAACTGAAGAAATAATAACGTTGACACCATTCAAAGAAGTATCAACAGAGATGAAAGAGAATATAAATCTTAAAAAAGCTCCAGGATATGATCTCTGGAAAGTAGCCGAAGTCATTATGATCGCCAATCCAGGTAAACCTCCGAACTAATGAACCGATTCTTTTCCTTTCTTTTGACGCGCCTTTCGACAAACTTTTAATATCCGTTTTAAAAATTAAAATTATTTAACAATTAATGAAGTTATTCAAATTGTTTATTACCCTAAAATTTAAACAATTTTTTAAAAAATTCCCTAGGATCTTCTAAACGACGAATTTTAATTTTTCAAAATAGGTTTGAAAACTTGAATGCTCTACAACATTAAAACAAATTAAGTATCTAGAAGTTTTAGTTATTAACCTGTATAATTTTAAAAATTATTTATAAAAAAAAATTAGATTGCAAAAACTATTAAATCGAGTTAAATGAAGTTTTGTCTGATAAATAAACATATTCATCTTGGAACATAAAGATCCCAAGTTTGATTTTAGTATGAAAAATAAACTCACCAAAAAAGCTTTTTTTTAACTGTTTTTTTAGTATTTTTTCAATAATAATCATAATTCTTAAGATTTAAACTATCATTAGCTTATGTAAAATTTAATTACAAAACTTTTATGTCCTATACAAAATTATTCTAAAACTACTAGTTCTTGAAATATATGCGAAAAAAAAAGGAGGAAACATATCGAATTTTTTTCATAATTTGTTCAATAAAAAGTTAAGCCCACATTTTACAACTAACGCATAGTGTTGTGCAAAATACTGCGATTATATACTTCACACCCAACTCAAAGCAGATACCGCCTGGACTAGTTGTTTACTTGGTACCCAGGACTCATACCCATACATAAGGATTGGTCTATATTTATAGCATTAAAAATATTTGTTTTAGTTTCTTTCGTCGTTTCTTTCTTATTAATGATTTTTCTTCGTATTTTCTGGTATAATTTATTCGTTTTATCTCTGCTTTTATTTATCTTTACTGCTTGTCTGTCAATTTTTTCAATTTTCACTTTTAAGAATTCAAACGTTTTCACCTGTTTCTGTTCCTTCAATCTGGACTTGCATATCTACTCTGTCTTTTGCCGAGACCACCATTTTTAATTTATACTTGTCCATGTTTATACTTAATTTGTTTAAAGCTTTGTTCCATATTGTTACACTTCTTTGGATCTATTCTGCTGTAGATACTAGTATTGTTACATCATTTGCAAACACGCAATCTGATATCTCTGTTCTTTTTGTAGGTTTCTTGTTTCTGCCTACAAAAGTTTTTGGAAATATTCTTTTCATCTCTTCATTACTGCCTCTTCTTCGGTCAATAAGTCCCCATTCTCATTCTTTAACGACGTTAATTCTTTGTTTTTATTAATTCATAGACCTTTTATAACTTTATAGAATAGTTTTTGGTTGCTCCTGCTGTCTTCTTCTAATTTATCTACAAAATCTTTCCAGGACGTTGTTTTGCTTCAAATATTAAATTTTTCACTGTTTTCCTCTGCTCTTTATATTGCTTATAGTTTTCATCTGTTCTATTACTTAAATATTTTCTTCATGTATCCTTTTTTAATTGTATTTGATGCCTTTCCTCCGTCCACCACTACAGTTATTTTGTTTTTACTCTTACTTTTATTCACACTATTTTTTCTGGGGAATTCAATATTGTGTCTTTCAGTATTTGTCATACATTCTCCACATGTTGTCAGACTCTTATTTCTATTTCTTCATTAAATGCTTCAGCATATTTATTGGCTACCATTTAATTTTTCAATCGGTATGATTTTGAATTTTATCGTTTTATACTGTTTTATTATGCCACTTTTATTGTCTTTTATTTTTGATATTTTGATTTCCTCTTTTATTATTGCTACCACCAAACAATGGTCGCTGTTTATTATGAAGTTGCAAAATGATATAAAAGATTCATAACATTAGAAATAGCTTCTTGACTAGTGAACATACAAAACTAATAAGTCTACAGCATCGCGAACTTCATTAAATAAAAAATGGTAACGTAATGGTCCTCCCAAAACCTGCTTCTTGCATTTTCTTAAGCTGTATCCTTTATTAAGATATAGTGCTATTACAATTAACAGCCGATAGTCCAGAAATTAAAATCAATAAAAAATTTTAATAAAATAAATATATTTCATCAAATATAAAACTTAAAAATAAATATCAAATGAACACTGAACCGTTCAGCTTTACATCTCCTTGATAGGTTCGATATTCAATAGATGCAAAGAATTGTGGAAAACACATTGCAGTGCTTTTAATAGATATATCCTTGAATGAATAATAGAAAACATGTGCTCCCTTGGATTCTGAAAACAAAATATTTCAATTAATAAATGCTGTAACAAAAATATACATTAAATCTTTTATTTAAAAAATAGGAGTAAAGTTAGTATCAAATTCAAACGTGGCATAAATATAAAATTCATATTAACAGACAACTATTTTTTAGTTTTTACTAACTTTTTAGTTGTTTCCAGGATCTTTTTTATTATTTAAGCTGATCTTCCATTTAGCAGTGTATGCAATAATTTATTGGCCCTTAAGTAATTTAAATATATTCTAATTAAATATGTTGATACTGTTACTGCTGATCTCGTTAGTCAGTTATTAATTGTCTCCTTTTCTCATTTTCTTTCTTTACACTTCGTATCTTTATGTTCAGTTGTGAACTTGTCTCATATGGCGGCATTTATAACTCGTACTATCTTAATTTATTTGCTGTCTTACTTGTTCATCTATTGTTTCTCAGCTGAAAATTGTTTCTATGACCTGCACTACGATTTTGTTTTATACGTCTATATTTTCCCGAAAGCTGTATCTTACACCAGTCGTACCATACCGCAGTCAATTGGCAATTATTGTACATTATTTCTACGAAGATTGGTCCCTATGATCCATTTCTGACCTAGTTCGAAGTTAGGTAGAACTTTATACTTACTAAAAAGCTACGTGCCTATATTGGTTAACCCTGGATTTGCAAATCCCAGCTTGCGTCAGTGACATCACAGTATTCAAGCGCATCAGCCGAAGTGTGTCTCAGTATTAAATTGGACGTGAAAGAAAAAGAGTGCATTAATATTTATTAAAAAAGCAGTACTCCTCAGAAAATTTCAGAAAAGTTTACAATATGATCATTCTAATGATAGGAACTTTTCGAGTCGGATCGAAGGAACTTTTTGAGTCGGATTATGAATGAAACATGCTTTTCATTTCATGTAGTTCAAAACATCTATAAAAAAAACTAACGGCAATGTGCGTTCTCCGAATGATTTCAGTTTAGTTTGTCAACGGCTTTGGGATACTTTTCGCAAGGATAAGAAGAACTTTATTGATCGGGACGTGACAGTAGATGAAACATGAGTATACCATTATGTATTTCTCCGTATTTTCCTACAACATCGTCATTTTTCTGTGAGTCCCCTTGAACGGTGAAATCACCTGTTTAATATCCTGATGGCCTTTTACCTTATTGAGCTCCAGTGAAAGATAGGAATAGAACCTGGTTCTTAATTTGATGAGTCGTGTCATCATTTGGCGCATATATTACTATTATGATAATCTCATTAACAAGTTACTAGTGATGGTCACGATTTTCTCAGATATGAACCTGTACTCCTTAATGTAATTTTAAAATTTCGTTATAGCAAGAGGGAGACTCCTGCCCTCAAATGTTCATGTTTATCTACCAAAAATGGATATATTTTACTACTTTATATATACTAACTTATATATTTAGTGGTATTGAGGATAACTCCGGACATTTACATAGGACATGCTCTACAGTTTCGTCTTATCGTTCAAACTTCCTGCATATAGGTGTGTCTACTAGCCCCAGTGCGTGGAGGTGTTTGCTTACCAACAACTCTACATTCTTGACCTTATTCCTATCTTCTCACGGTTTGCGTGTGGGCGTGATATTTGACAATTTCCGCGATTGTTGTAGTTGACCAACCAAAAAGATTCCCAGGTCCTACGAGTCTTAGGCCTGCCGCCTTCCTACCTAGTTGGTTAGCAATGCGGTTGCCTTTATTCCTATTGTGTCCTTTAATCTACCTCAGGATAATATTATTGACATCCGAAGCTTTAGTTAGCGACTCGTGACACTTCATTACTAACCATGTAACACGTGGTCTATTCAAGGTTAGTAGCGCCTGTCTGCTATCCATGCAAATTATTATGGTTTTTCCGGATATACCTTTTTGGGTTATCTCTTTTGCGGCTATGGATATACCAATCAGTTCTGTTTGAACTACGCTGGCATTTTTGGCCATACCCCACTTTATTCTTAGGTTCAGTAATCTGGAATAGATCCGCATCCTGAGAAATTCCATTTTAGAGCCATAGGAGTATATGTAATACACATTTGCCACGTTTGACTCCCTATGCTGTCTTGTTTCGATTTGGTAGGGTTTGTCAAAAACAAACTTATAGTCGCAGCCTGCCTATAGCAGGTGTAGCGCATTCAGGTCTCCTGCCAGAAACGAGTTCTCAATTGTCCCATTACTACATCAAGGTTTGCACCCGCCATTGTCACCAGCGCCACCTGTTTGATATATATGTTTAGAGAGGTGATGCCAATGAGCAACTCCGTTGCAACAGTTGGTGTTGTTTTCATGATACCTGATACATTTAGACAAGCCATCCGCTGAATATGGTTTAGTTTGTTGATCGCTGTTGTCTGTAACACTTTTTGTATCCAAACAATAGCTCCGTAAGTTAGCATTGGAGTAATGACACTGCTCATAGGCAAGATATAGCTTTTAGTTCTACCATCTAAGTGGGAGTTCCATGTTAACTTTCTGTCAAGGGTAATACCAAGGTATTTTACCTCTTCAGAAAAGTTTAGACTGTAGTTTAGAATCCTTGGGAGTATTAAGCCCGTGATCACTCTTCTTATGTCTTTTTACCATTTATAGATAGTGTTTCTTGAACCATGTTTCCATCAGTCTGGGAGCAACTTGTAATCTCACATCGTGTGTTCCCAGACTTATCATTTTGCAGGACAGCAATATCGTCTGTATAGGCTAATTTGGAGGACCCGTTGTTGCTTCAGGGTGTCTAGAACTATGTCCCAGAGGAGTGGTGATAGCACCCCTCCCTGTGGAGACCCCTTGTAACCAAATGTAGAATGTAGTTAAAAACATATTCTATTAAATATTCAATATTATATAAGACCTAGTCGGTCCCGAAAATATTCGCAAAAAAGAAAGCATAATTACAATTTTTGTCTATATATTTCTACTGCTTCTTTCGTTAGATATAAAACATTACCAAAATTATCTTCTAGAAAACTTAACAAAAATCTATGCAACGTTGCATTTGGAAATGTGTCATTATTGGATTTTTTTTCTGGTTTCCTTGATATTGTTTTCAGTGACATGCGAATAATTTCTGAACACACTTTGATTCTTTGTTAATTTCAAAATCTATTCTGTAACTATATCTATTCCTCATATCTGTGCAATTTTTATATTCCAGTTTTCTCATATACTGCAATTTCCGAGTTCAATCAATATGAATCATGTTTACAATCAACCAACAATATTTGATAGATAGTGTTCTCATGTGATTTTGGATATAGTCTACTATCTACATATATACATATTTCTAGACGGACTATGGTATGTCATGTTAAACCAATCAAATTTATTAATAGTAACAAAAAACATATTACACTTACTGTCAGTATGCGTACTCTTCTATAATACACACTAAATACAGAGCAAAGATTAGATAGGAACGATATCAAATATTGTGGATTAAATATTCCTTTCTCGATATCTTTAACGCAGCTCTTTATAACCATTGGAAATTGCAAAATGTATACATAAAACAATTCCCACTCTTCCTAAAACAATTAAAATTGTAAAATATATTAAGGAAAAAGATAATAAAAAAAAATTCACGTCCACTATTGTTGGAAAACTCTACTTTAACCTAAATAATCGTTTGATGAAATCGGTTTAGCCCTGCTTTATATATTGGCTCGCTCTCCTCCTTCTCACTCTATCTCAAAATAGTAGTCAAGTGACCAGGGGAAGATGACACGGCCGTCGAGATAGAATAGAAAAGCTGCAGGTAAAGATGGGATATAAAATTGAACAGTTAAAATATTTGGAGCAGCCATGACGGAACAACTAACCGAATATAAAACACAATAAAATACCGGAACAATAGAGAACTAGCGAACTAATTCTGATATTAAAAATATCCAGAAAACTACAGAGAAAGCAACTTGTTTATAAAACATCCTGAACCTTACAACTGAAATTTTGCAAGAACAAGAGGATAAATTTGGCAGGAGAACGACAATATTTTCGTACTGGAAGATCGTGAACATATGCAGTGTTCGTGATAAAGTAAACTACCGAGACATCGTTATAGTAGAATAGATCATCGTTTCTACGTCTGATCGACTTGAAGAAAACGTCCGACTTCTGTAATTATTTATCTTTTGTATAATAAACTTTGATCAAATGAAAGGCAGATATCGAGAACAGTTTATTAATTAAATCTTGCCCAAGTACTTTCGCTTCCTAGAGCATCTTCAGGGGCATTTCGTCAAATTTGGCCTACCCAACAATCTTTGAGAATGTCATAAACATAAAATTGTACATTTATGTTCAGTAAATAGAGAATATCTTCATTGGGAAGTACCCAATGAACAACTACCCTTGGAAGTTGCCAATGGAAATACATCTGTATCGATTTCTGTATTCCCCTTTTGTAAGACTTTTTCGTTCTTTACTTTTCATTGCAAATTTTCATTTGATATGAGAAGTATTCTTGGGATTAAGGAATTGTTTCCAATAATTTTATCATTCTCAAATTTTTTTATCTTACCAGTAATCCTAAAATAATTATCATAATTGTCTAATATTTTTTTTTCTTTGTTCTATTATAATATTTGGCTGGACTTGCAGGCTTTTGTTTGCTGTTGGTTTTACTTGCGTTGTTTTCACTGCATTGCACTGATTTGACTGATCGGTTCTGAATCAATATAAAATGAATGTGATTCTGTGTACGCCGTCAGGTGATATCGAGGTGTACAACTTACGTAGATAGAAAAGAATACACTATTTCTGCAGATCTGTAAATATTACTCAGGGAATGCCTCAATTTCTGACCAATGTGCCAATGACAGTGCATATGTCAATGACGAAGAGACACATCCATTGATCGTGCTCTCCGCAAACTTATGTTCAAAATGAATATAGTACAGTGTAGCGATACAGATTTCTCCAAGCGTACATATTTATATAGAAGAGGGGAAATATTTACATGAGAATGAGTTTTGTTAGCCCCATGGATGAGCTTCATTCTTTACTTTTCATTAAAAATTTTCATTTCACATAAAGTAATTACTAGTTTAATGCGAATAAGCTACAATTCAAGTTTAAAATAAGTTTATTGACATTTCAATTTCCACTTCGGAAATCGTTCTCAAAAAACAAACATTAATATAATAAACACATTTTGTTTTTTTGTGAAAAATTCTAATTTTATTAAAAATTTTATATTGATTCTGGTTACCCATATTAAAAGAGAAAGTTAATAAAAAGAAAATATCGCTATTAGTAAGTCAGTAACACATCGAGGATAATCATTTGTGTTTTTTAAAATAACATACATATAAAATCAGAATTTGGTGTGCTCGCAACACAAGCAAATTCATATCGCCCTATAAGCCTACTCCCAATAGTGTCGAAAGTATTAGAAAGGCAAGTTTTACATAAAATCGAGCAAGTTGTTCCCATAAACGAAATTATACCACAACGCTAATTCGGATTTAGACGTGAACACTAAACCATCCAACAATGCCAGAGAATAGTAAATATAATTAAAACAACTCTCGAAGAGAAAAAGTTTTGCGCTGAAGTGTTCCTCGATATACAACAGGCATTTGATAGAGTATGTCATAAAGGTCTCCTCTACAAACTGAAATTACACCTAACAGATCAATTACACTTTATACTAAAATCGTATCTCACTGACTGTTACTTTTAAGTCAAAATTGAAGACAGCTACTCAAATTATATCATACAATCTGGCGTACCTCAGGGTAGCGTTCTAGGCCCATTTCTGTGTCTAATATTTACAACAGACGTTCTAACCAGCAATAATACCTTCTTAACTACTTTTGCCGATGACACGGGAATCTTAACAGTGGATATATACCCCAATGTAGCATCACAAAAAGTATAAAATCATTTAGACCAATTACAAAACTGGCTTAAGCGATGAAAGATCAATGTTACTGCCAGCAAATCAGTACAAATTGCTTTTACAGCAAGAAAATCTACATGTCCACAAGTTTCTATTAATAATACCTTGATTCACATAAAACCAGTTGTCAAATACTTGGGATAGCATCTGGATAAAAAACTCACATGGAAAAAGGACATTAAAACTAAACGGAAACTAGTTCTTAAACTAAAAAATATGAACTGGCTATTTAACAAAAGGTCTCAGTTATCTCTTAAAAATAAATTTTTTCTGTACAAAGCTATACTCATACCAGTTTGGGCATACGGAATAGAACTATGGGGCTGCAGTAAACCTTCAAATACGAAGATATTTCAAACATTCCAATCCAAAAGACTCTGTATGATAAGAAGCTCCATGGTATTTATTTAACGAAACACTTCAGAATGATCTGGACATCCCACTAATCAAGGACATTATAAAGAATCATTGAATAAAATATAAAAATCGCACCACTGATCACAACAACGAACTGATAGATAATTTATTCACCCAACCACTTGCCGAAAGAAGACTGAAGAGAGTATGGCCAGAAGACCTACCGCAATAATACTTAGAGAACCGTCACTGGACGGTACCTATAACTCACATTAATTTACTAACAGACTATTTACTTATAACTCTGTTAGTAGAGTAGATTGTAAACATGCAATGTAATAAAAAAAAGCTTTGTTTGGTTTGATATTGATTAGCGTTTGGCAGATAACGTTAGGTGAGAACTAATTTCGTCTGTGTTTTTAGATAAACACATAAAATATATCAAAATTTATATCAAACCAACAATTATTTTGGTTTTAATTCGCCCCGTTAAGGATAAAAAAAAGGAAAGTTAGTGTAACCTTCTGGCTAAGGTCTTGTGTTAACGTTTTCAGGTCGCGCAAGCGCCTCTAACATGACTTAACGACTACTTTCGTAACCGGGACCGACTGATTTACGTGCCCTCCGAAGCACAGTGGCAGCTCAGTTAACTTAGAAATTGAAAATTTTGTCAGTGCCGGGATCCGAACCCGGGCCCTCCAGCTTTTTAAGCCAGTACCATAGCCACTGAGCTACGGCTGTCACATCCTGTTAAGGATGAGTGGTGGTGAGTGGTGAGTTGTCTACGAAAAACATCAAAGCTAAAAGAACGCAACAACAGTGTTCAAATTTTCCAACGTGTCAAAAATGTATTCTCTTAGTATGCGATAAGTTGATTATAAAATTATAAAATAAAGGAAAACAGTGAAATATGATGTTTTTTTGATGAAATATGAAACAGATTTTTAAATGTTCTTTTAGCTTTAATGTAGTTCGTAAATAACTCACCACGCGCCGCCATCATCCGTAACAGGGCGAATAGTCTTCGAAACCAAACAAATTTCACGTGAAGTATCTTGACTTACAAGGGAAAAGCAACGTAGAAATCATTTCGCAGGACAAATTTGATATCAGTAGTCAGCTTTTTCCTATCTAGACCTGTTGTTTTAGACCATGAACACATGCATCTGGCCATATGTGCAAACACCTGCAACCATTAATAATATTTTTTTTTCTTATTAATTTTTGCCACGAATGTCGGATTCGTAGAATCTGTTTTTAAACGATGACACACAATCGAAAGAATTTTTTGCCGATACGTAATTATTGCTAAAACATCATTCGATTTTTAAACGCCAAAGACGTTGAGAAGTGACTTATGTTTATCACAAGAAGGAAGAGTTAAAAAGTAGAGAAAACGTGACGCAAGGTTCACTGAAGAAAACTAAGATAAATAGATCAGCTGGAAAGGAGATTGTGTTTTCTTGTGATGCAAAAGGTATTATTTACATTTATTACTTGAAGCAATAACTGAAGTTATTGCTCAGCTATTCAGCTCTATTGGACCGTTTTGATGGCGATTTGTAGAAAAAACACACTGGTTTGTCTCGCAAAAAATTCTTTCTTGTCTTTCAACTACTCAACAACCGGCCAATGCACAGGTGAAATTGCACTAATTATGATACGAATTGATCGGCCACCGTGGTGAGATGAACTCAGTCGTCAGATTTAGCTCCATGTTACTATTTTGAAGAGCTTTAGTAACAATACTTTTACTAAAGCTCCCCGAAAGGAGCTAGATTAATGTCAAAAAAAACCCGCAAATAAAATAATTAAACAAATAATACTTATATTTTCTTAGTTATTAATTTTTACTGAATTCCACTTACTGGTTGATCAATGAGATGAAAATTTACTTCGTCGATATCTGGCAGTCTTGGATATTCTTCTGACATAACTCTTTTTTCAAATTCTTTAAATAAAGCAGATAATCTAGCACAATTGTAAAATATAAACGAAGCACCTAAAACAATAGAAAACAGCATGTCGATCTGTTATTTAAATTCACTCATTACTTAATAAAGTTGGTGTTAAGATCACATTATATGTATCCAGAAGTTTATCTCAACAAAGATTCAAAATCTGATCTATTGCATCTGACCAAACAAAATTATTATAGCAAATATGATCGCCACCATTCGACAATGGAAGACCGTATAAGAAGAAGCATAATCAGAGATAATACACGTCGGTTAGCATTGTCATGTATGTCTCTTCGGATGATTGATCTTACTGCGCGTCGAATGTGTTGGTGCGTTCTGGCGGATAGTGCAGAGTTGGGTTTTAGATGGGAGATAAAAAGTATAAGAGTCCCTCTGTTTATATTCTCCGTGATGCCTACAGATTTCTACGCCTTCACGAATTTTTTTTTATCTTGAGCATATACAGTACATGTTTGATAGTCTTTGATTCGGGCTTCTGTTACACAGATGAAATATACACCACAAGAAGAATATACTATTGATGGCCCAAGATGAAGGTAGTCTGCAAAGACTGGTCCACAGAGTTAACATAACAGCAAAATAATTTAATATGACAATCTCATCTCAGAAAACTAAAACAATGATATTCAGCAAATAACCAGATGTAAAATAGATATTAATGGCATCAGTATTGAACAGACAAAGGATATAAAATGGAATTACATTGTCTAGCCATTGAGACCTGGACAAAGAAGTGAGTGATCAAGTAGAAAAAGCAAATAGACTGGCAGGATGCCTTTATAACACTATATGGCGAAACAGACACATTAACACTGAGATGAAGTCAAGAATTTATAAAGCCAGTGTAAGACCAATAATTACATATGCCTCAGAAACAAGACCCGGCACAGCCACAACACAAAGGCTACTGGAAATGACAGACATAAAAGTACTGAGAAAAATTACAGAAAATACGCTGAGAGATCGAAAAAGACGTGAAGATATTCAAAATAGCAAGAGATAAGTCATCAATCGGCAGAAGAAGTGTCGGACAACCGCGCAAATGATGGAGTAACAACTTTCCATAGAGGTATTAATCCGCCAATGAACAAGCAGAATTGCTTATAAAGAGGAAGGAGAAGAAGAAGAATATATAGAAGGAATTCGATAGTAAAATCAGAGTTTAATTAATTAATTTAGTTAAAATCAGAGTAAACACGCACTCGATTGGTAATCTTTTGAATTAGGGACTTATGGCACCCGTGAACCCGTGCGAGATAAGGGTCTCTTGAAGATGTGAAAGTTGGTCTTTGAGGTTGTCTGGTTTAGAAATAGAAATACCTAGTCCGATGGATGAGAGAGTTAATGGCAGACTTATCTAGCACTGGAGGGTGGAATTGGTTTTCCATATACCTAATAGCGCAATTGACCATTCGGTCCTAGAGTGACCAACTCACAGAGAAAAGAAAAAAAGATCCATTCAAGAGACCCATTCTTTTCTACCTCCACTGTAAATCTTATAACTAGATGTTGTGTATTCAGATGATCGAGAAATGAAGGAAAGACGTTTGACCATGAGACGACACGATTAAAGTGCATCATTGTATCGGTGTTATACTTTCAGTTTAAGGTGATATGATTCCAGAGCTGAGTAATCGGAGGTTTCCATTAACATATGAGCAATATTATCCACTACCAAAAACTTGTCATTGGCAGATGATACCGCAAAACAAAGAGAGAATTTTGGTAAACAGAGAGAAATAAAAATAATATGTGTGTAATTGCAGATAAATTACGACCAGCATAAGCCTTAAATTGGTTTGATCAGTATTTGTGAGTTTTTATGTTGAGGAGTTGATTGTATTGACAATGGAAGGGATACGTTTTCTTTGTGGATTTTGGGAAGCCATACGATTTAAGCATAAGACTTAAATTTGTTTGATAATCATTTTGCGCGTTTTTAGTTATCTTGTTGATAATATTGACGATGGAGTAAGTTTTCAGAAAGGAATCAGAGATTCTTTAAAGCTCCGAATATTTCATGGGAAATATTGAAAACAGATATTTTGCGGTATTTAGATAGTTGGTAATATCAAAACAGATACTAGTTTTTGGGAATTGTTCTAAAATTCGCGGGTAGTAACAGCAAAGTTAAAACTATTAGACAGAACACTATTTTCTGAATATGCTAATTCATGGAAAGATAGATTGATGACTATTAACCATAGAGGAATAAATTGAGTGAACGGAGATTGGATAGAGAAGAAGGAATTGTTCTTTTTTTGTTCCTTATTGAAAAGTAAAGTTTTTTTGTTTTAAATAAGATATATGATTTAAAACTACCGTAATATCAACACAAGAGTATTGTAAAGTTCTAGGTGAAGTTTTGGGATTGAAAATTGAAAGCTTTGAGTCCCAAGCTGTTAATTTCTTGTATGTTTTCTAAAAAATTCTTACTTCAGGACAAATGTTGCATATGCGTTCCAAGCTCAGCTCTCCTAACAAACAAAGAAGGCTAATTACTAAGATCTGCAAAAGTAGCCTGAACGCATGTATGTGCTCCGAAATATATATAAATGTCAACCAACTGATGACACACTTAGATAATTCCTTGTGCCATAATAATTTTATATTACATATATATATATATATATATATATATATATATATATATATATATATATATATATATATATATATATATAAATGATGTTTCTAAGTCCAAGAACGATATTTTTAAAAAGAACTTTATTTACAAGGGACTACTTACTACAGTAAAATGCAAAATAAGAGTGACGCTATACAATGCAAAAGTAAATTTATAAGCTCGGTGACGCCGAGGTGTGGCATGCTGACGCTGTCCTTTTATTATAGTTGAATTAGCAGTTCTGGTTTCTTAACTCCTCCGGGGCTAGATGAGAACTATGGGGTGGCATAGTTCGAAGAAATGGAAAATTATCTGGTACCTTTTTTTCTCGTACTGTGGATTCTTTTGGTGATTCTGGATTTGTCCTTTTTGTGTATATTCGCCAAATGGTGTAGGCAAGGAAAATGATTGCTAAGACATATAAAATTATGGTATAAAAACTGACATGTTGAAAATGAACAGGAACTGTGTCTAGATTGTCTATTTTGTTTTCTTGATCTGCTAAAGCACTTTGCACATTATTTAATTCATCTAATTTTATCGAGTCTATTTTTATTGGTTTAAAGTTTAGATCACTGACCGGCATTTTTAGTAATACTTCTAAATTTGGCAGTTCCATTTTAACAAAATTTGGAGTTTTTAGTTCAAATGTTTTTAAAACGTAATTGTCTATATATATTTCGCACGCACCATTGAGTTCGATTAGGTAACTACCGTTTAATGGAATATTGTCCGAATTCTTATCGCATTTTTGAATACTGATCACTTTGTTTAGCGTTATTACGATCCACTTATTGTTTTCTAGTTTTTGAATTTTTATATTATTAATTTCTGTTGGCACTGATTGACATTGATTTACAAACTTTGAGTACTGTATGAGTTGAACTTCGCAAGGGGCTATTGGTGTTACTTCAATTGACTGGTCATCGTGGCATAAATATTCTTCTTCTACCAATTTTTGACATTGAACGTTGCCAAGTGCATATTGGTATCGATTGGAAAGTAGGAATTTGGATTTTGGAATAATTGTTCTAAAATGAGTTTGGTATCTGGTCGGAAAGGAATAAAGATGATAATAATCATAGTCATTGATCTCAACAATAGGCAATTCGAGTACAAAAATTATTTTATTTGCTTTACTATAACTTTTTATCTTAATTATTTTTTCGAATAACAAAATATTTTGCAAAGATAATTCAAAAGGGAGTTTGTTATTTTTAAGAAGTTTACTAACGTTTAAAATTTCGAGAAATAGTTCATTTGGGTCGGCTATTGAATTATGAAATGTATTTAGTTTTGAAAAGCTGATAGCAACTTCGATTTTTTCTAATAGGTCGTAAATAATTTGGAAACTAGTGTAAAATTGCGATACAAGTCTTCCTAGTGCAAAATAATGAAATGTCTCAACTTTTTCTATCTTTATATCTTTAATTAAGTTTTGAACTTCTGTTATTCGTGAGCTTAAAATTAACTGGTTATGGGCTAAGATTTTGGTATTATTTTCAAAATTCTTTATTGAAGATCTTAATAAGGTGATTTGATTTTTAACTATAGTTTTAATATTATTTTGATTATTTGTTAGAGTTGATATAGCGTCGTCGTAACGTTTTGCATCGTTTGTTGTCCAGAGGATGAACCTGCAACGGGAGGTTTCTTTAGTTCTTTGATATGTATAATTTCTGTCTGGTTAATGTCTTTTTTATATTTAAGTCTTTGTCGTACAAGTTCTACTCGGTTTCTGTCAAGAATTTTAGTTATTTTGTAGGGACCTAAGTATGGTTGATGTTTTTTGTTACGTTTTTGGGTATTAACTTTATAAACTACTTGTCCAATTTTGAATTCTGAATTTGTTTCTCCTTGATCGTTTCTTTTATTAATTACTTTAGTTTTATTTTCTGTTAGAGTTTCATGTACTTTTTGGTAAACGTGTTTTAATTTGTCTTTATGATTATTTATATATTCGGAATAGAAATTTTGAGAAAGAAATAGTTCGTTGGGGTTTCTAGAGTCTGTATGTCCGAAAGTCAATTCAAATGGGGTAAATTTTGTGGAACTATGAATAGAATTATTGTAAGCTATAAGAGCATAGTCCATTAAGTCATCTTCGTTAGGATATGTCTGTTTTAGAATTCTTAAATGTTCGATTAAAGTAGAGTGTATTCGTTCAGCTATTGAATTTGATTCATGGTGGCCAGGAGTAGTAAAATGAACTTTGATTTTGTGTATTGCTAATAAATCTTTTATTACTTCGTTATTAAATTCTCTACCTTTGTCTGCTATTATTAATTGGGGAATGCCGAAAGAAGTGAAGTATTTTATTAAGGATTTCGCAATATGAATCGCGTTTTTACCTGGAATAGAATAAGCTTGGGCAAATTTAGTAAATGCGTCCGACATAGTCAAATATTTGTTACCGTCATATGTAAAAATATCTATATGAACAACTTGAAAAGGTTTGCTGGCGGTTTCCGTAAGCATTAGCGGGACATAGGGGGTGTGTCTACCGTATTTATTTTTCTGGCAAATAGAACATTCGTTAATGTAATTAGTAATAGATGTCTTCATATTTTTCCAATAATAATTTTGACGTAATTTTTCGAAAGTTTCATTAATTCCTCTATGGTTAGTTTTTCCTTCGTGGTAATTTTTTAATAAAATGATTTGTTCTTCTTCGTTTGCTACTGTATTAATTAATCTGGTGCATTTAATTAGTTTCGGACCATTTTCAGAAAAATGTTTTAGGTAATACTTATTAAAATCATTATATAGGTTGTCTTTACTGAAATATAAATAAAATGTATTGTTAAGATCTGTGTATGCCATAAGAAATTCAAAAATATATTTTTCATTATCAGTTTCAGGAATTTTGACTTTAATTATTTTATGGTTTTGATAAGTTTCATGAGTTATATCGGTTTTTGGGTAAACGTTTGGGTACACTAAAATTTGGTGAACTTTGTTATTTATTATTTCGTCTAAAATGGGTATTCCTTGATTTGTTGTTTCATTTGCGGTTGAATGTTGTGTAGATTCATCTGAGGTTTCATCTGGTGTATCTATTTTGTCTGGAGGTATTCTTATATCAGAAATAATGTTAATTTTTCTTGAGTCGTTATTGTTACTTGTTGAAGGTTGTGGATCTAATGGATTCTCTGCAAAATTTTGGAGATATTTTAAAATATCTTCGTCTACGTCTCCAGGATTATTTACTATTGATTCATCTTCTAATGCGTTAATTGTAATGCGAGATAAACAGTCTGCGTTTGTATTGTGTTTTCCTTTTTTATACATAATTTTGTAATCGTATTCTTCTAGTTTTAGACGCCATCGTATTAATTTTGAGTTTGGCTCCTTTAGACTGAAAAGCCAAGATAATGGTTTGTGATCCGTGTAAATATAAAATTTTCTTCCGTAAAGGTATGGTCTAAAATGTTTACAGGCCCATACAATTGCTAGTAGCTCCTTTTCTATAGTTGAATAATTTGTCTCTGATTTATTTAGAGTTCTCGAGGCGTATGCAATGGGTCGATCATTTGGAACATTTCCTTGTGATAATACAGCTCCAATTGCAAAATTGCTAGCATCTGTCGTTAAAATAAATGGTTGGGAAAAATTCGGATATTGTAGAATGGGGTCATTTGTTAAGATTTGTTTACAAGTTTCAAAACAATCAATAAAATCTTTATCATGGTTTACTTTAGAACCTTTTTTCAAACATTTGGTCATCGGTTTAGTAATTTTTGCAAAATCTTTTATAAATCGTCTATAGTAACCTAGTAATCCTAAAAAGCTTTTTATTTCAGTTTGTGTTTTTGGAATGGGAAATCTTTTTATGGCGGAGATTTTATCAGGGTTTGGTTTAACGCCTTGAGGGGTAATTACATGTCCTAAATACATAACTGTTTTTTGGAAAAAATTCTGACTTGTCTAATTGTACTTTTAAGTTACTCTTTCTGAGTCTTTCGAAAACTATTTTTAACTTTTCAAGGTGCTCTTGTAAAGATGTACTATAAATTAAAATATCATCTAAATATACTATACATGTTTCGTCTGTTAATCCTCTTAAAACATTATCAATAAATGTCTGAAAAGTCGAGGGTGCATTTTTCAAACCAAAAGGCATTCTTTTAAATTGAAAGTGACCTTGTGGTGTACTAAAAGCTGTTTTTTCAACATCTTGTGGGTCTACTTCTATTTGGTGGAAGCCACTTGCAAGATCTAGTGTCGAAAAGTAATTTGCTTTCCCTAATTTATCTAAAATTTCTGTTATGTTTGGTAACGGGTATTTATCATCTACGGTTCTCTCGTTTAACTTTCTATAATCTGTTACTAGACGCCATTTTCTTTTTCCTGTAGCATCTTCGTATCTCGTATCCCGTCGTATCTCGTGGTTGAAAAATCTCCGACAATGGTTTGGGATGACCTCAGCGGAGCTGTTTCGCAGAGCAGTCAACAAAACCATGATAGCCTTGATGATCGCCAACATCCGGACCGGATAAGGCACTGAAGAAGAAGAAGTAGCATCTTGTTTTTTCGGGACCAACCAAATGGGACTCGAAAACGGGGAATTGCTATCTTCTATTATACCTTCTGCTAACATCTTATTTATTTGGGATTTAACTTCTTCTCGGTGAACTTCCGGGAAACGATATGATTTTGTATATATTGCAGAATTATCAGTGAGTTTAATTTTATGTTTAATACTATTAGTAAAACTTAAGGGTATTCCTTCGCAATAAAATATGTCTCTATATTGGAAACAAAGCTTTTTTAGTAATTCTCTTTCTTCTTTGTTACAATGATTTATCCTTATATTTTTTAAATTCCTCTTTAACATGTTATCATCATTAATAGACGTTTCTTCATCAGTTTCCATCTTTCTTATAAAATTAATATTTACTATATCTAATGGTTCTATATCAAAGGGTTCAGTAATACTTAACGTTATCTTATATTCACTTATATTCGTAATAGTAGTTATAGCAAAATTATTTTTCACGTTAACTACTGCTTTAGGTATTTCGGTTCCTTTACCGAAATTCTTATATTCTAATATACCTAATCCTACATTTAATTTTACCGGTATTTTGACTATTTGCTTAGTTCTAGGGGGAATTATTATTGTATGATTAAAAGTTGATTTGGGATATAATATATTCTTTTTACTGAGTTCAAAAATTATGGGTATCGTTACATAAGGCGTTTTCATTTGTCGCATGTTGACATTAATTGAAGCTTTTAATTTTTGTAATAAATCTATACCAATTAATCCATCAAAATTTTCGCTAAATTTAAAAACATAAAACTTATTATATTGATTTACTTTAAAAATGTTAAAAGCTGGAATATTAATTATTTCATTGTGCATAGAAATTCCGTGAGCCAGTTGTATATTAAAATTTTCGTAAGAAATAAAATTTTTATAAAATTTATGAGCTAACTGTGGAGATATCAAACTTTTGGAAGACCCTGTATCTAATAAAAATCTGGCATTGAGTTCAGGAATAATAATATGTGGTAAATCTGCTATAGTTGTATTTAAATATATTATGTCGGATTGTAATTTTCTTGGCGCATGCAAAAATTTGTGTTTTCAACAGTTTGAGTGGGATTGTGATATGATCTTTCGTTTGTCTCATTTGGATTGCGATAAGGACTGAATTGAGTTTCATAATTGTTATCGTAAGGCGGTAATGAACTTTGAGTTTCGTGTACGTAATCAGTGGGAATATTATTTTCAAAGGGGTTTTTGAATTGTATTTGATCGTTATTAATTTGTTGATTAAATAATTGGGTGGAGGTAAAATGTGGTCTAGATCTTAAAGAAGTATTTCGTGAATTTGTATCCATCGGTTCTGGCTGGTATTGATTTTGATTTTTGGGTTGATTATTAACATTTCTTTGTTGAAAATTAGGGTTATTAGTATGGAAGTTCCATGGTCGGAAATTAGAATTATTATTGTCGAAATTTCTTGGGTTGAAATTTGAATTATAATTATTGAAATTTCGGAAATGATTTTGGTGTGGTTGAAAAGTATTGTTGGGATAAAAATTATTATTTTGGTATTGCGGTCTGATGGTTTGATATTGGTAAGGTGGAAATCTCATATTAGGGCGATTTTGTTGAAAATTATTTCTAGGAATAAAAGTTCGATTAGGATTACTGTTTCTCGTAGGATTATGTCTCGATGATGGTCTAAAAGAATTTTGTGAGTTTAAATTATTTCCACGTTGTAATGAATATAAAAAATTCTCTTCTTCGATAACGAAGCTCATAGCTTTCTCTAAACTGTCTGGGTTTCTCAATCGTATATTTGTTTGTAACGATAAGGGTAAGCCTCTAATGTAAGTTTTTAAACATAAGTCATCGTAACTATTTATTCTAATTAATTTCTCTTGTGCATTAATATTAAGCGTATTTAATTTTTGTGTTACTAAACTACGTGTTTCTTGACATCGCATGCCAAAATTATAAGGGGTTTCATTTTTGAAAGGCCTCAACGTTATCAGGTCTTGGATAAGGCAATCGAGATCTCTCTGGTCTCCAAAACTAAGATTAAGGGCATCTTTTACGAGTTGCCATGTATTTAATTCTGTCCTAGAACCCCCTAACATTTGAGCTCTTCCATTTAATTTACCTAATATAGCTCGAAGTAAAAATGTGTTTAAGGTGCCGTCTGTTTGGCTAGCAAAATTAGTTATTAAATTGTCACAATTTTCTATAAATATGGTTAAGGTATGTGGATTACCATCATATGCTGGGATAGAATCTAAGTAAAGTTTTAACAATTGGTAGTTTGTTTGAGCCATTTCGTTATTATTATCGCTATTTGGTTCTAAAATTAAATTTAATTCTGCTACAAGGCTACTTAAATCTAATTTACTATCAGTTTCACTCATTAAATATTTATTCTTTTTATTCAGATAATATATCAAATTGTAATAAAATATAAAATATGTTTCAATATAAAACTTTCAACTTCAATATAATAAAATATTTTCAAAAATATGATAATATAATATAGTAATAATAATCTTTCTCTTGTGAAAAATATCTCATAACATAAAATCTTTAAAAATTGTTTACTTTCGTTAGCTCTCTGACTATAAGTATTTTCAAATATGGAAATAATAAAATGGAAAATAAAATGGAAAAAATAGGAAACACTTACATAAAAATGTAGATTTTCAGCATTTCTGCCTATAGGATTCGACGATTTTGTTCTTCTCCCAGGTCTTGTTGAAACTACTGCTTAAATCTGCTGCCTCTAGGGTTCGACGATTTTGTTCTTTCCCCAGGTCTTGGTGATACCTTGTCTAAAGCTGATCTTGGACACTTTCACAAAAGATTCGGTTTTCCGGTAAATCGTTAAACAGAAAAACTACGCGAAACTGTTCGATTTTTGTAACGGTTAGCGACGTAATTCCCGAAAATCTGTACTGACTGCGCCAATGATGTTTCTAAGTCCAAGAACGATATTTTTAAAAAGAACTTTATTTACAAGGGACTACTTACTACAGTAAAATGCAAAATAAGAGTGACGCTATACAATGCAAAAGTAAATTTATAAGCTCGGTGACGCCGAGGTGTGGCATGCTGACGCTGTCCTTTTATTATAGTTGAATTAGCAGTTCTGGTTTCTTAACTTTCATTTCTTAACATTCTTGTGTCAATTGTATATTGCTGACCACCTTTTATATTTTATATTTTTATGTAACTGACTGTTGACTAAGTCCTATATATTCTTAGTACTCCTTTTATGAATTTTTTTGGTTGTATACATATTGGCTTACATATATCATCTATTTCAGCCTTTAGTTTCTTGAGGGCCTAACGATGCTGTACAACAGCGAAACCGGTCGCCCAATCTTTCTTTCAATAAATATCTATTACTTAACATGGATTGTGAGTATAAGACCATAGTCCCTAACATTTATGAATATGTGCTCACACCAGCAAACGTTTCATATTTATTTTAAGCTTTAGTATAATAAAATTTAGACATATTAAACACTACGAGATAAAAGAATTAAGAATTGTTTATTATAAAATTACCTTTATTTGCAGATTGTAAATCATTTGGAGTTATTTTTATAGATTTCTGTGGTTTGTTTGTCAACATTTCTATGGTTACTGAACCTTTTCCAATATTATTAAAATATGTTTCCCATGCTTTATTTGGTTTTATCTGAACACCATATTTGTGTTGGGCCATCATTCTCATATCAGATGCTCTTTTTCTAAAATAAGATTAAAGTATACATGTTTACAAAAAAGTATAAACAAGCCTAAAATAATATTTTAAATAATAATCTAAAAATTGTAAGGTAGGTCACCCAAATAAGGCCACGTTAACATTTGAATTTTTTTTAAAGGTGACAGTTGAAAGAAAATAACAAAATAGCTGTAAATGTCAATTAACTTACTTACAACCTATACTACTTTCGTTTTTACTGATATATTGTAATAAATATTAATTGTTTTTAATTTTACTTTTTTGCAAATTGGCCTTAGGGCCAGGTGTTCCGAATAGGGCCAACAAAAATAAACCATTTTGTGTTCATTTGTGTTAAAAATAATAATTACAACTGACTGCAAATGAAAGTCAAATATAATATACCTATATCAATATATATATATATATATATATATATATATATATATATATATATATATATATATATATATATATATATATATCAACTTAAGCCAAATTTACCATGCACTAATACTACAAAATTGATTCTTCCGTATTCTACTTTTAATTATTGGTTTCTTCTTCAGTTTCTTTTATTATATCATAACCTTTATGTTGGCATCTACAAATTTTTTCCTTTAATCTCACCAGCTGATTGTCAGTTCTGACATTCAAGCTTTCAAATACTTCATTTTGCATGATATGGTCATAACAGTCAAGAACCCTAGCCGTACCATTGTTAATATAACATTTCAAAATTGACAAGTACATTTTTTGATAGATTTTATAATCAATCAATATTGTCAAAAGTTAAATTAAAAAAATTAATACAAAATTACGTATATTGGGAATCTTCCCGCGTTCTGTGTTTCTGTGTTTTTTTTGCTGATGTATTTATTAGATTAATTTTTGATGTTTCTTCACATTAATACTATTTTAACGCTACAGATCTTTTAAAGGTAAGATCATTTACTTAATTGTTTCTCATATTAGATGTATCGCTAATAACACTCTTTTAGATGAACTGATGCTCATTAAACAGTGGGCGAAACGTCTTCATTAAATAGATAAATAGATAAAGTAGCACAACTCTTGTCTTTTTTATCTCCAAATTGACAGAAAACATCCCATTCACTTACGAGTGCACTTTTTTATATTATATTATATTATATATATATATATATATATATATATATATATATATATATATATATATATATATATATATACACTTATACACTCATGGATAAAAATATCGAATATTTTGGAATTTTCCAATTTTTTTTTGTACACTATTATTTCGAAATAATTTTAGATTACTGATAATACTCTTATAGTAGGCTGATGTACTCAACTGGTTTGAAATATTTTGATGTTTATTTTGACGTTTATTCAGTGGTTAGTGTCATTCGTACATTTTATCATAAAAATCCTTCTTCACGTTAAGGAAAAATCATACTAATTCGGTTATTTTTAGTTTAATTTAATAAGTTTAATTAAATATTGTTTTGATTTAACTAAGTTTAAAACAAGTATCCCACCAATTCGGTACTGCGATGAAGTCCAAGTAGCGCATATTGTAATTTTGTACGAGGAAGGATATGTACAAAAAGGTATCGCACGACGTCTCAGCAGAACTGAATCTATAGTTTCAAATACTCTAAAAAGGTACCGCGAAACAGGAAATTTTGTACGAAGGCCTGGTCAAGGACGCCCACGAGTTCACAAACAGTTAGACGAATATCAAAAGAAGCAAACTTAAAGCCCAGACGCCCCACCAAAGTTCCATGTCTTCTCCAAAATCATAAAGCTCGTCGTTTGAAATTTGCAAGAACACATATTTAGTGGAATATCGACAACTGGAAAAACGTTGTTTTCACTGATGAGACCAGAATCCTATTATGGAAGCCAGATGGTCAAAACTACGTCTACAGAAGAGTTGGAGAACGATTCGCCAGCTGCAGTCTCGCCCAGACCATTAGTTTTGGAGTTGATGGCATAATTCTTTGGGAAGGTATTAGTTGGGAGGTACATACCGCACTTGTGGAAGTGATTGGATGGATGACTGGTGATTCTTACGTTTAAAACATCCTGCAAGATGATGTTTTGTTATATGTTGGTTACATTGGATATGAAAGATTCACGTTAATGCACGATAATGCTTGACCACATGCCGCTGCCATTGTGAGTAATTATCTTGGTGAAGTCCAAATTCGAAAATTGGATTGGCCACCGTCTAGCCCGGATTTAAATCCAATAGAGCACATGTGGGATCACCTAAAACGCAGCACACGACAAAGAAATCCCGTTCCAAATACGATAGAGCAGCTTCGGCTTGCTGCACAGGATGAATGAAATGCAATTTTCCAAGGATATGTCCAAAATTTACTTGCAAGCATGCTGAGAAAGATGCAAGCAGTAATAAGAGCTAGAGGGGGAATGCTCGTTACTGATCATGCACTTCTTTTAGTTTAAACCACTTGTTTAAGCAATTTAAATTACCATTTAAGTGTAGAGTAAAATAACCTTATTTGCCTAATATTAAACAATTATTTTTTTCGCAATTTTCTCCGCATAAAAACTTAAAACTGTTCATTAAACATTGTTAAAATAAACTCCAGTTTACAAAAAAACGACTTGATTGACCAGAATTTATTTTGAAAACACAAAAATTTGAAAATTCCAAAATATTCGACATTTTTGTCCATGAGTGTATATATATATATATATATATATATATATATATATATATATATATATATATATATATATATATATATATATATATGCCAAGACATACCAAAAAATAACAAAGACTAATATTAAAATTATTAGATTATTTTTCAATTAAAAAAAAAATCGGTTGCCTGTAAATCGGTTTTACGGGCGAAGATTTTACGTGACAACGTCTTTTTCTCGGTAGAATATTTATTGATATGAATATTATTAAATTGCACAATAGTAACAAGGAATTGAATGAAAATAAGAATTCCACAAATTTTAACTATAGAAATATATTTTGTTTACTAAAACATTGTACATGTAAACTTAAACTTAACTAATTTCTATTTGAGTGATTTTGTTGAGGATAGGACGATGATAGGAGAAATATGAAATGAAAGGAAGTGTTTCTGCTGTAATGTGTAATCCAACGCCAAGAACGCTCGAGAAAGACAGAGACACAAGCACGCACCGATTCAACGCGCCTAATTCCCTAGTGCTGCGCGCGCAGCGGACCGATCATGTTTGAGTGGGAGAGAGACGCAAGGCATTCGCCGGTCCGGCGGGCCTCTCTCTCGTTCGGTGACTCTTCGTAACAGACGTGAGCGGGCGTTACACTTTTTCATGAGTGACTCTGAGCCACAACCTAATTTAAGACGTTGTCACATCAAAAGAGGCTGCAACAACTTTATTACCAGTTTCTGTTGTGTGTGAAATAAGTTTAAACTTATTCTAATAATATTAATAGTATTTTATATATTAAGTATTTTAGAGTGTTGCATAGGCATTAAGAGTATAGTTACCAATGGTAAGACAATTAGCAAATGAAGGTATTCAAACAGATACTAGCTATTCTGTGGTGGCAATGAGTAATTCAGTATGTGCTAATCTTGGGCCTACATTAACCAATAAATATGAACACCTCATCAGTACTGATGTATATAAAATGTTTAGTGAGGTTTGTATTAAAATATTAATTTGAATGTGAAGAAAAGTACTTAGTTAAATTTACAGTTTATATTTTTTGTAACAATACAAATTTGACTGATTAAGGCAACTGTAAGATTTAACTAAAATGTCATGCAATGATTTGCGAAATTCTTAAAATCCTATATGATGTCAAATTTAGAGATGCACTGAAAGAATGGTTGGTTTGAACTATACAAGAATAATATTTAAGTGTTTTATAGCTACACCAAGGTGTGTTTTTACAGACATCCTAAATGTGTATGGATTGAACAAAAAATGGTTTATGAATCCCTTAAGAGACTGGGTTAAAAACATTTGTTTATGATTCTATTTGATACCCATAGGTAAGGAATAACCTTTTATAAGCATCTACATCTACCAAGAAGATCCAGTTGTACCAGGCCTACGTTAGATCGGTGATACTATATGCAGTCCCAGTTTGGAGTTCAATAGCGGAGACCAACTGGAGGAGACTTGAAGCCACAGAGACATCATGCTACCGAATCATAGACGGATCAACATGGGAAGAAAGAATATCCAATGCAACTATCAAAGAAAGGCTCCAGTACACACCACTGAGGGAGGTGGCTGAGAAAAGGACAAGATACTTCTTCCACCAGGCCACAAGAAGACTCTGAAAGACCAGGGACATCCTCGAGAAAAACAGGAACCAGAGGATATACAGAAGCACCCATAAGCTGATCGACCACCTGATCAGGGTCTAGCCGGATGGTTGCCGAAGAACAGCCAACCAGGGAAGTAGGTACGATGCCACAAAAAGTACCTACAGAAGAAGACGCCAGGATGCAACCAGCAGAAGTCCAGGAATCCGAGAGAAAATATGACCAATATCAGGCGGTGCAAGAGCGGGACGTCGTGAAGAAGAAAATGAAATATAAACAATTTGAAATGTAGACTAATAATGGCAATAAACGTTTTTATTTTTTATTTTTATTTATTTATCTACATGGTGTTGATATTCAAATCTCAAGCCATGGCATTTTTATTGTACTGACTTTTTTAATTAGGATAACGACTCTAAAATATAATACACAACACTTTTTAATTTTCACATAATACATCTTGAAAAGTTTAAAATTATTATTTTCTAAAGAAGCTGCAAAACATGTTAAGTTGGCTAATATATTCGATAAAAATTACAAACCATGAATTATATTATCAAACTATTTCAATTAATCATAAAAACACTTTCCATGCACAGATAAAGCTGATATACCTACTTTATCCATCAATAAACTATTTTGAAAGTTATACTTACTCATATAACTCTTTAGCAGTAAGGTTACTCTTTATGCCTCTTTCATTTAAAACTGGGCCACATAAAAGGTTAATGTTTTCATTATCAACTAGGTTAGCAACAAATTGTAAATTATATGTGCTTCTTGGTGATTCTATGGTATTATATTTGATAAAGCTTTCAGCTATTTGTTTTAGAATCATCATTCTTAAAGTAGTCAAATTTACTATGTCCCTATCCTCAATATTTACAGAAACCAGAACATTAAAGTTATTTGACATAATGGGACATGAACCATATTGAGAGTCTTGCATTAAAACGGTTTTTATCACTGATTTATAAAGTACTGGAGTTCTTTTTAAATGTATGTGAGCATCAGCATTTTTAAAAACAATTTTTTTTATTTGAATTGGCCAACTGGAGCTTTCTTGTAACAACTGCTCTATAACAAATTCTCTAGTCGTTTCTGAACTTCCAAATTTAAATATATTCAAAGGTTTAATTGATTCTTCATTATTTACATCAATGAATTGATACCAATTATTAGCATTTGTAGGAAAACTTAAATCACCCAATTCATTCAGTTTTTTTGTATGAGTTCTAATAATATTCTGACTATGTTCATATTGTTGCTTGACTAGAAAATCAAGTAAATTTTGGATAAAATCTGTTAAAACTTTCATATTTAAAGAAAATACAAAATATTTTTATCCTTCCAAACCACAATTCATGTTTCTCAATTTGACCAAAACAAATGGTACATAACCTAGCAATTTCTCACTTCTTCTTCTTTTTGGGCTGTATCATAACAATTTACTCAGTCTACTTGATGGTTAGGTTAGGAGTAGGACTGTAACGGTAAATTTTTTATAATGTATTGTTGTGTTTTCTTTTACTATATTTTTTAGGTTTAGTTTTGATTTCAATTAATGTTTTTGAAGTTTATTTAGGTTTATTTTTTAATAAAAATTGTGTTTTTAAAAATTTTGTATGTATTTTCTGGTAAAAATTATTTACAAATAAATGTACTATCATAAAAAGGCATTTAAATAGACCATTGGCATTAGATTATGTAAAAAAACAACAAATTTGAAATCTTTATGGTATCGTTTTCTACCGTATTTTTCGACCGTAAGTTCGACCTACCGCAAAATGGTTCATGTCACCTGGCAACACTGGACGAACTGCACTGCAATCATCTTCATTCTTTATCTATGATCTATGCAATCATCGACCAAAAAGACTGCTCGTGCTTGATGCTCGATAACTGCAACCTGCAACAATACCAAATGCACTGGCAGATGCACAAGGATGCGAGCCAACAATTAAAGAAAGAAGAAGAAGTAAAAATCCCTCTCTTTACTTGTCTAATAAGAAGAATCCCAACCTAATCAATAAATCAATTTTCAATTATTTTTGTTAAACAAAATACCACAGTTACAGTTTAACCATAAAAGTTTCTTTTTTATTCTATGCTAATACTATATTATTTATATATAAACAAATGGAAGTAAAACAAGAAATTAGTAATGAGACGTGTCAAGCAAAAAAATATAATGCTGTTGATAATGGTTCTTTGGGTATTTGTAAAATTGAAATTAAGGAGGAACAGCTAAAAGAAAGTACACATTCTACATTTGATTACGTTGCCTTAAATAAAGTTTTCATAAAGACTGAAATAGAACAAGAGGAACATAATCTTAATTCATTTAAAGAAAGACAAACAAATCTAAGTGGTAAGTATAAGTAATGAAACCACAAGAGTACTAGTATACCTAGGTATTGGAGTTCTATGAACTCTTGGAATGTTGTACTTTTTTAATATATATTGAAAGCATGTTTTCTTTGCTTTAAAGCAGATTTGATTTCAGTATTCCACCAAGAAAGAGTAGTTTTTGTGATATTTTTGGTTTTTCCTATAGAAGCTCTGGCTGCATCTAAAATTATGTGGTTGAAAGATGATAGTGTTGTTGTTGTAGCTTCTATATTATATGATATAACAAGATTTCGTATACATAAGCTTACTAGGTTTGAGTCTTTTCCCCAATCAGCTGACTTTAATATTTATGTTTCATGTCATTGCACAGGTTTCTTTCTCTTTGTCGTGAGTAATTATTATTGGAAAATTATCACAATAAAACAAATTTGTCTATTTTTATCAGTTTTTGGGGATTCCCATGCAATTTTGTGGCAGTTTGTTTTACTGTAAATTAATTGTGAGGGTGGAATTTGTTTGGTTACATTTTGAAGTTCTAGAAGAGTAGTCTAGTCAGGATGTGGTATATATATGTTGCATATATTGATTGCAAAATTATATAGTGCCGAAACTGCTACTTCTTCCAGATTGTATTAATGGAATTTCTTTGGATTGGATGATTGTGTATACAATAATTCCTACTCCACCACTGGATATATACTGTACTGCTCGGTTTTTTGTATAGGGCATATCATTTTTTAGTTTACTTGATTGTTGGAAAGGTAGTTCAGATAATAAATAAACTAAAAAACAATAAAGCACCAGGAACAGACGGAATTTCAGCAGAATTATTAAAGTATGGAGGATCCAAACTCTGGGAAAGAATCCATTACCTAATAACATTAATATGGACGAAGGAGCAAATGCCAGAGGAATGGACAGTTGGCCTCATACAGCCAGTATATAAAAAAGGAGATAAGAGGGAATGCCAGAATTATAGGCCAATTACATTGCTAAATGTAATATACAAAATTCTTTCTGGTATAATCTACAATAGATTATTAGAATACTCCGAAAATATAATTGGTGATTATCAAAATGGATTCAGACCAAATAGAGCCACTACAGATAACATATTCATACTAAGAACGATACAAGAAAAAGCTTATGAATACGACATAGACCTATATAATATGTATATAGACTTTAAACAAGCTTTTGATAGTGTGAATAGAGACAGAATGCTGGAAGACCTTTGTAATCTAGGTATACCTAAGAAATACATCAGCCTCATAAAAATGACATTGCAGGGTTCAAAAGCCGCAGTCAGAGTAGATGGAGAACTGACTCCCCTATTTAACATCAACATGGGAGTAAGACAGGGAGATGCCCTATCAACCATGCTATTCAACCTAGTTCTTGAGGCAGTCATCAGAAAAACCAATATAACCGGCCATATAAACACCAAATCAGTACAAATTACTGCACACGCAGACGATGTAGCCATCATTAGTAGGAATAAGCCACGACTAATGGAAGTGTTCAAACAAATTGATCCTGAAGCAAGAAAAAGAGGTCTCAAAATAAACGAAGCAAAAACGAAGTATATGACAGTCAAAAGAATAATTGACAATGAAAATAATATCACAATAGACAACTATACTATCGAACGAGTGGATGCCTTTACATATCTCGGCACAGAAATCAATCAGAAGAACTCCGTAAGTAGCGAAATTAATGCACGTATTTCCAGCGGGAATCGTACATACTATGCTAATAAAAGATGGATGACAACGAAATTATTGGACAAAAGAACCAAAATGACTATCTACAGAACACTGATTAGACCCGTAGTAACCTATGGATGTGAAACTTGGGTAATGACGAAAAAAGATGAAGCCCAACTCAGGACATTCGAGAGAAAAATACTGAGGAAAGTATATGGCCCGGTACAAGAGGAAGATGGCACATGGAGAATCAGGAGAAACGACGAGGTTAATGAATTAAATGAAGGTTATGACATTGTAAGATTTGTGAAAAGTCAAAGACTGTCATGGCTGGGACATGTGCAGAGACAAAACGATGCAAAAACAACAAAGAAAATGTTACAATGGAAGCCCATAGGAAGGCGAAAAAAAGGAAGGCCCAGAACGAGATGGTTGGATGACGTGGAAGACAACCTGAAAACAATGAACATAAGACAATGGAGAAGAAGGGCACAAGAGAGATCTGAATGGAAGGACATAGCCAGACAGGCAAAGACCCATCCAGGGTTATGATGCCAAAAGAAGAAGAAGAAGAATGATTGTTGGAAAGATGAGTTTCTTATAGACACAATATTGATGGTTACAGTTCATTGAGTAGCATTTTAATGTTTTCAATGTGGCTATAAAAACCATTCGAGTTCCTTTGAAGAATGAATTGAATTATACTACTGAGATAAATCCTAGTCACTTTCTTCAGTGAGGGAAAATTCATGTTGGATTTAATTTCTTTATAATTCTTGTAAAATTATTTTTCATGTGTTGATCATTTAATTTTGAGTTAACCATTTTTAATAAGGTGTATAAGCTGTCAAAATCTTTTGTATAATTTTTGGCTGTGGCTTCAGGAAGTTTTTATCCCATTGCATAGATAACAAAGTCTCATAATTCAGTGAAATTTACCATATATGAAGGAGATGCTGTGGATTTTAATGTGGCTTTGACATCTAAAGCCTTCTTCTTTTTTTGGTGTGGATTCATTTAGGTTTTTAGTTTCTGAGGTTTCAGGAGAGGTTGAAATTTGCCTTTTTGCGTGATTGGTTGTTTTATTATTATTGCTGTCTGCTGTAGTTGTTTAAGTTATATTGTAAGTGAATCATTTGTCTTTGGGATATCTACAGAAGTAAGGTTGGAACAGTTAATTGCATCATCTAAAATGTTTGTTGCTGAATTATTTTGATTTGAAAAATCGATTTACCAAGAATCTGTATGCCGTAGAAAAAATGTTTTAAATAAAAAATTTAGCTCAGAAAATTTTGAACACAAATGTTTATTAGCACTTTTTGTGTAGAATGAACCATTTTTTCAGAAACAGCTCTTGAAGCGGCCAGCGATTTTGAATGTCAGTAAAGCGCGAGAAATCAATTTTAAGTAAAATTTGTATCAACTTGACTGCAAAAATTCGATTTTTGATCAGAGTATCCTATCGACAAAAATTTAAATGCTTTTTAAAGGTAAAGAGTGCAGCTTTTGTATGAAATTTTTGTATATTGCTGAAAATAAAATGAGTTTCTATAAATCTGATCAATAAATACATATTTGGCATTTTTATCAATTTCATTGAACGGCCATACTGGAATTTCCATTGTTAGAGTCTAGTCTTTAAAACCTACAACATAAAATTTTGATTTTGAATTCTAACAACAAATAGAAGGCATTTGAAATATGCCTAAAAAACGCAGATTTTACTTTTAAAACTTTCACATTACAAATGATCACATGTCACGGGAATGCCTCTACAAAGACGGTTTTGGGTGGAATTTATAGCTGAAGTTGTCTAGTTTCGAAAAACGTACTTGTGTAATGGAAAATAAGCAGTTTTAAATGTTTTAGATCGTTTGTAACGTGAAAGTTTAAATTCGGCGTTTGTTAGGAGTATTTCAAATGCCTCACATTTGTTGCTAAAACTTTAAACCGAAATTTCATGCTATTGGTTTCGAAGATTAGGCTTTAACAAAGCACCCTTATAAAAACTAACTTTACTTTGAAACAAAATACAAACATTGCATACGAAAGCTTCACTCTTTACCTTTAAAACGCATTTTGATTTTTGTACATAGGACCTCTTTGAAAAGGTATTGAATTTTTACAGTCGAGTTGACACATATGGTATTTCAAATTGATTTCGGGCGTGTAACTGACGTTCAATATCTCCGGTCGCTTCAAGCGTTGTTTCTGAAAGAACAGTTCATTCTACACAAAAAATTCTAGTAAACAATTTTGTTCAAAATTATCTCAGCTACAATTTTTGTTTAAAATATTTTTTTCTATGGCATACAGATAAATCTATTGAATAGACGGGTATTCCATCCGTCTATTCAATACATCTTGAATCTCTCTTGTTAATAGGTAGCCATTCTGACTTCTGAGTTGACTTGTTGATCTCTATAACTTCTGCAGTTTATTACATCTGTTACATGCCTTGAATATATTAAGATGTGATCAATCTGACTAGTTGTTCTTTCATCAGGAGAGGTCCCGGTTACCTTGTGTTTGTTTTTGTGTTCAAAATTGGTGCTAGCCACTGTTATATTTAGTGCTGCTGCTAAGTTTATCACTCATAATCCATTATCGCTACTGATGTTGTGTATGCTATGCTTTCCTATCGTGGGTATGAAAACTCGCTCTCGTTCTATTCTTGCATTCATGTCACCTAATACAATCTTAATATCATTTTTGGGATATCTTCTGTAAACTTGCTCTAGGTCTTCGAAGAACTGTTATTTTATTTCCTCTGGTTTGTCATCAGTTGGGGCATGTGCATTGATCAAACTGTAATTAATGAATTTCTCTTTTAAGAGCAAATAGCACATTCTTTGACTGTAGGCTTTAAAGTCAATAATAAGGCCTTTTGTTCTTTGGTTTACAATAAATCCCACTCCATCCATGTGTTGGCTTTCATTGCAACTGTAATATATGGAATGGGTTCTCTTCAAGAGTGCCGGTTCCCGTTCACCGCATTTCCTGCAGTGCTAAAACATCTGCTTTGTATGTGTTCACTATGTCTAGTAAAGAACTGAGTGCTCCAGTTCGGTACAGGGTTCAGGTGTTACATGTTCCTAATCTCAATTCCATTTTTCGTTTGCAGTGTTGTCTTCGTGAGTTCCGTCCAGCTAATAGTTGCTGAGGTTCTGTGATGTACTCACAGTTTATTTTTAGTGATGAAACTTTGTTGTTTGAATACACTATTTTACCTAACAATATTTTGCTTTTCTTGATTATAAACTGATAAAAAGTTAGTTTTTCTAAAAGGTTTGTTATTTTAGTTTAATATTATCCTTGTACTATTATTGTAATTGTATTTCTGCTCGATTGTAAAAAAATGTATCTTCTCTTTTATTCTTTTTGTAGAATTTGAGCTTTCCCATAAAATACTAAATAATATTTAGATTGTGTCAAATTTAGTATATTTCAGCCATATTTTTGGCAAAAAAAAATATATGTTAACTTTAATTTTAGGCTTTCCCCAAGAGGAGAACACATTGGAAAGTATGAAAACAATACCCGTACAGACATGTAATAAAGTCTATACACAACATATAAGTCTACCTGTTGAAGAATATACATTAAAATGTCAAATTTGTGCTAATCAGTTTCCCCATAGAAGCTCATTATATAAACACATGAAAATTCACACTGGAGAAAAACCATACAAGTGTGAAATTTGTTTTAGGCAATTTAGCCAAAAATGTACTTTGAAAAGACATGTGATACAGCACACTGGAGAAACGCCATACAAGTGCGAAATTTGTTTTAAACAGTTTGGACAAACAAGTTCTTTGAAAACACATATGAAAGTGCACACTGGAGAACAACCTTACCAATGTGAAATTTGTTTTAAGTACTTTACTACAGCAAGTAATTTGAAATATCATATCAGAGCACATACTGGCGAAAAACATTACAAGTGTGAAGTTTGTTTTAAACACTTTGGTTTGGCACATCATTTGAGAGAACATATAATAACGCATACTGAAGAAAAACCGTTCAAGTGTGAAACTTGTTTTAAACAGTTTACTGTAGAACGTTATCTGAAACATCATATAAAAACCCACACTGGAGAAAATCTTTACAAGTGTGAAATTTGTGTTAAACAGTTTACTCGTGCATGGGATTTGAAAAGTCATTTAAGAGTGCATACTGGAGAAAAACCATTCATGTGTGAGATTTGTTTTAAGCAGTTCGCAAGAAAAAATACTTTAAAAACACATTTTAGACTGCACACTGGAGAAATGCCTTACATGTGTGAAATTTGTTTTAAGCAGTTCTCTCGACAAAGTAATATGAAACTACATATGAGATTGCATGCTGGAGAAAAACCTTATGAGTGTGAAATTTGTTTTAAACAGTTTACTCGTACACATGATTTGAAAAGCCATTTAAGAGTGCACACTGGAGAAAAACCATTTAAGTGTGAAATTTGTTTTAGGCTGTTTTCTCAGCACAGTACTTTGAAACACCATATCAGATGTCATACTGGAGAAACACCTTACCAGTGTGAAATTTGTTTTAAGCAATTTAAACAAAAGGGGAGTTTAAAAAAACATTCCAGCGTGCACACTGGGAAAAATCTTAAATTGTGAAATTTTTATTACTTCTTTTGAAGCGAAAATTCTATACTGGCGTTGTATTACTTTTCGTATATAGTAAAATTCCGAGGAAACGTCACGAAATAGCGGAAAATAATTTCAAATAAATACAATTATTATTTTTAAACATCTTATTTAGTTTATATAATTATTAAATTTACTATCAAATGATATTTATTTATATTTTATTAATTCAATATTTTGTCTGAATTTGACAGGTCTACAGAAGTAAATAGAGGGTCGGTTCTAGTGTTTTGTTTGCCCTTAAATCTCATACAAGAATATATAAATTTACTGCAAATAAAAAAAATAGTAAAAATGACAAAAAAACAAAATTACACAATAAACAACTGTGTAAAAATTTTACTTATTTAAAAAAATATTACAGTAGTTATTTAGTTCCAAGTGATGCAATATATGGAATAGTATAACAAGCGTATTTGAAAAGTATGTTTTGCTCTTTTTGTTGCATATGTGTGACTTACTAGATTTTTTGAAATTTTATTTGCCAAAAATTCAATAACAGTTTCAATTTTTTTTTTTAGAAAATCACATTAGGGAAATTTTATAATAATCATTAAGTTGGAATAATTGTAGATGCCACGAATCGAAACTACATTTTGCAATAAATAAACTATGATCTTGGTATGTAGAATTTAGTTCAAATGGACAAGTATCCAGATCATAATATATATAAAATTTTGTTTGCTAACAGTAGTCAGTTCCAGATTTGTTTTCGGTTGTTGATTTGAGGTTGAGGATACTTCTTCAAAACCAGATGCAGAAGTCTCCAGACTCAATTGTAATTGGGAATTGTTTTCAGTTAACTGGGTCTCGGTCAATAATTTTTTTGCATTTTTTTACTCTTCTTTTCGTGGCTCTTTTCTTTTATGAGTTTAATACGCTGATAATTTTTTTTGAAGGTATTATAATAGCCCTTTTAGCCTGAAATTATCTTAATATAATATTATGATTTCTTACCAAAAATGTAACTATTCTATATTATTACGTGAATACCTACTTACCGAAATTAATTATTGTAAGTTGAAATAAAAACTAAATATTTTCACAACGAATACATAACAAAACTTTTTGACGTGACAACGTCTTAAATTAGGTTGTGGCTCGGAGTCATTTAAGAAAAAGTGTAACGCCCGCTCACGTCTGTTACAGTGAGTCGCCGAACGAGAGAGAGGCCCGCCGGACCGGCGAATGCCTTGCGTCTCTCTCCCACTCAAACATGATCGGTCCGCTGCGCGCGGCACTAGAGAATTAGGCGCGTTGAATCGCTTAAGTTAAAAATCGTTGAAAGTATCGTCAGCTGTGTCTGTAGTGAAAATGTGGAGTGCTTAGATTCGTCATTTACAACAACTACAACAATAAAGGTAAATAATTGTACACTAATATTTCATTATCGTAAACTATGATTGATTGATTAATTGTTAGATTGACACAAAAGTTGAGAAACTGAGTTTATAGGTTATGTCATACTATTGACAAATGTTGATAGTGTTAAGTAAATTATTAGTTTAAATCACTCTGCAATCAATCGTAATTCAGTCGATTGAGAAGAAACAGCGCGTATTTCTAGTCAAACATTTAAAATAACAAATTATAACTTCTAACCTGTCAAAACAGGGCGACCAAACAAACGAACTAAACCGGCCAATCACCACGCTCGGAGTTAGAATTTAACTGTGTTTAGCAAGAATTTCAAATCCCAATTTTAGTAAATGTTTTAATTTTCAACTTTACCATTTACATTTACAAATATTAATTAATTTCAAATTTATTTAGCAAAAATTTGAACCTTCGATCTGAATAAGTGTTTTGATTTTCAAATTGATTCTTTAAAATTAAAAATATTAAAATATATATAATCAGAAGTGAACGTCACATAACATTATCTGTACTTATTATTATTTAATATGTAGGCAAATACATGTGACCATACTTGGTAGACACAATTGGAAATAGTAATTTTTTATAACTGAAAAAAATAAATATATAAAATACTGGTAGCAAACAATAACTTCAATGATCGATATCTCCGCAACTAATTGATATATCGAAAAAATTTTCAAATAAATTTTGTAGAAAATAATAAGATCAATAATATAATATAAAATAAATCATCCAGGAGCTAGTATGCAAGACATTGGAATGTTACTATGGCAAGGACTCGGTCCGTACGTTCACAACAGCCAGTACGTGCCACCGTTCGTGCAAGTTGATTCTAGTATACCGATTCTTCTGTGTGGTGATTTTAACAAAAACGTAAAGTCAGACAACTCGTTTCTAAATTTCATGAAATGTACGTATAATCTTGATTGCGTATCAAACGTTTCTAAGTCAACTACGTTAAAAGGAACAACCATCGACTTGACTTTCGCAAGACACATTACAGCAGAAACACTTCCTTTCATTTCATATTTCTCCTATCCTCAACAAAATTACTCAAATAGAAATTAGTTAAGTTTAAGTTTACATGTACAATGTTTTAGTAAATAAAATATATTTCTATAGTTAAAATTTGTGCAATTCTTATTTTCATTCAATTCCTTGTTCCTATTGTGCAATTTAATAATATTCATATCAATAAATATTCTACCGAGAAAAAGACGTTGTCACGTAAAATCTTCGCCCGTAAAACCGACTTTACAGGCAACCGATTTTTTCTTATAATTTCACTTCAAGCTCGCACGGCAAGTCTGGTTAATGCAAAGTTTACAGAAAGTTAAAATTATTTAACCATTAAGGCGTACCTATGACATTCGCCAGTCTGGCTCGTGCCAGTATTTATTATCACTTTTTTAATTTTGTTGCTTTAATATTGTTCTGAAGCTATTTTCAAATTCAGACATAATATGTTATACATTTTAAAGTAGACGATATTAAAAATGATATTGCCAATATTACTGAGTTGCGTTCCTGGGACGACTTTATTGTAAGATAGTTCATTCGATTAAATGAAATAAATTTTTACTTGAGAATATCTGCCAGAAAAATTATAATCATAGCATGTGGTTCGTTTTTAAAAAGAGAACTACATGCTATGGTGACAGTAAAATCTCCTGTTATTGATTCCATAGTAAATCATGAGGAAAAACCAGGAAAAAACTTCATAATATTATCCCCACATGGTAAACATTTGGTCTTAAATTTAGTTTATTCTCAATAAACACCAAATTCTGATTTTATATGTACCTATGTTTTTTAAAAATATGAATTATGTATCTTCCGATCGATATGTTGCTGACTTACTAATAGTAGTATTTTCCTTTTGTTAACTTTGTATTTTAATATGGGAAAGTAGATCCTACTGCATTCTGTCGAGGAATTTGCGACACAATTATTGGTCTCATTTAGCGTAATTAGAGTCGCTTCTTTGTTTTTTCTCTTTTTTATATCTGTTTCCTTTAGGACTGTACTTTCCATTGAACCCTATGTTCATTTTCCCATGCGTGTTTACATATTTGAGATCTATCAAATTCTCTATTTTTAAGATAAGATTTATATTCACTTATTATAACATTTAATGGCCTTGATGTTTCACCTAAATAAAACTGATCGCATTCACAAGGTATTTTATAAATACTTACAATTATTTGTTCTTTCTTGTTCATTGTTAGGTTTAGTTTTAAATAAAATAGATCTCAATGTGTTTGTTGTTTTGAATGTTGTTGAAATGTTGAATTTATTTTTGGATGAAGATGAAAGGATCATCTTTTCTGATGATCCTTTTATGGGTGGTATTGTTATTTTCCTCTTATTATTCCTTGTGTATGTTGTAGGATCTCCGTTCTAAGTTGTTCTGTTCTATCGATGCTGTTCGGTCGATTGTTGAAAATTCCTTATTTATAAACGATAAAGGATAACCATTTTTTAATAAAACATGTTAACAAATGTTTCTCCTTTAAGAACGAATTTTCGTTAAAACATGTAATTGTGCCTCTATCATATATAAGGATTTAATTATTCCCATTTTAATATTGATATTGTGATTTGGTTTGTAAGTTATATATCTGTTGGTGTGTGTTTGTTTTCTATACATCTGAGTCTCATATCCAGTATCGTCCTTGTAGATTAAAACGTCCTGGAAAGGTAGTGTGTTATTATATTCCTTTTCAATGGTAGATGTTATTGTCTCTTCTTTATAGTTTATTTCATTCAGAAATGTGTCCAACAACTCTGATCCATGGACAGTGAAACGTCAATAAACTTGTTTTAAACTTTAATTGTGGCTTATTCCCATTAAAATAGTAATTAATTTTGTTGTTATTTGTAATTTATAAATTTGATCTTGTACTTTGTGAATAATCGTCACTTGCGTATACTTTCCATGTCGTGTGAGTGGGCTACTCGTACAATTCTTTCTCACTCGTTGCCACTCGTTGGTTTTCCATCTGTTGTCGGTAAAAATGACCCGAGTCAAAGGGATTATGATTATTCGTACACCTGCGAAGTACGTACTTAATATACTTGCAGAGTTCGCTCAAACGAAATGTATAAATAATTGGCAGTTACTGCGACTACTCATTTAGTTTTCAAAGACCTCAGGAGCGTACAGAAATTTTATTTGTGTGTATGTGTGTGTGTGTGTGTGTGTGTGTGTGTGTGTGTGTGTGTGTGTGTGTGTGTGTGTATGTGTGTGTATGTGTGTGTGTGTGTGTGTGTGTGTGTGTGTGTGTGTGTGTGTGTGTGTGTGTGTTTTTAATTGAAATGAAGTGGACAAATGACGTTGTGTTGCAGTTTCTTGATTTTTATAAAAATGAGCCGGTTATTTGGATGACTAAACATAAAGAACATAAAAATTATAATGCAGTTAATGATGCTAATGGCCACATGGCTCAAAGGTTCTCGTTTGAGATCCTGCGACATATGGGTGGAGCTGTATCTACGAAAAGATTTATATATTTTTTTTTAGTTTCTGTATCTACAATGCTGTTTTAGTTAATTTTAGGTAGGTACTAGTACTTACCTGCTTCGACTTTTATTTAATGATACCATCCACCATCATCTCTTTTTTTAATTTAATTAAATATGCAGAGCTCATCACAACAAAAGCCGCGAAAGCAACAACGAGATTTTCCGAACGACCTCTATCCATATTGATTGTCACACCACTAATTCAGTCACCGATTCAGTTGTCAAGGTTTTTAAGAATACTTGCGTATACTTGCTATGTCTGTTCACGCTCGTGTACTTGTGTGAATTGTACACGTCGTGTGAGCGCCCTGCTTGCTATCGCAATCGTAAAGCTCGTATGATTGCAAAGTAGGCAAATAATTGTGTACTTACCAAGTACACTAGTCGATTGATTCCGCCTTTAAGTAGATTGTTGTGATACATGATACTAATTTGAAATAATCTTTTGACTGTATCACTTTTGTCATATGCCATAAAAATTCTTCTTATCTTTTATCGTCTATTTTGGAACATAGTCCTCCCAACTCCTATCGATCCCTATCCTGAGCAAAATACTTCTAATTTGTTCCGGCTATTTTTTATGTCGTCTGCCCATCTCATATGTGGTCTTGTGGGTCGTTTACCTTTGTAGAAGTCATATTGATATCAACTATTCGCTTTCTTCAAGCCCTGCCTTTGCCTAGGGAGCCTCAATATCCATGTTATCGCTTAGGTTACTCTCCGCTAAATCCTCTTCTGTTCCTCTGTCTATCAATTCACTTCCCTCCTCTTTCGCTTATATATATATATATATATATATATATATATATATATATATATATATATATATATATATATATATATATATATATATATATATATATATATATATATTGTTATGATATGTGAATTCGATGCAAGAAAACTACAAGTTGCTCTTATTTACCGGCTAGCTTTATGAAGATAAAAATAATTTTTTTTTTAAGTTGATTAATTTGTAATATTGTTAAATTTAGAAATGCTTTTAATAAAAATTATTGAACGCCTGAAAATAAAAAAAAATTTTACAAACATTTATTCTACTCACCTTGTATTCTCTAAATCTGTATTTTGAATTTAAAATTTTTCTTACTTATTTGTCTTAGAACATGCAGACTCTTAACTCAAGCGAGTTCTGTGACCTGTACTGCTTGATAAAGCTATATAAAATTATATAAAGCAAAAATCACCACACAAGAAGTTTTATTTTTAATGTACTGTGCAATTATTCACAAGTGATCAATTAAATATTACACAACGATATCTTGTATAATATATATAACAAAATTATTTAAGATTCTTCCAATAAATAAGCCAATACTTAACCGTTTAATACTAATATGAATGGATTTAGATTTATGACGTAATACAATATTGAAGTAAGTATATGAAATTAGTGTTTTGTGAAGTTGCAACAAGAAATACTTGATCTAAGATCTAATACGTGTTTGTTTGTCAAAGTATTTATAACCTCACTTACTATCTTTTTAGAGCGAAAACAAAGGTTTATAATCCTTCAATTTTTTTTAGTTTAACTGTTTTGTTTAATGATTTTAGTAAGCAAAAGAAACGGTGAATTATATTTGGTTAATATTACAAAAGCGATAATAAAATTTTTGTGAACTTGACTTCAAATTATTTTGTTTTTTAACACAAAGATGATTTAGGATGATATAGGCTGTTTAAAAAAAAAAGGTAAGATTATTTCTAAAGAAATTTCAAAACTTGCGTTTAACTTTATTAAAGTTCACTTTCGTCTTTCAGATAATCCCTTCTCTAAAATTTTTATGGAAATCTTCAATAACAAAGATTGCATCTTTCAGTGACGTCTTCTAATGGATTAGGGCCGCAAAACTATCAGAATTATCTCTCCAATGGTTGAGAAATATTTATAAGTACCCAAAATGAATTTTAAATGATCTTCAGTCAAAAATAAACACCAAACGGTCTCTTTATTCAGCGAGAATTCAAATGAGTGGAAAAACTCACCTTTCTGGTAGCTGTGGACCTCTTTATGATGACTGCTAACAATTCCCTTATCGGAAAATATACTGTTAATCTGCAGGCTTTGCTAAAATTTAATCAGAAACGATGGTTTCTTATCGGCAAGGTAATTTGAATATACTTTGTTATAATTCAGGACTTTTTTAAGGTTTTTTAAAATACTTTTGAAAAATTGTGACTGCTGAAAAAAATCAAAAATTTTCTGCCCCTTCGTAACTATTGATTTTCTATCTTTTATTTTTCATTGCTTACCAGATCTCCAAGCATTTTGACAATGTTTTTTAAGATCTGACAGGATTTTTGTATATTTTTGACATTTATGATTAAAATAAAAAATATTTTAAATTTTCATAAATTGTTAAATCTTGAGAACTATATTGACTTTTGAAATGAATTGAAACAAATACTAGAGAATTTAAGCATTCTTTTGACATATAATTTCTACAACAAATGATAATTTAAATATTAAAATTTTTACTAACAAATTTGACATACACCAATTTTAACATGAATTAGTTGCTTTTATTTTGCTTTTATTTAATTTTAAAGCTATCTGAAAGCATTTTTGATATTGAATCACTGAGAATTGTCTTCAGATTACCTGTCCATTAAAGATTATATCATTCTGAACTCTTATTTATGAGATATATCCTATTTCACCTCCTAACACGTTTTATTTTCTGAGCTCTATCCATGTTAACTGTATGTTTACTAACAAATTGAAACTTCTTACTTTGTGAATAAATGACTTAAATATTTTATCTGTTTTAGGACTGTTGAAGATTCTATTGACTTGTATATATTAAAATTTGGATTATAATAAAAATTGTAATTAATTAATAAATACAAATTTATGGTTTTTATTTCCACTCGATCCGAAGTGGTTTGATATTTGCTTTTTGTATCTTTATGTTGTGGCTATATTGGCTTATTCTGTAAGTATCTCTTACATAAATAATATAATATATATATAACGAACAATAACTTAAGTTTAAATCATAATCAATTTCATGATCAACAATTGTTTTTGGTTTAATTTTTTTTTATATATTTTTTTTTAATTGAAAAGTGTTTATCAACCAACTATAACTCAGTGGCTATAATAACTCACGTATTAAAAGAATCTTATTTCTATTATGCTAAATTTGTTTATAATAAACCAACTGGTTTTAATTATAATAATAATAAAATTATTTTGAAAATATTAATTAAATCTGGTGATACAATATAGTCCTTATTGGTTTGTTACATGTCTGTGAATTCTGCTTATTTTTGCTTTTAGTTTCTTTCTTATTGTTGAATCTAGTTTCAACTATTAAATTAACAACAATAATACAATTGTTTGAGTTAAATATATATGTGGTATATTCAATATTGTCATTTTGTTTTATGTTCATACTATTCATAAAAAAAAAACTGTTTAGGAGCTTTAATTTCATAACAATTCTCCAAAAATTAATATTTCATATTTGACAATTTTTTTGGCAAATATCAAATATTCATTTTTCTTTGACTGGTTTTTTTGCAAGTTGTGTGATTGTTTCTCTGAACGTCGACACAAGTGTATGTTTCAGTGATTTTATGAATGTGTGATGGTTAAAAACAATTAAATTTTTGATTCAGTTGCATATATATGGTATACAATTATGCTGCAGATAGTTTGAATGCTCTCTTTGAAAAAAAATAATAATTAGTTTTGTTCTTTTAATTTTGCATGTGTAAGCTTAAGTTGCTTTAGTTTGTTTTATTAATGCATGTTTTATTTTGAATATATAAAAAAAATATAGAGTTTAAGTTTTATTTAAGCCCGTGTGAGCTGCATTTTGTGGTTAGAGTGTAAGCTAGTTTGAATGTGACTTTATTATCATTCGGTTATTTTTAATAAGTTTTCGTTGAGGGTTGAGTTTATATTCTACTTTTGAATCCATTTTATAGTTGTTTTTCTTCCTTGGTTTCTTAGAGTTCTGCCATCTTCGTTTCAAATTTTTCCTCTCCAATCCTTCTTCTGTAATTCCATTCCAAGTTTTATTATTATACTGCATAATTATATCATTATAATCTTTCATAATTCATCATAATTCATATTATATTATATATCATATTCATAATCATAATATCCGCAATAATTCATATTTCATCATTTTTCATAAATAGCAGCATTATTATTATTATTATTCCATCTTCTGTATCCCATTCATGTCCTTTACTTAAAAAAAAATTGTTTCATTTTATAAATATAACTTAAAATTAATAATGTCTTCTTATTTCTTCACTTATTGTTCATATTTGTAAATGTCTTTTATGTTAAAAACTCCTCTAAGATACCCACTCTCAGGATATTTCAATAAATAACTATTTTCTCCATCTTCTGTTTCAACTTCATAAGGTCCCTCCAATGGTGGTAAAAGTTTGTTACAAATGTTATCTCTATAATTGCTTACCCTATGTGCTCTAATTAATACTAGTTCTCCTTTTTGAAATTTTTGGTTTGTTCTCATCTTCCTTTTGTTTTGTCTTTTCAAATATTTCTCTCCATTCTTGATGATTCTTAGTTTTACATCTTGACAAATTTGGTCATATTCAGGTTCTATTTCTATAATCCAAGGTCTTTCTGGTCTTATCCTTTTCATTAGAAATAGTGGTATCTCATTAGTCACAGTGTTTGGTAACTGATTTATGTATTGTTCTATCCTTAATAAATGTTGATCCCATACAGTGTGTTTGTTTTCTATTGATATTCTTAAAAATTTTATCACTTCTTGAATATATCTTTCCGAAGGATTTGATTGAGGATGTCTGATGCTTGTAAAACTTAATTTGGTTCCATTTCTTGTCATAAAATTTTTGAATCGGTCGTTTTGGAAATATGTGGCATTATCCAGTATGCATTGTTTAGGTTTTCCTATTTCTTCAAAATAATTGTTTAAATTATTTATGATAGTGTTGACTTTTGTATTTTTACTGGAATAAAGTTTGATGAATTTTGTAAATAAATCTACGATTACCATGATATGTTTATGTCCATTTCCTTCCGTTTGTATCAAGTCACTCAAAAAATCTATAGCTATTATATCTAAGGGCTCTTGTGCTATTATATTTTTGGGAGTATTCCAATTTGAAAAATTCTTCGATTTTTGTCTTTGACAAGTATGACATTTTCTAGTCAAGTTTTTGATTATGCTTGTATCCTTCTTGGTGATATAGTTTTCTCGAAACATTAACCATATTTTCTTACTACCCGCGTGTCCATTCTTTTCATGTAAATCCTTCAGTATTTCTTCGGCTAAATTTTTGCTGATGTAATATAACTCTTGCTCTCCAATTCTTTTAATGTAAATTTGATCTTTCAGTATACATCTTTCCTTTTCTTTCTGTGTTAAATTTTGCTGATCTTCTCTAATGGCTTGTTTTGAGTACATTCCCTCCTGTTCTTTTAATATATTTAATCCGATTTGAATTTTTCTCTCTTCTCTTGTTCCTTCCTCTTCGTTCCTTGTCAAGGCATCTGCAATGACATTATCTCTTCCTTTTATATGTCTAATTTCGAAGTTATATTCTTGAAGTAGTAAAGTCCCACGATGTATTCTATTATTAAGCAATTTGTTATTCATGATATTTATTAACGATAAATGGTCAGTTTCAATATAAAATTTTGATCCTAATAAATAATACCGAAATTTTGTTACACAAAATAGTATGCTAGCAAATTCCAATTCGGTGACACTATACCTCTTCTCGTAATTTCTGGTTACACGTGACACAAATGAAATAGGAACTTCTTCATTGTCCTGGACTTGTAACAACACTCCTGCAAATTTGTGCATGGAAGCATCTGTCTGTAGAATGAATGGCAAATCGTACCTGGGGTGATAAATTCTTAGATTAGTCCGAAATATGTCCTTTAAATTTTGAAAGGCCTGGTTTTGTTCTTCTTTCCATTTCCATTTTTGATCCTTCTTCAATAGTTGAATTAATGGTAATTCTTTCTCACTCAAGTCTGGAATTAATCGTTTAAAGTAGTTGATTAGGCCTATAAATCCTCGTAAATTTTTCAAATTTTTCGGTGCTGGATAGTTCATTATTTTCTCAATTCTTTCTTCGTCCATAGAAATACCACTTCTGTCTAATTTATATCCTAAATACGTGACCTCTTGTTGATAAAACTGGCATTTGTTTAAGTTAATTTTTAATCCTGCTTCATTCAATGCATTCAACAAAATATTTATGTGTGTTAAATGTTCGTGTGATGTGTGAGAATAAATGAGAATATCGTCAATGTAGTGTATAATAAAGTCTTCGTATTGATCCAAAATTTGATGTAAAGCACGTACAAGAGCTGAACATGCACTTTGCAAACCGTATGGAACTACTTTAAATCTATATATTACCCCATCTATCGAAAAGGCTGTAAAATCCCTACTATCTTTATGCAATGGTATCAACCAAAAGCTATGCTTCAGGTCAATTTTTGTAAAATAATTTGATTTAGTTATTTTTCCAAAGATTGCATCTACACTTTGTGGTGCTTCATATTGTGGTGTTGAATATTTGTTAATGTTCCTGGCATCGAGGCATAATCTTAACTCACCATTGCTCTTCTTCACTACCACTATAGGGTTTATGTACTTTGAATTGCTGTTTTCAATTATTCCGTTTTGTAACATCTTCTCTATCTCCTTTGAAACTTCTTTCCGGTATTTATAAGGAATTGGATATGTCTTCGATTTAAAATTTTCTATTCCTTTTACCTCAATTTTATGCATGTACTTTTCAGCCACTCGGTTTTCGGATTTTATCAAACCATCATATTTTTGCAACAATCTTCCTACATCTTCTTTCCATTCTTCTGCACATACTAAATTTTCTTCCAATTCCATTTTACTTTCTTCTGGTTCATTATTTATAAAATTGTAGTTTGTATGAATTTTAATATTGTTAATTTCCTTTATCTTTAATTCCTCTTGTTTTGATTCCTCGTCTTCTGTATTTCCAAATTTCAGTACTTCTTCTTGAATTTGTAAAGTTTTGTTTACATAATCGATGACCATTCCATTTCTGTCCATTTCGTCTGTCCCAATCAAAATATCATGTCTCATGTTTTCTACTATTATGAATTGCATACTATATTCGGTTGTATCAAATAATACTTTTCCCACTATTCCCTTCTTTGCTTCATATAGTTTTTTGTTGTTTGCACCCACTAGATTAACCTTTGGAATTGAATAACAATATTTTTGAAAATTTAATTCATTAATAACTTTATTGTCAATTAGTGAAACTTCAGAACCCGTGTCTATTAAAATTTTAACTTGTTTTTGAAAGAATTTACCCTGAATTAAAATTAACCCTTGCAAATTTTGATTTTTCTTTTCTTCCCCAAATGTTATGAACTCCCTTGGATGCTCATAGTGACATACGGCCGCATTTAGCAGGTGCTTTATTGAAAATTTGGTGATTGTGAATCTGTTGTGTATTGTGTGTCAAAGGGTTGTGATGGTGATGATGTGTTGAGTGTTTCAATTGGTGACTCTTGTTGACTGACGTCGGTGTATGATTGATGTTGACTTAGAAAATTCACTTGTCTTTTTTGGTTATTTCTATTTATATCTTCTAGACTTCTAGTGTTATGGTTTCGATTGTTTGTGTAGTTTTGATTTGACTGTTGTTGTGAATTGTTTGTCTGATTCTGTTGAATGGCACTGTTTGAAAATGCATGATTCATATTGCCATTGGAGTTAAAGTTTCTGTTGTTATTATTTTAATTATTTCTGTTAAAATTTCCGTTGTTTTGATTATTGTAATTACCGTTTTGATACCGTCCATTATTTCCATAGTTATTGTTGTTAGTTTGATTGTTACGATTATAGTTTTGGCGATTAAAGTTCTGATTATTTTGGTTGCGGTAGTTATTATTATTATTCCTAAAGTTCGAGTTATTATAGTTGTTGTTACCATTATTTTGTCTATAGTTATTGTTAAAATTACGATGATTATTGAAATTATTGCCGTTCTGATTATTGTTTCTGCTGTAGTTATTGCTCCCATTGAAGTTGTTATTATTATTATTATTTGCTTGGTCATTGTTTTGATACATGGGGTTTCGTTGCTCATGCATCATCAAAAATTGGCACAGTTTGTCTATTTCTTTAAAGTTGTATAACATCATGATATCTTCCAATGTCCGATCAAAGTGTTGCACGATACAACCCACAATGTATTCTTCGTTAAAACCACAGTCTAAGTATTGAGCTGTGCTGTAAATTTGCATGGCGTACCGGTGGTATGACATGCTACGATTTGGGTTGTATTTGCCACTTAACAGCTCGTTTTTGATTGAACGCTGTTGTGCTTGACCCCAGAAATATTCACTGAATTTGGTCGCAAAGTCTTCCAGATCCACCAACTCATTTTCTTTGTTCGAAAACCATAGTAACGCCTCATCCGTCATCTGGTTTCTGATGAATTCTTTAAAGTCTTCGAAATTTCTGTAAGATGCATATCTGTGCCTAAGGAATTTCATGAAAGGTACTGGATGCTGCTGTTTTATTCTTCCACTAAAATAGATTTTACAATCTCTTTCGACCGTTTGTACAACCGGCCTTGCATCCAATTCCTTCTGTGTCACTTCTTTAAGAGACTCTTGTACTCTCCCAATTTCTTTCTCCATTATCTCTTTGGTCTTATTCATATTTTCATCTATTTCATCTTCTTTTTTCTTCCACTGTTCATTAATGTCTCGTCGAAATATCTCTTCCTTCTGCTCAATATGATGCTCCAGCTGTACTGCCAACACTCCCATTTGTTCGTCAATATCTTCGAACTTTTTTTGGTTATTTTGTTGTTCTAGCTTCAAATTTTGTTCCATTAATTCAATCTTTTTATTTTGAGTTTCATTATTCTTTTCCAGCTGTGCCGATAACACTTCCATTTGTTCTTTGCACTGCTCTTCCATCTTGGCCATTTCTAGGGTTAACTCTTCTTTTACTTCTTCTATCTTCTTTCCCAACTTATCCTCAACCTGTTGTGCCATCTGTTGTATTTTGTCATCAAAATTTTGTGTTATTTCCCGTTTTATTTCTTTTTTTGTATCTTCAAGTTCTTTTGTCATATGTTGTTTATTTTCTTCTGCTTTCTGGTTTATATTTTGCTCAGTTTTTTTTATTTCCTGTAACAAAATTGCCATCATCTTGTGAAAGTCCAATTCATCCTTCTTTACGGGCTGAGCTTGGTCTCCACTTGCCATTTGCCTTTCCATTTGTGCTTCTTCTGGCTGTCTTTTCTCCTCCATTGTCTCCTGTACTTCTTCAGTCTCTTTAATTTGTTCTTCGGTTCTGTCTGTCACTTCCTGTTCTTCTTCTACGTTCTTATGTGATCTAGTCTTTCTTTTGTCCATGTTTATTTTTATTTAATTTCAATTCACTCAATAAACTTATTATCTACACAAATTATACTCTTAACACCCTGTATATTATGTTATTAAATGTTTAAGGTACACCACTGGTTAATACTTTGTTATAATGCACTACCTGTCACCGTCCAAATACACAGCCACACGTTGGGCTCGCCAAATTGTTATGATATGTGAATTCGATGCAAGAAAACTACAAGTTGCTCTTATTTACCGGCTAGCTTTATGAAGATAAAAATAATTTTTTTTTTAAGTTGATTAATTTGTAATATTGTTAAATTTAGAAATGCTTTTAATAAAAATTATTGAACGCCTGAAAATAAAAAAAAATTTTACAAACATTTATTCTACTCACCTTGTATTCTCTAAATCTGTATTTTGAATTTAAAATTTTTCTTACTTATTTGTCTTAGAACATGCAGACTCTTAACTCAAGCGAGTTCTGTGACCTGTACTGCTTGATAAAGCTATATAAAATTATATAAAGCAAAAATCACCACACAAGAAGTTTTATTTTTAATGTACTGTGCAATTATTCACAAGTGATCAATTAAATATTACACAACGATATCTTGTATAATATATATAACAAAATTATTTAAGATTCTTCCAATAAATAAGCCAATACTTAACCGTTTAATACTAATATGAATGGATTTAGATTTATGACGTAATACAATATTGAAGTAAGTATATGAAATTAGTGTTTTGTGAAGTTGCAACAAGAAATACTTGATCTAAGATCTAATACGTGTTTGTTTGTCAAAGTATTTATAACCTCACTTACTATCTTTTTAGAGCGAAAACAAAGGTTTATAATCCTTCAATTTTTTTTAGTTTAACTGTTTTGTTTAATGATTTTAGTAAGCAAAAGAAACGGTGAATTATATTTGGTTAATATTACAAAAGCGATAATAAAATTTTTGTGAACTTGACTTCAAATTATTTTGTTTTTTAACACAAAGATGATTTAGGATGATATAGGCTGTTTAAAAAAAAAAGGTAAGATTATTTCTAAAGAAATTTCAAAACTTGCGTTTAACTTTATTAAAGTTCACTTTCGTCTTTCAGATAATCCCTTCTCTAAAATTTTTATGGAAATCTTCAATAACAAAGATTGCATCTTTCAGTGACGTCTTCTAATGGATTAGGGCCGCAAAACTATCAGAATTATCTCTCCAATGGTTGAGAAATATTTATAAGTACCCAAAATGAATTTTAAATGATCTTCAGTCAAAAATAAACACCAAACGGTCTCTTTATTCAGCGAGAATTCAAATGAGTGGAAAAACTCACCTTTCTGGTAGCTGTGGACCTCTTTATGATGACTGCTAACAATTCCCTTATCGGAAAATATACTGTTAATCTGCAGGCTTTGCTAAAATTTAATCAGAAACGATGGTTTCTTATCGGCAAGGTAATTTGAATATACTTTGTTATAATTCAGGACTTTTTTAAGGTTTTTTAAAATACTTTTGAAAAATTGTGACTGCTGAAAAAAATCAAAAATTTTCTGCCCCTTCGTAACTATTGATTTTCTATCTTTTATTTTTCATTGCTTACCAGATCTCCAAGCATTTTGACAATGTTTTTTAAGATCTGACAGGATTTTTGTATATTTTTGACATTTATGATTAAAATAAAAAATATTTTAAATTTTCATAAATTGTTAAATCTTGAGAACTATATTGACTTTTGAAATGAATTGAAACAAATACTAGAGAATTTAAGCATTCTTTTGACATATAATTTCTACAACAAATGATAATTTAAATATTAAAATTTTTACTAACAAATTTGACATACACCAATTTTAACATGAATTAGTTGCTTTTATTTTGCTTTTATTTAATTTTAAAGCTATCTGAAAGCATTTTTGATATTGAATCACTGAGAATTGTCTTCAGATTACCTGTCCATTAAAGATTATATCATTCTGAACTCTTATTTATGAGATATATCCTATTTCACCTCCTAACACGTTTTATTTTCTGAGCTCTATCCATGTTAACTGTATGTTTACTAACAAATTGAAACTTCTTACTTTGTGAATAAATGACTTAAATATTTTATCTGTTTTAGGACTGTTGAAGATTCTATTGACTTGTATATATTAAAATTTGGATTATAATAAAAATTGTAATTAATTAATAAATACAAATTTATGGTTTTTATTTCCACTCGATCCGAAGTGGTTTGATATTTGCTTTTTGTATCTTTATGTTGTGGCTATATTGGCTTATTCTGTAAGTATCTCTTACATAAATAATATAATATATATATAACGAACAATAACTTAAGTTTAAATCATAATCAATTTCATGATCAACAATTGTTTTTGGTTTAATTTTTTTTTATATATTTTTTTTTAATTGAAAAGTGTTTATCAACCAACTATAACTCAGTGGCTATAATAACTCACGTATTAAAAGAATCTTATTTCTATTATGCTAAATTTGTTTATAATAAACCAACTGGTTTTAATTATAATAATAATAAAATTATTTTGAAAATATTAATTAAATCTGGTGATACAATATAGTCCTTATTGGTTTGTTACATGTCTGTGAATTCTGCTTATTTTTGCTTTTAGTTTCTTTCTTATTGTTGAATCTAGTTTCAACTATTAAATTAACAACAATAATACAATTGTTTGAGTTAAATATATATGTGGTATATTCAATATTGTCATTTTGTTTTATGTTCATACTATTCATAAAAAAAAACTGTTTAGGAGCTTTAATTTCATAACAATATATATATATATATATATATATATATATATATATATATATATATATATATATATATATATATATATATATATATGTTTGTGCTTTCTGTTAGTTTCCGGTTATCCCGTTGTCCTAGGTGAACGACAAACGCGGCAACGCGAGGCAAATAATGGTTGTATTTGTGTGTGGTATCTCCTGAAACAGTGTTTGCGTCTGAAAATGGTTTTAAGAGATAAGTTATTATATAAGGAGCTTTAATATTGTAATTTGGCAAAAAATATTTTGCTGGTACTTTTATTTTCCACATTCGCTCGCACGACAGAACATGTATCAAATACTCCGGCATCATTATCTTTACCATAGGCACCAATATCAACCATCATAAATTTGTAATTGGCGTCTGTAATGGAAAAAAAAATACTTTGTAATTATAATACATTTTGTTTTTTTTTCGGTTGCTTAATGCGGATATGCTTCCCATCTATGCAACCAATACAGTTTGGAAATTTCCACTTTTGCCAAAAATCATTAGCTATATGCAAAAATTTGTCCTCTCTTGGTACTGACATGTGTTTTTGCACTAAAGTCCTCTATATAGTAACGCAAACTTGTTTTACAATATTGGCTACTGCTGTTTTTGATATTCGAAAACTAAATGCTAGTCTAAATGGCGTACCAGTTAACAAGTACGTAAAAAAATCAGTCTTAGTATTTTTTCTATTATAGCTGCTAATTTTAGGAGAAGAGAAAACCCAATGATTTTTCAGAAGTATTTATGGATCTTGAAAAAGAGAAAATTATGTTGTTAAAGAAGGACATGGACGTTTAGGATGACGATGATCTGAATTGGTTCAAATCTATAAGCGACCATAGACTAATCAGAGCAAAAATTGTTCTAGATCTGAAACTAGAAAGAATAAAATGAGTCACAAAACCAAGAGTAACCGGTTAAATATTAACAATCTAAAAAAAACTCGGATCACTACCAAAGGACAATTGATAAAAGAATACATGACCAAATCGACAGCTCAAAATTAATGGAAATCGTCCTTGATAGTGTCAAAGAAATTGGAGGTCCGCAGAAACAAAATGAACATAGTAAACTGTGATAAAACTAAAATAATGCTAAGACAAAGAAGGGAAATAAAAGTAAGTAGCAACATACAGAGAATACAATACACAGAACTTTGTAAGACAATAAGGAAGAGTATTAAGGAAGACATAAGAAAATACAATGAAAGACTGGTAGAAAATGCAATCGAAAACAAGAAAAACATTAATCATTGGGAAGAAGCAAATCATTGCTCTAACAAACAAAACACCAGAATTACGGATAGAAATGAAATAATACAACTCGTAACTAAATTCTACAGCGAACTATACAAAGCTCCTGACACACTTGAAGAAGTAATCAGTAACCAAGAAGATGTACCAGAAGTCCTTCCGGAAGAAGTAGACAATTGCAAAAATGAAAAGCGGTAAAGCAGCTGGAATAGATGGTATAAAAGTGGAACTGCTTAAATATACTGGCAATAAAACCTGGACAATCTTAGCAGGCATATTAACGAATTGCCGAAGATCGAGATCATACCAGACTACTGGGATACAGCAAACATAATTCTCATTTATAAGAAAGGTAGCAAAGAGGATATAAAAAACTACAGACCTATAAGTCTACTACCAATCGTATACAAGATATTCACAAAGATCATCAGCAACAGATTAACAAACGCATTAGATGCTGCACAGCTGAGATAACAAGCTAGCTTCAGAAGTGGATTCAGTACCATAGATCATATTCATACGCTTCGAGAACTAATGAGTAAAGCTAAAGAATATGAAATACCGCTAGCATTAACCTTCATAGATTTCGAGAAGGCTTTCGATTCTACATATCCCAAGGCAGTAATAGAAGCTTTGACAAACCGTACATAGAATCTTTAGCAAATATAACAGACAAGCAAAAGCTAAGATAAAAATTTATGAAAACACTCTATGAAAATAGACTTTTCACTTTATGAATACATATTCAGCAAAATGAACTGGCAGAACAAAGGAATATTCATTGATGGAGAGTACCTCAGCCATCTAAGATTTGCAGACGACATCGTTCTGATTGCTAATAATCCTGCAGAACTACAAAAACTTATAAGCGACCTAAATGTAGCTAGCAATGAAGTTGGCCTAAAAATAAACTTGAAAAAACAAAAACTACGTACAACGAGCTAGTGGATGTCCAAGATGTAATAATAAACAAAACTGCACTTGAGACAGTAGACGAGTATGTATACCTGGGACAATTAAAACATAAATCTGGCTTCTTACTTCCAGAAATCAACAGAAGAATGAAACTAGCTTGGACATCTTTTGGTAGAAATGCAATTATATTCAAATCGAAGATGCCAATCCACCTGAAGAAAAAAGCATTCGATCAGTGTATACTACCAATCATGACATACGGCTGCAAAACTTGGACACTAAAGAAAGCGATAAATCGAAACTCAAAGGTCAATGGAGCGATGCATGTTAGATGTAACAAAGAGAGATCGAAAAATAATAGAATGGATCAGACAGAAAACCAAGGTTATTGATGTAATCCATAGAATTAAATCTTTAAAATAGCAATGGGCGGGACATTTACCGAGAAGAACTGACAATAGGTCCACTAGAATTACACTGTGGCATCCAAGAGGCGTCAAGAGACCAAGAAGACGTCCAAATTTAAGATGGGACTATGACAAGGAAACAAGCCGGTACAACATGCCACAGAAAAGCGAATTTTAGACAATCGTGGGCAGATATGAAGAATGAATATGTAAGGGAGGCTACACCATAATCGGTAGAATATGCTGAGAACGATGATGATGATGATTTATATATACAGTATACTCCCTCTATAACGAACACGGTTATTACGAGGTTTCGCTTATAACGAGATACATTAGATGTCCCGTGAAATTTCTATTGAACTATAACCGTTTGGTTATAATGAGTGAAAATAAGATCCAAAAACGTGTTTTTTACGTTTTTGGTCGGGTTGTGGCTATAAATAAATACCTTTTCAAACAGCCCCTCAATAAACTTAACTGCAGCCGCAATAAACTTCTTTACAATGAATAAATACAACTGTTTCACATCTTTAGAAAATATGATAGAATGATACTGGACCATTTAAAGCAGTTAAAAATGACAGAGTTCTTAAAATTGCAGAAGCAATAGTTTATGTTATCCTTGAAAATACGCTTTATACATTATGTAGTTGGAAAAAAATATAAGTACAGATTTTTTGTTTTAACGTATATCATTGATAATAAAAGTAAACAACTCTTTTATGTTTTAATATATTTCATTGACAATAAAAGTAAATAACTTTTTTCCAAAAACGCCATTCAAACAATATTTATTAGCATCTTATATTGCTCCAAATGGCTTCACTATAGGAAGTTAATGTTTTAGAAAACTACAGATTCATATGTATGCACAGTATTATTATTGTCTGATATAACGAGATCGGCTTATAACGAGGTAATTAGTCTGTCATTTCAGTTCTCGTTATAGAGGGAGTCTACTGTATATATATATATATATATATATATATATATATATATATATATATATATATATATATATATATATATATATATATATATATATATATTATATATATTATATCCTATTGATAATATGATAAATACAATTGAACTTTACGGCTTTTTCTTTCTTCACGTAATTTGACAGGTGACGTCAAAATAAGGGTATACAAACAAAAGTTCTATGGCCTGTATTTAATTTAATTCAAATGAAGGCGATCTTTATTTTATTAAAGGACAGTAATAAAGGACGCAAAAACTGTGAATGCGTATATGTCAAAATAAGGATGCTTTTATTAAAGGACGACGTAAAATAAGTCTCTAATTACATATTTTTGTTGGATTTTCAAGTCATTTTGGTTATTCTATTACCTTTTTTTGTATTACCCGATTTTTGGGCACTTTAGTAGTTTACGCCAAAGGAAACATTAAAATTCGAGCTTTTCGTTTTGCGTTGCACAAGAGTTTGAAACGAGTATGAAATTTGTTTTAATAAATTTGCTACAGGAAGTAATTTGAAACATATTTTTTTTTATTTATTTATTTATTGCTAATTTACAATCTACTTCAATACAGAAATGAGTAAATATGATGTATGTTCTTGGCTTGTGGCAGGTGTCGTCCATTGACGACTCTCTGGAATTTACCTAGCAGCTAGATCTTCTGGCCAAAGTCTTTTTAGACGTCTGTCAACCAGTGGGGGGTTGAATAATTCGTCTATGAGATGGTTTGGATGGTCTGCGCTGCGATTCATGTATCTTCTGGAGTGGTCGGCAATCACATCATTGATGAAGGGGATGTTGAGGTCTGCATGAAGGGTTTGGTTTGACACATACCATGGGGCTTTAGCTAACGTACGAATAGTTTTTGACTGGAATGTCTGCAGTATTTTGGTGTTGGATGGTTTGCTACAGCCCCACAGCTCAATTCCGTATGTCCACACTGGTTTGAGTATTGTTTTATAGATGGTCAGTTTGTTTTCTAATGAAAGTTGCGATCTTCTGTTGATTAGCCAGCTCATATTTTTAACTTTTAGGTCGAGGTGTCGTCGTTTGGCTGCAATATGTGATTTCCAAGTAAGTTTTTCGTCTAGATGAAGGCCCAGGTACTTTACTTCTGTTTTAATAGGTATAAGTGAATTATTTAGGTGTAGTTGTGGACATCTAATTCTTCGATTTGTGAAATTTACTTGACAAGACTTGTTTGTGTTGACGTTTATTTTCCAGCATTTAAGCCAGTCTTCTAGTTCATTGAGATGATTTTGCAATTTGTTAAATGCTAATATTTCGTTGATGTCTGATGCTAGTATACCAGTGTCATCCGCAAATGTTGCCATTAGTGTATTTTCGCTAATAGGAATATCAGCAGTGAAGATTTGATAAAGGAATGGGCCAAGCACACTGCCTTGAGGTACTCCGGATTTTATTTGGTGGTAGTTGGATAGAGCACCTTCGAATTTAACTTGGAAGTATCTGTCGGACAAGTATGATTTAAGGAGGAGGTAGATTTGGTCAGTTAGCTGAGCTTTTATTTTAAAGAGAAGACCCTCGTGCCACACTCTATCAAATGCTTGCTGTATATCAAGGAATGCTGATAGACAGATTTGTTTCCCTTCTAGGCTCTCTTTTATTTTGTTGACTAATCTATGGCACTGTTGTATGGTTGAGTGATTTGACCGAAAACCAAACTGATGATCTGGGATAAGGTTTTCTATAGGTATTATTGTTTCTATTCTGTTAAGGATTAACCTTTCGAAGACTTTTGATAAAGTCGGAAGGAGACTTATTGGTCTGTACGAACTGGCTTCAGTTAGAGGTTTACCAGGTTTAGGTATCATTATAATTTGTGCATACTTCCATTGCACTGGAAAATAGCAGAGTCTCAGGAGGCTATTAAAAATAATGGTTATTAAGACGACACCTTTTCTTGGGAGTTTTTTTAAGATTTCGCCAGTTATAAAGTCAAATCCTGGAGCTTTATGAGGGTTAAGCAGGTTGATTTCGTTACGGACTTCGTTTGGTGAGAAGTATTTTAGTGGTAATGATAGCTGACAGGGTGCATTAAGGAAGTCTCTAATTTTCCCGTCGTTAATATCGTTGGCCTGTGGGGTGGAGAAGACGGTTGATAGATGTTCTGCAAATCTGTTGGATTTTTCTATATCTGAACGAGCCCAGGTTCCATCATTTTTCCGAATTGGTGATTTCATTACTACCGGCCTTTTGAATTTCTTTGTGGCTTTCCAAAGAGAGTTGTCGTCAAGAGAAAAGTTTGTGACATATCTTTCAAAAGATTCGTTTTTGGCTGTTTGGATAGCGGAATGAAGTCTGTGTGTGAGCCTGTTTAGATTTGTTTTATCTATCGCGTTTCTTGTTCTTTGCCATTTGCGACGGGCTTTTCTTCTTTCTTCTACTAGTGTTCTAGTGTGGAGGGGTATACTATACCTTTCATCAATGGTTTTTTCCTTTTCAGGAGTAGCTTTCCAAGCGGCTTGTTGTATTTGTTCCGTTAGATATTTTACAGCTTCTTCAATATCGTTTTTGTGTTTGAGTCGAATGTCAAGAGATATTTTTTCATTGATTTCTTCTTTGAATTAAACCGAATTCGTGTTACTGGAACATAGCCTTGGTGCAAGAGTTTTCCAAATTATATTGGTACTTAAAGTAATCAGGATGGGACTGTGGTCCGAATGTAGATCAAAACTGGGGGTAATGTCGCTGTGTATTTCAGGTATTCCCTTAGTTATAGCAAAGTCTAGCAGATCAGGAATTTTGTTGTTATCAGTGGGCCAGTATGTGGGGGTACCAGTTGTTAGGTATTTCAGGTTATTATCTTGTATGATGTTTAATAGATTTCTGCCTTTTGGAGATATCAGTCTTGCTCCCCAGGTTGTATGTTTTGCATTCCAGTCCCCTGCCACTAGGAAATGTGAGCCAAGTTGTTCAAAAAACTCTCTGTATTCCTCCAGGTTGATGGTATGGCGTGGTGGGCTGTAGATAGAAGCTATTGTTAATGGGAAGGTGAGCGCTTGTACTTTTATGATAGTACTCTGAATTTTGTTGGTGATATATGGAGCAAGTTCGTAGTGTTTTATAGCTGTACGGATTATTACAACTGAACCAGCGTGGGCTGTTCCATCTGGATGGTTTGCGTAATAGACAGAGTAGTGTGGAATTTTTATAAAAGACCTCTCAGTTGTGTGACTCTCAGATACAAGTAGGATGTCTATTTTGTTACTTTTAGAAATAGTATAATTTCTTGCACATGGTTTGTTAGACCATTTGCGTTCCACTCTGCTATTCTAAGTGAGTTAGCCATTACGACGTTCTATTTATCACTGTTGTAAGCATGCTTAGTATCATGCTGTTTTGGTTTATCAATTGTGCAAACATATTTTTAAATTCGTTGAGGAATTCTGTAAGTTTATTTGAAAGGTCTGAATTATTGTTGTTGTCTTGTGAAGAAGTATTAGTTGCAGCAACTTGAGCATATGTTACATGTGATTGGCGTATGTGGTGAGCATTATTGTTATTATTATTTAGGCTTGCAACTCTAGGTATAGGAATGCTGCTTGTTATATTTTTGTTTTTCGAAATTACTAGGTCTTTATATATAGCACATCCTTTATAGTTTGCTGGATGATTGCCATTACATAAGGCACATGTTGCTGGTGTGTCGCCTGCTTTTTTGCAGGTTTTTGTATCATGTGATCCACCGCATTAAACACAGGCGAATGGCCTCAGGCAGTAACTTTTTGAGTGCCCGTATTTTTGACACCTTGTGCATTGTACTATTGTATTTTTTATTCTAGGTGGTTCTACTGTTATTATGCAGTTTCATAGGACTTGCAGGTTAAATATGTTTTTTTTGTTTTCATTTGGCTCTATATCGACAAAGAATAAGGGCAATGGTTCTTTGGTAACTCTATGTCTAACATTAATTATGTTGCGAACTTTAAAACCCTTATTATTTAATTCATGCGAGATATCTCCTGTGGGTGTTGAATGATGTAATCCTCTTATGACAACTCTATAGGCCCTCTCTTGTTTCGGTTGGTAAGTGTGATGTACAATGTTTTCTTTTCTAAGGTGCTGTATGAGTCTCCTGTAGGTGTCTGAGTTTGAAGGGTTAATTTTTACTGTATTATTTGAAATGGTTTTGGTGTAATAGGTTTCGGCCGCAGTTGCAGTTGAAAGGTTTGCTATCATAGCACTATAGTCAGTAACTCCATAAATATAGATTGGTGGCGGTGAGGGATCTTTTTTGGTTATATTTGTGTTTGGTGTATTTGATAAATTGTCTGTTTGTTCATCTAGATTTTCTTTTGAGAGGGAATCAAATCTGTTTTGTGTTTGGATTTGGTTGGGAATTTCTGAAGTTTTTTGTCTTTTCACCCTTTTTCTCTTATTGCCAACTTCTTGCCAAGGATGTTTATTTTCGTTTTCTGTTTCGTTAAGTTCTACGTCGCTATCGCTATCCGTGTAGTTATTGATGTTTTGTGATGATGAGAGTGAGCATTGAGGGTTTGTGGATACTGTTGTGTATTGGGACTGAATAGGGTTTTGAGTGTTATAAATATTTTGTGCAGTTGATTGACTAGGAAATTGTACTTGGTTTGGTATAGCTATTTGGGTTGGAATAGATATTTGGTTTAGGCATGACATTTGATTTGTTGTCTGGTTAGCAGATGGTGTTTGATTAAAATACAAAAATGGTACTTGCGGTTTTACTGCTGTTTGGTTTGACTGGCTCTGGTTATTTATTGTTGGGACATCCTGTATAGTATTCATTTGTTGATAAATTGGTTGGCCATTATTATCAAATCCTAATAAGTTCCCCGAAGGGAACATATTTCTTTTGGTTGTTTGACTAATCACTTAGTTTTTGTTACTTTTCACTTTAACAATCTTTTGATGCTAATAAGATAATTACTAGTTAATTAGGTAGTTTTACGATAAGGAAGTTCTCTAGCGCTTTGAATGACGGTACGTGTTCACGCTTCGAGAATCAGATTGCTACTCAATTTGAAACATGAAATCGCATACTGGAGAAAAATCTTACAAGTGTGAAATTTGTTTAAAGCAGTTTACCCAGAAAAATTCTTTGGGCATACATGCGACAGTTTACACTGGGGAAAAACCTTAGATTAAAGAAACGGTTTCTTTAATCTAAGGGAAAAACCTTACAAGTGTGAAATTTGTTTTAAGCAATTTAGTGAATCAAGAAGTGTGAAAAAGCATTTGAGGATCCACACTGGAGAAAAACCTTACCCGTGTGAAATTTGTTTAAGGCAGTTTGCTTATAAACAATCTTTGGATATATATACGAAAATTCACACTGGGGAAAATCTTAGTACAAAATTTGTTTTAAACGATATTCTCGGAAAAGTAGTATGCAAAGACATTTCATAGTACACACAGAGAAAAAAACAATGTAAAATTCAGTTCACCGTGTAAAAATCAGTCATTTAAAAAAAATTGTCCACTACGAGAATTAATATTAAAATTAAACTCAACAGTCTTCCGGGTTGAACCGCGTTAATTATCATTGCGCCGAGCTTTCGACATCCTCTTCGATGTCTTCTTCAGGGCTTCCGAGGTTTCAATCTCCCTAGCCCCCAGATACGAGTACACTACAGAGCCGCCAATTCCATCAAAATAGGTAAATCTCCTGGACCGGACCGTGTGCCACCAGAGGCGATAAAAATACTAGTAAATGGATGCCCAGAAGCTACTAGAAGAGCACTCAATGAGCTGCTAACAAGACAATAATTTCCAGACCAGCTAAAACTATATGTTTATTAGACTGTCTGGGAAAACTATACAAAAATATTGTCAAAAATCGCCTAGAAGATGAATTAAGTGAAACAGAGACTATCTCCAACAGATAATACGGATTTAGAAAATCTAAATCAGCCATAGACGCGGTAAAAAGTTTAACTGATACTGTAAAAAATACAAAGAAAAGATCGGCCATACTGGTTATGTTTGATGTGAAGAATGCATTCAACTCTGCCAACTGGGCACATATAACAAAACTGGAATCAGCACGAGTGTCAGGCTATCTCATCAATAATATTAAAAGTTATCTTACTAATAGATACGTTACAGTTAAGTTAATTCGTTTATTGAAACTATTCTCAAGAAATTAAAGCTAAATGCTACAAAAATCTTAAATTGGTTGCCTAAATTAGCCTAACTTCTTTATAAAATATAATATATTTTTATACCTATATGTATAATAGAAACTTACTTTATACATGCGATAAATTTCTAAGCGAATTTGATTTTTGACGCTACCATTTAAGTCAGTCGTTAATTTCCTTTTGTGACTTTTCTTATTTAAAGTGAGGATTGTATTTAGGCCCAACTTTATATTTACGCACACTTTTTTCTGAGACTTTCAGACATTTGGATGGTAACTGAAATGTTTTTGTTATTAAGAACATTTGTAACATTTACATAATTCGATAAATACATTTTAATGATCAACTTACCTCAACAGGGTTTTCATTCGGCAAATAATTTAAAAAAAATGGTAAGCATTTTGAATAAACCTTTGTGCAGTTTCATTACTTTGTAATTTAATAGCATCCTTACTCATCTAAAAATATTAACTTTTAAAGAACATTTTATCATAGTTATTAAAGAAAATCTTACCAACGCATTAGCTGATGGAACAAATGGAAAACTTTGAATATCCATAATAATAAAATTCAAAATAGAACTAACTAATTAACTAAATATAACTAACAAAAAAATTAAACGAAATAATAAAACTATATTAAATAAAATAAACAACGCGAATAATGCAAATATTTACTACAATATGTTAAATTGTAACAAATTATATTTTAAATATACAGGGAAAATTTTATGGGTTTAGTATACACTTCCACTATTTAGAATAATTCTTCTTTTTTCGAAGGAAGAAGTCTCCAATAGTAGTATATTTGAACTATTAATACTGAGAAGTGGGGATTGTTGTATTGTAGGTTTCCGACCACAGAATACTAATCACACTTGTGATTAGTATTCTGTGTTTCCGACTATGAATCTGTCAAAATAATATGCCCGAGCTAAGCGAATGGACCTTGAATTATTGATTGTTTTGTTGGTTTAAAGCTTTTATAACATAGTTCAAAAGAGAAACAGAAGAAGATTTTGGTAGGTTACGTTGTTATATGAAATGTCAAAATATCCTGTTCTGCGCTGACAGGCCAGGCCAGCTGTGCGATTTGTACAATATAGTACCTATTAATAATAAGCACAGCATGTTAGTCTAGTTCAATAATTTGAAAGTGAGTGTTGATTCCTGCTTTAATTTTTGAGATATAATATAGATATACAATGCTACAGTATTTGATAGCTGTAACATCCATTCTGTTCATATTATCTGTTTCGGCTAGTGGTCAACTTTTAGAAGGAATATATTGTGGAAAAGAAAACTGTTATGATGTGTTGGAAGTTACAAGGGAGACAACCAAAAATGAAATATCTAGAAGTTATCGAAAACTGGCCAGACAGTATCACCCTGATCTGCACAGAACACCAGAAGCTAAGGAAAAAGCCGAGGAACGATTTAAAATAATTGCAAATGCATATGAAATTCTTAAAGATGAGGAAGCTAGATCAGATTATGATTATATGTTGGATAATCCAGATGAGTACTACGCTCATTATTATAGGTAATTTTTCAGTTTTTATTAATTTACTATTTTACAGCTGCTTCTTTTTCATTTACCTTGTCTTCATTAACATTCTTTAACTCATTTTGGATCTTATATTACTGAATTTTCCTGAATTAATCATTAAAGAATGTTGGTGCATAGTGACAAGTTGTATTCCATGAGATCTTGAATAATAGAAGTGTCTCTCTAAAGAGAAAAATTATTGAAATTCTAATGGAAATATAAAAAACTTTTTAATATGTATTGTCAGGGTAGGATGAGTATATTAAAATCAATAAAAGAAGGTCTCCTGCAATAATCCTTACTTCCTGTCTTTGTAGTCCAAACACAGGCATGGAATGATCTGGGTGTCCCTAGACCAACAGTCTAACTGAGTGAAAAAGTCCATAGTAGTCAGTACATAGAGTCTCCCAGTTTACAATTTTTATTGAATTCTTAAGGATGTTGGTTGCAGTGTTTCTATCATGTTGGATTTTTTAAAGAAAAATTTATGTTTTCAGTTTTTTGTTCATTCCCATTTAATTTGATTGGAACTAACAATTGCTCTGTTAACAACATATTCCTACCTATATAAGTAGGGACTAAGTTTATTGGCTTTAATTAAATACAACACTCATTTTCATCTGCAAATATCACTGTTCTGCATTCAGGTAGTGTGTTATTTTTAAGAAGTATTTATATCAAGTAAAGTACATTTGGGAGGCATAAGAAGCCATAATTTGCACTTCTCATAACACTCTAGAGCATGTGACATCTATTGTCTGTTTTTACAAAAATCAGAATCTTCATTCACTAAAAAGTTGAATACTTGAAAGCTATGAATGTAGACACATAAAGAAGCACACTTCAACATCATTTTTTGGTATATGCTGTGGGAATATTTTACTTTTTTTCCTCTGTTCCTGCAATGCCAAGAAGCTCTCATGTGATCCCCCTTAACCACTACACCTTTACTGGTCCACAAACTACTACTGCTTCTGAAATATGAAAAAGTGACGCTGGGAATGCTAAACCTTAAATTTTTGCATTTTATAAAATTAGAGATCAAATCCTACCCATGCACAGTATTTTTTTGTAGAAAATAAAATATTATTTTAACTTAATAAATAATACTTTTTAATAATTGAATCTTTTTAAAACTATAAACAATATTGTGATTAAAATAAGTGAAATGTGTAGTATAAATTAATATAGTAAAGTTTATGCAGTTGCTATCTACAAAGAGTATTTTGAAATATTTCTGATTATGTCTCCCATTTGAAAGGTGCTTTTATATCTGTCAATATTTGTTTTTGAAAGTGTGGCCTACATAACTTATTGATGAGTGTATCTACTTTTGGTGCCTAATGATATGTGTTTATCATATTGTTACCATATCAAATATATCCCAGTAAGTATATACTAGTACAATATCAATAAGTGTTGCCAAACCCATTGATTCAAAGGCCTTGACAAATAACAAAGTTGTAATCTGTCTACTATAGCTCGTCTACTTAGTTGTTCAAAATCTAATGGAACATTAAGAAAATCATCAAATCAGTTTTTTGAATATTTTGTTACTTCTTTTTAACACTTCAGCACTTTCTAAATATTGTTGAGAGTGAATAGATTAGTCTGTCAACAAGTGCTTATAGTAGTACAATACTTTTCAATCACTTATCACAATCATAGTAGTCTTTTTTAACTAGTTTTTTTTTCTTTGAACTATGCAATATCAGGCTGACTTTAACAGTTGTTTGGCAAAAAGAAAAACTTGAACAACTTGGATTATTTATATTGCTTCTTTGCAGATAATATAGGTGAGAAATATGTCTGTGGTAAAGCATAAGTTCCATAAATCTGTATAAAAGTATTATTAGCACAAATAGTTTAATATATGAAGCTACTGTTAAAGTATCTATTGGTGTAGGAAATAGACTACATACCAATTCTGCTTTTCCATGCAGGTTCAAATCCTCTTCAATTTTGATAATGGATTCATCTGACATAAAACACATCTAAATTACTTATATGTAATATTTTACTTCCTATATATACCTATATTGGTTGTGCTACTTATTTCAATATATACTTACACTTTTATAAGAGTTAATATTGGCAATCTGTTTATTTTCAACTGTTTTAAACTCAAGTGATAAGAGAAAACTAAAATGATTATTTTCAATAACTAAACAACCAACGATAACTATTTCTTTTATTAGAGCACATTTTATTAACCTTAATATTTTTAAGATATAGTGCTGACATTCCTTCTTCAATATAGACCACTATAGAAGTGGTTTACCACTCTAAAAAGAGCATAAACTGACTAATTTTTTTGCAGTTCTACTGCACCAAACCTTTTTTAATTTTTCAATTTTATGTATTTTTTCAAGTTCAAATGTAGTTTTTTTTTTAATTTTTTCAAGTGAGCTGGAAATTGTTATAAGTTTTTTGTTATAAGCTATTAATAGCTTATAACAAAAAAAAAACAGTTTGCTAAATCGCTTTGAGTGAATTTTTTTAGATGTATCTCATCGAAGTAAATACTTTTCTATCGTGGTCATTTTTCGAAAAATGCTTCCTTTTTCAGTTATTTGTTGAAAAAATGCCTTAATTAACGAATTTTGGGATTTTTTTCGTAAAGAACTACTATAAATGAATAACAATAATTATATAAAAAGCTTTATAATCCTTAAACCCTCAAGTACAAGTAAAAAAATTTTGACAAGGATAAATGGATGTCTATGGCTGTATATATATATATATATATATATATATATATATATATATATATATATATATATATATATATATTATACACTTGAGTGGTGCAAAATAATCGACACAAAATTATTTTGCGAAAGTATGACTCTTGTTTCAATCTAAAAAGTGTAAATATAAAAATATTTAGTGTATAATCGTGAACCTCATTAATAAATTTTAAAAAAGTTTTGTTTTTTGGTGAATCAGATGACGGACCAGATCATTTTTATAAATAAATAATGCAACATGTAGAGAGGGGTTCAGAACTTGACTTATAAAAATCTACATGCACTGACTTAACGCATTCGGTTAACATCGTACGCATCAGTTTCCATAGCAACCCACTACTACATCAGTATTACGCAACTGCATTACAAATGGATACCACATCTGTCAAAGTAGCTGAAGCAGTAGCATTATAGAAGATCTGAGCCACAGGTCCGTAGCAAATCAACTAAATTAAGGAAAATCTGCTGTGCCCCGAGTGTATTGTCGGCACCAAGATACTGGTGATTATGTCCGTTGACAAGGAGAAGGCCGTAAACGAATAACAGAGAGATGATCGATTTCTTGTATCGAAATCTCTAAGAAATCGATATTTGACTGGTGCTAATCTCAAAGTAGAGCTTAAAGAGGTCCGAGGTGTGGTTACCAGCATTTGGACAGTCAGAAGGAGACTGAAAGCAGCCAACCTGACACCAAAAAGGGCAGCTACAGGTCCCAAGCTAACTGCTGCCCAGAAGCAAAGACGATTAGAATTTGCTCGCGAATATCTGGATTGGGACGACTATCAATGAAGTCACATATTATTCTCCGACGGAAGTAGAATCTGCTAAATGGCAACGACAAGAGACATCGAGTCTATAGAAGGCCAGGAGAGCGATTTGCTTAATGTTATATATGAGAAATTGTGCCATATGGAGGCGGTTCTTGTATGTTTTGGGCAGGCATTTCCATGGATGGAAAAAACCGAGTTAGTTTTCGTGCCTGGTGGAGGACGTGGAGGAGGTTTAACGGCGGATCGTTACATCTGAGACATTTTGGAGGAACATGTGGTTCCATACGCGAGATTTATTGGTGATGCCTTTATGATACTGCGCGATAATGCATGATGCTATACCGTATGAGTCACCACCACCTATCTGACTGAGATTGGTATACCTACAATAAATTGGCCTACGTTGAGCTCGGACATAAATCCAATAGAGCATGTTTGGGATGACCTTAAATGAAGGATCCGGGACAGAAATCATGCACCAAGGTGCATAATGGAGTTGAGAGCTGCGCTTAATGCTGAGTAGGAAGCAATGTCTCAAGAATTTATTAGAAAATTCATCGGAGATATGCGAAATTGATTAGAAAGTGTAATTAGGAGTAGGCGTGGTATTATCAAATACTGAAAAATAAAGAAATTCATTTTGTAATTGATGATTTCGCTGTTCATAACATCTTTCTTGCGTTAGTTCCAATGATGAATATTTAGAAAACTTTTTTCGTATTGCGTATTAAGTTCAATAATAAAGTTATTGTTTGCACATTACATCTTTTTATTTTCATACTTCTTATATTGAAATAGAAGGTGTTATCTCAAATATCGCTTTTAAGTCGATTGTTTTGCACTCAAGTGTATATATATATATATATATATATATATATATATATATATATATATGTATATATATATATATATATATATATATATATATATATATATACTTTAAAATATTACGATTTAAGCCAATTTGCTTTAATAAAATTTTAATATCAAGAAAGATACAGGGTGTTAAAGTGGAAATTTTCTTTTTTGCTATAACTTTATGTTTTTGAACATTTATGTATAAAAATTTAAAACTGGGAGTATGAAAAATTATAATTTGATACATACTATGATGTAGCTGATAGAGGGCGCCACATATGCTACATATGTGGCATAAATTTGCTGATACATTATTCTTACAAAAAAAGGTATACCTGCTAATAACTTTAAAACTCGACAGTTTTCGAGATAATCGCATTTTATAAATTAGCTGCATAATAATTCTTCGTTGTGATATTTGTGCGGTAAAGCACTGAATACCTGTGGATAAGCATAATTATTAGTTTATTCTTATAAAAACAACTCATAGATGGTAACGTAACATCACAAAATGTTATGCACAAAAGAAGATTTTTGAAGATTAAAATTTTGCTAAAGAAGAGAAGCGAAGCCTCTTACCAAAGGAGAAAAAGTATTTACTTCGTTGAGATATGTCTAAAAAATTTTACTCGAAGCGAATAGGGAAATTGTTTTTTTCGGTATAAGTTATTTGTTTAATAATTTCCGAACCACTTGGAGAAATTTAAAAAAAAATTAATGTGAACTTGAAAAAATATGTAGAATCGAATAAAAAAGGTTTGGTGCAGTAGAAATCCAAAAAAAGTTAGTCGGTATATTCTGTTTCTAAGCGTCTTTTTAGGGTTAAACCGCTCGCCTAATATACTCATTTTCATCAATCTTCAATTTTAATATTTTTTGACATTTTTCAAATTATTTAAACTAATACTTATATAATCGGTAAAGGTATTAGCAAAAAATATTACATAATTACAGAAAGTGTACCAAACATTTGCAAAAAATAATGCTTTCACTTTGTTTTGCTTCATTTATTCTTTGCAAATATAGCAATTTTATGCTTGAAGAAGCAAATAATTTAGTTTACCAAAATCACAAGAAAGGATATTGTTTAGAATTTCAAATGAAAGGTTACCATTAACCTATGTCAAGTATTATGAAATTCGCTTGTAATTGAATCAAATTGATTCATAATTGGTCAGTTTACTGATCAAATTCGTTAACACTACTTTTTGAAATAGTGCAAAGTTCAAATCTCAAAGCATTTGTTGTCATAGTTTTTTATATTAATAATAAAATTTTTCAATATTCAAAATTAAAAGCAATGTTTGCCATTGTTCACGTAAGAAAATATGCTAACAAGTATGTCTTTAGATAAATATTGATTGTAAAAGCATCAAGTAGTACTAATGATTTAACAGAAACTAAATATGCCAATTACATTTATATTAAAACATAATGCCCTATGGTTTGAAATTACCATGGTTCATTTGTAGTAATGAGTCAGAAACACTTAAATTTCTGATGTATTTCTTATGTCTCCTACACTTACGAATTTCTTGGGAGGCATTATAAATTTGTGTGTTATATCAGCAATGTAAAAAGCTTTTTGGCAATAAATGTATCAACAAATGTTTTGATATTACACAATGTTTTGATTTTTCACAAACGTAGACGTTAAACAATCTTGTGGAATTGTACCAGTCTTGTATATACTGTTAAAGAATCTTGATAATAGTTTTAAATTGTCTTCTTCCAAAAGTTGTATAATTTCACTATGTACGTAGTCAGGTCCAGAGGCTTTTCCGGTTTTCATATTTTTTAAGGCGTATTTTATTTCTGATGTTCAGATGGGCAAGTGGTTATTTTCGATGTTTGTTTGTCTATCAAAATTTATTGTTCTATCATCTGAGAATAGGTTTTGTATGTATGTTCTCCATTCAACGCTTATTTCTTCTATTGTGGTCAGGACTCTATCATCCGTGCTTGTTATTGTGCCACACTGCCTAGCGTTTCTGATCCCACACATTTCTTTAATTTTTGTATGGAGAAGTCTATCATCATGTTTATTCTGTAGGTCTTCTATCTCTTCGCAAGTTTCTACAAGCCACTGTGCCTTTGCTTCCACTATCTTTTTTCTTATTAGTCTTTGTATTTCTTTATATTTATTCCAGTCTTTGTTCTTGTGTTGTCGTCTCACATTCATTATTTCTAATATTTCATTAGTTATCCATGGTTTCTTGCCTCATTGATTCGTGTATTTAAGGTGGTCTTCAGCTTTTAGAAATACAGTCTTAAGTTCTTTTCATATTTGGTTTAAATCGTCGGATTCTTCTGGTACATCATTTTCCTTTTGTCTGTTTTTAAGTTCTCGACATTCGTGGTTAAGTTCTTGTGATATCTTCTGTCTCGTTTCTATATCCTTGAGTAAGCTCATGTCTGATTTCTGTTCTCTCTTCTTTCTTTTTGCTTTTCAACGTGTTTTTGAATTTGGCGACGAGCAAGGTGTGGTCGGAAGGGACATCTGCACCGGGGTAAGTTTTTGCGCTTTGTATGCTATTTCGGTATCTCTGGTTGATCATGATATAATCTATTTGGTTTCTGACGCAATTTTTATCATCGTCTTGTGGCGATTTCCATGTATAAAGTCTGCGCTCAGGTAATTTGAATCATGTATTCATAATAGTAATATTCTGTTCTTGGCAAAATTGAAACAGCCTATCGCCTCTTTCATGAAAATTAAAAATAATAATGTCGTGTGTACTTTTAATATCTTGTATGATTTTGTCCACTACTAAATTAAAAAGTAATGGGCTCAAGCTATCACAATGATTTAGAATTCCCGAGTTGATTTCTACTTCCAATGTTAGTTTATTCTCAACTTTTGTTCTGTGTATTAATGTCTTTAACTATCTTTATCATCCTGTTGGGCTGATTTCTCTCCTTTAGTAATCGTAACACATCATCTTATGTACCACAATCTAATGGTACAGTAATTGGTAGGATCTTTCTTGTTTCTTCTCTCGTGTATTGGTATTGTTATACTCGTCCTCCACGCATTGGGGACACACTGGCTATCTGCTATCTATGGCTTCCTGAAAAAACTTCTCTATGTTCTCAATAACTAAAAATCATATACTGGAAAGATTTATGAGCATAAGCATGTGTTATATTATGATAACGCATGCAAATAAATAAAGACTAATATCATCTATTAAGTTATTTCAAGGAATATCTTATATCCATGTAATATTTTCTTAATATGAGAAGATGAAATAATTAAAATCACACGTTTCAGTTTAGTTTTGGTATATTTTATTGACTGTTGGTCTGCTATATGCAAGACCTTATTTTAAAGAAGAAACTGTATAATAGGTTGAGACTTAAATAAAATAGTATTAAATTATAGGAATAATTTTTGAGTTATGTTAGTAAGTTTCCATTTTCTTTCGTTTCAGATATTATCGAAGAAGAGTGGCTCCAAAAGTAGATGTAAGAATAGTATTAATAGTGACAATTTCCATAATATCAATAATCCAGTATTACAGTGGTTGGCAGAAATATGACCTTGCTATTAAGTATTTTATGACTGTGCCAAAGTATAGAAACAAAGCGCTAGAAATCGCCAAAGAAGACGGGCTTCTACAAAATGATAAAAAGCAGAAGAAAAATAAAAAAGAGTTAAAAGAAGAAACTGAAACCATCATAAAAAAAGTAATAGAAGATAAGATGGATATTAAAGGGGCTTATGCCAAGCCATCTATTACTGATGTGCTCTGGATACAATTAATTATATTTCCGTATACATTAGTAAAATATATTTGTTGGTATGTGTCTTGGTATTGGAGGCACAGTGTGTTGAAGCAACCTTATAGTGAAGAAGAAAAACTGTATATTATTAGAAAATATATGAAAATGAGTGAACATCAGTTTAATAGCCAAGAAGATGAGAAAAAAGAAGATTTCTTAAAACAAGAGTTATGGATTAGGGCCAATTTTGATGAATGGCATAAACAGGAAGAAGAAAATGCTAAGAAACAGTTAGCCGAAAACAATAAATATAAGCAATATAGAAGATATCTTAAGAATCATGGAGTGGGAAGAATGACATTTGACGATTCTTGATCTTTAGTTAATACAGACTCTAACAAATTTTTTTTATTTATTTATATATTTTTATTACAATGTTGCTGTGTTTAACATTTTTTGATATTCCCGAGGTACAAACATGTATATAACATCAGATAGAAATATCTTGATGTACACAATAGGAGTTTAACATTAAATGTTCCTAACTCTACTAAATATATTCCATCAAAAAAATTATAAACCCTTATTACAAATTAAAAATCTAATATACTGCAGCAACATTCAAATTCTTAAAACCACATATTTTCTACTGATAAATGTACTTAAGATAATTTCAGAAAAGAAGCTAATTCCTAAGTTGTAATAAAAAATACAGGTGCTTCGTCAAAAAAAAAAACAATCCATCTAATATTTTTCTTGAACATATTACAATTTTTTCACAAAGTCGCTTATCAGATATGATCTGTTTTATATAGTCAATGACAAATTTATGTGCGCAGTGATCATGAAATTAGAATATTGGCTTCAATTACTGTACAAAAACTGTTATTAATTTAGGTTGAATGTTTGTGCATGAGTTAATGTATTTATGGAATTAGCGGTAACTTAATGGTAATTCTTGTTTAAGTTTACTATAATTTATACTAATTATTTTTCTGTGCAACCAAAAATAGTTCTTGATGCACAAAAATGGTTCTTTTCTTAGTTCAAGCTAGATACGTTAATCTCTGGCACTTGGTCATAAGACCTTTGTACCAAACCCTGTTTTATTTTTAATTTAACTCAAATACGTCCTGCTGCATCAACGAAGGCCAACAGTTTCCTAAGTAGTAGTTTAAAGATCTCTTCTGGTTCAAGCCTCAGTTAACCAGTAAACTCCTGCCTCACTTCACTTAACGCATTGCAATGGCATAGGATGTGTGTGGTAGTCTCATCAAATTTTCCCGCAGTTTTTTTATCACTATTGTTGATTATTTTCCTAGTTTAGATTTGTCCTTGAGTGGCTTTCCATTTCTTTTGATGATTTCTTACCAACCACTTCTGAACCTCGTTTCTTGCAGCATCTGTGATGGTGCCACACAATGGTTCTGGGCCTACAAAGGTTTCTCTCCAGCCTTACTTTGCTAACAACTCTGCTCAGCTCACAACACGGCACCCGCTGTGACCACAGCTGGTGCTGTGATGCAGCTTTCTGTTTTTCGTGCATATGTTCTGGCATGAACGACAGAGGATGCGTTTATTTCTACTGGATTTTCATCATGGAATGATTTTAAAATGCATCAAAATACAAGTTGTCATGAATTTAGGACATAAATTTGAAAGAGTTATAACGTGAATAAGTCCGTAGATCTCCAAATCCAAAATAAAAATTAGGCTGAATTGAAAGCCAGAGAGAATTAACTACAAAAAAATTTAGATTATACGAAGAAACTAATTGATATAATTATAGTTCTAGTAAAAGGTGGAAAACCTCTTCGTGGTTATGATGAAATGAAAAAAAAAAATGATCAAAAAGGATTCTTTCTCGAAATTGTACAACTTCTTAACAAATATGACCTTACATTTAAGGCATACTTGGAATCAGGCCCAAAAAACTGCACTTATCTTAGCAACTACATTCAAAATAATATTTTACATTCTTTGATATTTAAAAGGAACTAAAATTAAACTCTTTCTGTGATGACGAGACTTCTGATGCCACTCACCACTAGCAGATTGCTATTGTTTTTGATATATCCTTAAAGGTAGTACTTTTCTAATTGAAAAGCCAAAGGCATTAATGCTTTTTTGTGTGCCGTGCTTGTTTTCAAGCGTTGGCTATCGTCGTATTAACAAACTGGCGAAATGTTTCTCAGTCGGAAGCTAGATGAAACAATTCCTCGATCGTTAGACCTGTCCATTGCCCAATGTTAAGCAGCCAGGACAGTTGCTTTCGTGCGATCCAGCGTTTTCCTTCGATTTTGCCCTGAATAATCAACCGGATTAAGCGATATTTAGGTCCTCTCATTATATGGCCGAAGTATCAGACCTTTCTTATTTTGATGACGTTGATCAATTCTCGCTCTTTGAGCATGGTCCCTAGCACACGTTCGTTAGATATGTATGCTGTTCACGGGATTCTGAGCATGCTACGGTAACACCACAACTCGAATGCTTCTAATTTATTAAGATTTTTTATTTTTGTTATCCAGGTTTCACATCCATAGAACAAAACCGACTAGACGTAGCACTTCAATACTCTTAGACGTGTGGTCAATGACAGACTTCTACTAAACAATACAAAACGCCAGTAAATAAAGCTTTTTAGTGCAATTTCTATTCTGGTCGAAATTTCCTCGTCATTTTCAACCCTGCAGTCAATCCAACTACCCAGATATGTAAAGTGTTTTTTTTCATACCTATATGAAAATATCATTGTCGGAAATTAAAATAATTTATGATTGATGATTTTCAGCAATTTGAGACCCACGCTAAAAAAAACCTGGCCACGCCTATGAGGATTAGTGCTGGTGCCATCATATCCGAGTTCATCTGAAAGATATATATATGTATATATATATATATATATATATATATATATATATATATATATATATATATATATATATATATATATATATATATATCCATATAAATAGTAATAGTGCAATTTAATAATTAATTTTATTTACTACATACAATCACTACAATGTTTACCTTTTAATAACCTCATAACCTCAATCTTAAATGTCAAATAAGGAAATATAAACTAAAAAATATACTTACGAATTTTTAAAGTTTAAAATAAAGTCACAGCATTCCTTTGATTGGACGCTATCATCACTTTATTAACGTTTACAGCTACTTATTATATTTTCCCGGTAGTCGCTGTACATTCTAAATTAATTTATGGTTGTAGATAAAATACAGTATAATATATAAATACATATGTATTTATTTTATTTCAATAATACTGCTTATTACACTATGTTAAATACCTTTTCTATGTCTACATATACATCGTATCATCATCATATATCAAACAGTTGTTTGTGTTATGCATTGTTATAGGATTGTTCTAATACCGAATATATTAACGTTTTTTACCTGAGACTCGAAATACAAAACCAACCTAAAAACGTAATGTAGTAAGCAACTCACAATACAATCTCTATTCTGTAATTTCCATAAAAATGTTATGCATATTGCTGTGTATAGTATTGCACATTCCTTGGAGACCTATGTGATAGTTCAGATAAGATTCATGTTGAGCAGTGATCAATCAAGTAAGATACGTTTTATGATATAGCCATACTGCCATACCTCTTTTTAAAGAGCAGGTGTATGATTGGAGGGAGATCCATATATATAGTAATCAATTACAGGAGTTTAGTGTGTAGATGTCAGAACCTTGTCGAATCATGATGATTCGTATGTTGTAACGATCGGTCTATTTCAATAACATATCGTATGAATTCTTTCGAGATAAAGAGAGAGAGGCTTTTTTCGATGAGGTCTGTTTTCAATTATGAATCAACTATCAGTCTCACATAAATTCTGCTGAATTCTATTTTGTCAGTCCTCCAAAATTTCCAACGCCATTTAAAAATGCATTTTATTTCCCCAGAAAAATATCTCAAACGTCCATAAGAAAGACTATAAAAAAATTAACACCTGTAGTAACGATTACTGATGATTTCATAGAGTACCAGAAAAGAGCAGAAGCTGAAAAAAGTGAAATGGAAGCAAGGAAAAAACAAAAACTTGAAGAAAAAGAAAAAAAAGCACCCAACATCACAAGAAAAATGCAGAATCTGATGGCAAGGAAACAGAAAAAATTAAAGTTTTAAACAAAAATGTTGGTTCTGGTAGAGAAATAGGTGAAAGAACTAGAAAGCTAAAAGCTAACAATTCTATGGATTTAGAGATAAGAAGTAGCTTACGAGAAGAAATATTTTCCAGGAGTAGTAGAAGAAACAACAGAAGATAAATTCAAAATCAAAGTTATGGAAAAAATAGGATATCATTGGAGATGGCCAGAGACATATTATTTGGTATGATCCAGAGGAAATTGTTTGTTTAATTGCACCGCCTCAGTACATTAATAAAAGGGATCTTTTTTCTGAGATAAATAAATAATTTGTAGGTTTTTCATAGCTCTTATGCAGTAAATGGAAAAAAAGACTGTTGCTAAGCAACTTTTGAAAGTATTTTTTGTTGTTTTTTTAGGTTCAAAATGTATTAAGTATGTACATCTTTTTATTTCATTTAGGTTTTCTGTGCCTCTTCTATATAAAAATTATGTTTTTATGCTTTTGTATTTTTTATACCTACTTTGAAAATATTAAAATAAATGTTTACATTTTTTTATATGCAGACCGGAATTAGATCACCATTAGGCCAGTATTACCACTAATTTTTCAACATAGACCGGAATCATGACCGGAATAGCTTAGTTTTTTGCGAATAAAAGACATTGTTTATTTTTTATTAATTATTTTGATAAAGAAATACTCAAGCTACCAAATATACTTTAAATCCGTTTTCTCTATTATTCCGTTCCCTTGATATTTACGTCTTAAGTCAAATATTCCTTAACTGGTCCGTTATTCTAGGTCTGTTTATTATTGTACCTTCATTTCAATAACTAACTTGTAAAGATTCTACGATTGCACAAGTTAAAATGTGTTCCTACTATTCATACAGAAATATGAGAAAGTATAGTTTTTCTTTAAATATAAACAATACAATGTAGAATAATTCGTCCCTAAATTAATTCTGACATTTGGTTAATGTCTTTTGAGAAAGCGTACTTATTGATGCTTTTTATTATTTATTGTTTAATTGTAATTAAAAATTTGTTGCCGTGTAAAATACATGAATTCGTAAATCGAGTAATCTAGATTAAAACATTTAATTAAATATTGAGTAGAAAACGACATATTAATATATACTAGGGGATTTTGAAATACTAGTCACATTGTTGACAGTGGAATGTATTCAAATCTTATTGTTATCAAATATTTCCAAAGATTTTATCATATCGAATTGTAGTAGTCTCGAGTGTTTGATTTTGTATCTACGAAAGTGTATTAAGTTAATGATTTTCGACGCAATCAAATTGAAATTTAATTTTAGAATATCAATAATAAAAATCTAGTAGTCTAAGATCCCACTTTAGGATGACTACGTTCATAACGTAGTTAATCAAACTCACATTTTTGCATACATTAAAAATTAGGAGAATATATTCATAATAGGTTGGCAGTCAAAAAGCGGCAGCAGATAGGGTTGCCAGCTGTTAAAATTAATAAGATTTAATTTGATGTAAAAAACATATACGTCATAAGCAGAGTATTTTATGTAAAAAATAAACGAACGATATATAATTTTTGTTCAAAAATTAATTATTTGAATTAAAAATATTTGCAGTCACTTTTTGACTGGCAACCTATTATAAATGTATTCTCCTAATTTTAAATGTATGTATAGTTCATTCACAATTATTAGAACTGACTTATGCAGAAAGTCCATAAAGAGATTTGCTTCTTCAGGTAAATAGTAAAAAGGGCCGGCTTAACGAATTTTATATTTTATTTGGCATTTACATTACATATTTAATTTAAATAAATATCTAGATAATTAAGGGAAAAATACATAAACTGATAACTTATTCAATATACAAAATCAACAAATGCAAAAGTATTTTTTTATTTACTTTTTACTTTAAATGTATTATTTAATTATTAGAAGGCCATGAATCTAAACTTGGACATAATTTTTAATACCTACAAACATTTTAAAATAACATTTTCTTGTATATCTAAATTTAAAATCACTTCAGTATTAATTAATAATTATGATTTTCCCTATCTACCACTTAATATTTTATAAGATTATTGATTAATAATTTTATGTGATGCACAACCTTTAGTGAAGAATAATTTTTTTTTCGTGAAATTATTAATAAAGAAATTTATCATGTTTTGCCAACTTTTTCAGACATGAAACGGAAAAGTTAAACATAACATGTCAACATGAATAAATATGAACCTTTTAAAACGAGTAAATCGGTACTCACCTGAAGGACCGCAAACGTTCGGATACAATTAGCGTCCCTTTGTAAAGACAATGACGTCGACTTTACTAAAGTAACATGACATTTACTTAACACAGAGACTACACATTACTCCCCTGAGTTAGTGATAAGTTATAGTCTAAAAAAATCATTATGAAATTGACTGGCCAGTTGGTTGTGAAAACCAGTGCCAATAAAACACAAAACACACACACACACACACACACACACACACACACACACACACAAAACGAGTATAAATATTACATCACATAGATATTATGTTAAATCTGTGTCACTATCACTGCCGTCTTTTAAATTGATGATAATATTTTGTATATTATATGTAGGAAAATATGAATTCTCAGCTTTCATAACATATGAGACTGCATTTTTCCAACTATTCGCATCAATTTTGAGTACTTCCTTTTCAATTAAATGCAGGACAGATGCATTTAAATGTGGCGAAGTATTATTTCTTCGAACTCTTGACTTAAGTTGATGCCACATATGTTCGATTGGGTTAAATACACAGTAATATGGTGGAAGTCTTAAAATCGTATGACCCATGTTTTCGGCATAATTATCACAAAGGTATTCTTTTGAACTTTTTAAAATGTCCAATAAATCCTTCTTAGTATTATCTATGTGAAAATAAATATCTTTGTCATACAAGTAATTCTGTATTGTTATTTTCGTATCGCTTGAACTGGGAATTTTATTTAATTGCCTGCTATGATATGTTGCATTGTTCATAACTACAACACATTAGGGGGTATGTTGGGTATTAACTTATTTTTGAACCAGTCTTCAAATATATCTGAAGTTGTGTTGTCATGGTAATCGAGACATGAATCACTGATGTTTTTAGCTGATAGAGATAAGGCATTTGGAACCCATCCATCGACTGATCCAGCATGGAATATTGTTATTCTTTTTCCTCTATTAGAAGGCGCTTTTGTTGAACAAGATTGACTATTATCTACCCAACCTTTAGATGGCGTATCGTGTGTATCAAACCACGTTTCATCTAAATAAATAATAGGTCGATTCTCTCGACGACACTGTTTAATTTTGTTTAAATATTCCATTCGCCATATCCGTAAACGATTGGATTCCATAAGTACCTGTCTTTTATCTACTTTTTTGTATTTAAACCCTATACGTTGCAAACACTTCCAAACAGTTGTTCTACCGCACTTAATTTCAGTGTTGTCGACGTGAAGCCTGTCAACTAATATATCTAGTGTGGGTACAATTTGTTCTTCATACAAGTCATACACTTTGCGACGAATAAGATCTTCATCTGCACGATCGAGCTTCCGAGAAATACTGTTATCCCGTCATATTAATCTTGGTATAATAGGATTAGTTACAATTTTTCTGACTGGATAATGGTTTTTTAGTCAAAGTTGCCGTTTCATGTAAGGCTTCGTTACTGTCCATATTTTTTTCGACAAGAGTTTGAAAAACATTAGCAATAATTTGTTTTGCATCAGTAGATAAATGTATTCGTTGGCGCTGTTCAGGTTCTAATACTTGAATGAGATCACCTCCTTGTCGATTTGCTTCCGGTTCATTAACTGGCAGAATTGCCCTATTATCCTCTGGACTCCAGGGACGCCACATTGTTTCATACAATAAAGGTAAATTTGACTACGTGTATTCACCGGTAAGTGTACACACTCTAAAAAAATAAACACTTTTATTACAATACTCAACTAATTTTTTGCACAAACTGAACACTCAAACGACTTTACAACCAATTCCGTCGAAGCAGACTTTTAAGTGATAGTTTGTCATCGTACAACTCTCTTCAAATTAAAAAACAATTAACGATAAGTAACAGGTAGAAAGTTATATAAATTCCAAGTAATTTAATTAATAGGTCAATTAAGTTAAACGTTTACTCATTATAACTGTATATACGGGTTTGTCAGTTCTAATGTGTTTGGGATATTACCCGTTTTCCCAAAACTTATTAATTTCCACCACCGGTCCAGTCAATTTAACTAAATTGAGATCTTCATAATTTTGGGCGCTTTTATTTCGTTGAGACTTAAAATAATGATTAATAAAAGAATACAATAATTATGGGAAATTTGTATGTTTATAAAAAGAGTTTTTTGACATTACGCTTGAATGATAATATTTGATCTGATTATATGTACTAACCTACAGTTGACTTGGCTATATGCCGGTCCTGTCAGCTTGGATAGCTGTGATACTTATACAACAAGAGAGTACTTACAAGGGATTATTCAGTTTTACAGATGTTATTAAAATAACTTTTATAATGAGACACTAAATTTCTGGATACAGTATAAAAATGTGAGTGATTAACTACGTTATGAACGTAGTGATCCTGCAGTGAGATCTTGTCCTATAGAAAAGTTTAATTTATCTTAACTGAACGTCAAATAAACATGTCAACCTTATATAATGTTGGGAGTAGAAATGTTTCTTCGATGAGCTGTTAAATGGAGAAGAAGACGAACAAACAATATTGAGAACAAGAAAAAATAATTTAGACCTTAAAGAAAGAGCCCGGTAGCAAATGTGATAAATTCAGAAATGTTGATAGCAGGTGGAGAGCTACTATGAAAGCAAATAACTAAATTAATTGGGTGTATTTGGTAAAAAGAGAAGGTGCAAGTACAGTGCTCTAACGCACCTATTTACTCAATTCATAAAAAGGAGATCTATAGATCTTTGCGAGAACTATAGAGGAATCGCTCTGTCGGACACTCTGCCGGATCATACGCAGGTTCGAATAGATTTATATATTCTTTACACTTTGTTTTAGTGGAAAAATGCTGTAAAATAAAAAAAACGTTAATTTGTCGAATTGAAATACAATAATATTGTTACGTTTTTCTGTGGGTACAGAGATCAAGCGAAGCACAACATTCTTTAACTAAACTTATTTAACTACAAAAACTCAGTTAATTAGAAATATCAAAAATTCCAATTACATTAATAATTATCGCTTACAATTCGCATTGACATCGTTTAAAAATTAATTCGTGTTTTTATAGGTAAGTAATTATAAATATTTTATGAAGAATAAAATGCTTGCAGATTAGACAAATACACTCCGCCAAAAAAGTATCGCATCACCTATGAAACTGAAAATTTTGTATTAAAAATAATTTAAAACATGGATTTTAAAAGAAAAATGCAGAATGTACTAAAAACATAAAACAAAGGTTTTATTTAATTTATTTCATAAATTAGAAGTAAACGCGCAAACAGCATTGAATAAAAAAAATAGAAATCAAAAGTAATGATAATTTAGTAAGACGTATTGCCTCCTCTAGCTCTTATAACATCTAGACAACGTTGTGGCATACTTCCAATTAATCTTCTTAGATAATCTTGATCGATATTATCCCATTCTACGGTTAACAACCGTTGCAGGTCCTGCAAACATGTTCCATTGGATTTAAGTCCGGGTTGTGCGCTGGCCAATTAAAAACGATTCTTGCGACGTGTGGGCGTGCATTGTCATGCATTAAAACAAAGTCATTACTAATAAATGGGGCGTAAGGAACAACATACATCTCTAAAATTTCTCTAATGTACCTATCAGCAGTTAAGGATCCTCCATCTAGCTGTGAAAATTCGGTTTGGCCCCTAAGAGATATTCCACCCCAGAGCATAATAGATCCTCCTCCAAAGTTTGTCGCCGGTCACCTGTCTGGTATTCTTCGATCCGAAGTGTATAAACAAAACCTTGACTCATCCGTAAAGAATATGTCCCCTGTCGTCGATATTCCAGTTTAGGTGTTCTCTTGCAAATGTTAGACGTACTATACGGTGTTCTCTTGTAAGTCTCAGGGCAGTGGCAGCTACTCTTGCCCTAATTCCAGACTGTCTTAAGATGTACCTAACATTTTCTGAAGACACACGTACATTTCGAGTCTCTGCTAAGTCATGTTGAAGTTGACTTGCAGTCACAAGTCTTCGACGCAAAGCCTTGAAGGACTAAAAATCTGTTGTCCACTTACGTAGTTGCTCTTGGCCGACCTGTTACAGCTCGTCTTCCATAAAGACCAGTCTCTCGGTACCTTACTACCACTCGTGATACTGTTGACTGATTTACACCCACTAAATTTGCCACATATCTCTGACTCCTTTCGTCTTCAATGAGGGAAATTATTCTAACCACTTAATCTCTCCTTAAATTTAAATTTATATTGTCAAGACCTTTCATGCTCAATATTTAATACGAAATTTTAAATTAAACGCAAATTTTATACTTTTTACAAAAGTAAAATAAAGACTGATAATATAAAAACCAGACAAAAAGCAATTAACATTATTTTTTCTTAAATAGTAAGCTGTATTTACAAATTTATTTTTAATATATATTCTAGCCTTAATATCCTTAAGGGTCAGAAAGAAATCATTTAAATTAACCAAATGCCGTCAGAAATATTTGTAATTTTTTAAGTGATGCGATACTTTTTTGGCGGAGTATATTTATCAATCAATGCAAGTATTTCTAAATGGAATGTTGCGATAAGAGTGATTTTAATACTCCGATACTAGAAATTTTTTTAAAGTAAAAAACGATATGCCGATAATACTATATATTAATTCTGGCATTATGTAAGGTATATACAGTGTAAAATTTTGTGTTGCAAACTTCAAAATGTCTCCGTTATGTACCATTTAAGAAAAAACCCCAATATTTAAAATTTAGTTTTGCTTTTATTTTGGATAAACACAACTATGATCGTAACCATGAATCCGTAATGACGTCATTTATTTATTTTTTAACTGGAAATTTATATTTTTTCTGTTAAAATTAAATAGGCAACGAAATTATAAGAACAATAGAGCAGTATATATATTACATTACTATTGCTCTAAAGTTAGCAGTTTGACGTTTTTTGACAGCAGAAACACAAATATTGGTTATTTAAATAAAAAAAAAAACATAAAAATGAATCCTGTGGCTAGTAGACTATGTCTAAGGCCATCCATTTTTGTCGACAAAAAAACAAAATTTGTTTAATTTACTAATGTTAGTATTTTGAGAGCGATTTTCGAAGTGGAAATTGAAACGTCAATAAACGTACTTTAACCTTTAATTGTGGCTTATTCCCATCTAAATAGTAAGTAGTAGAAACACGACGAGTCAAAATGTAATGTTAACTAATTAACAGAACAATTTCAAGAACTTTTGTCGGGACTGTGACACAAAATGCTCCTGCTTCGCCATCGTTGCTAAGTGGTAATCTTTCGAAATGTCCAATGTCCAAAATTGGATCAATGTGTAGAGTTAGAAGATCTTGTTTGTTTGCAGGACACAATAACCACAGAGGAAAGGAATGCCAAACGTTAAAACGTTTAAAACAAATAGACAAGGTTAATGCCAGTGAATAATAAAAGTAAAATGTAATATGCATGTCTCGCAAAACAGGAAAACAAAAAAGGTACAGTAGTCGCCAAATATGAAGAACCAAGTGCGCTCATTTATGATACTTCGAGCACACCCACCTAGTATGAAATACGATAGTGAAGAGTGCATAACTTTTGTTTGGAACCAGAGACTTTTATAGACGTAAGTCGGTGTACCTATTCTTAAAAAAAGTAAAAAAAAAATAATTAAATAAACAAATCTTACAAATTTAATTTGATAGGAGCTTTAGTTACTCTACCTGAACGAGTAGCAGTAATTTTTGGAGTAGTAGAAAGTCTGACCTCAGTTTTATCAAAGATGCTTTCAGTATTTTCATTAAAATCATTGAATTCATTCTTATTGAACTAATTTTATAAATCTAATTTATTCTTTATTTATTATAAAATGTTCTAACACTTAGTTTATTAGAGTCTTTATTTAATTTATATATAATCTTACAATAATTTATTTTACACTGACAATATTCTAATTTATATAATTTATTTCCGCGTTACAATTCAAACTCGACTCGATACAATTATTCTTTTCAGACTAACTGTTTTTAATAATAGGTTCTCTATATATATATATATATATATATATATATATATATATATATATATATATATATATATATATATATATATATATATATATATATATATATTTATTTACTGTTATTCTGGAGTTCCCTAGAATTCGGCCGGTGACCCGTGAACGCCATGGAACCCAGACAGGTTTTATCGGAGGAAACCCTACTAAAAAATACTTGTTAGAAAAATATGTTTACGGATTAGGTATGAGTCATATTTATCGTAACATTGCCCTCCTCGTAGAGGATGGTTCCTCCTGGAACCTTGTCGTGACTGGAACTGGAACGGTATGCTGGTATCGGCAACTGGACCCGCTTTTACAACTTCCAGTTGTATAAAAATGACAAGGGACGGTTTTCTCTCCGCACCAGTAACTATGCGGATTGCAACAGACTAACACCTGAACTTCGGTGTCTTTAAAGATCTTCTCCACCATACTTCGGATAATCCTCCAATCTAATTGGCGGCACTCCAACTTTAACATGGCTAACTTTTGCACGTCGGACCCTAGTACGTGCTCTCTCAATTAAAGTAATGCTTCCCATACATCTCGGTAGGTAGGTTGGTCACGAGCAGTCTCTTTTGTTAGGTAGGAAAGGTAACGTGATGCATCTTGGAGTTTCAAGGCTTTCCCGGAGCTGGCACTTGGCATTGAAGTTCTGCAACTCGATCTAACTTCCTTCGAAAGACGGATGCCAACCATGGTGCGTCTTTGATACTGGTCGAGATGGTAAGAGCCAGTGAATAGTCATCGGGAAGCGCGAGTAGATCTTGCTTTTCGTCAGTGATAACACCATGTCTTGCTTAACCGGTACCTCCATAGGCCCCCAAACGTGAGATCAGACACATCTTGGACTTGGTTTACTTCCACTTCTTCATCTACATCGTGGTCACCTTCGAAAGATGGCAGCCGGTTATGGTGTACTATCATCGGCTTTCCCCTCAGAATCTTGCTTATTCGGTAGATGACATCGTTGATCTTCTCCATAATGAGGTATGGACCTTCCCAAAACTGCTACAACTTGGGAGAACAACCTTTTCGCTTCTTGGGATTATAGAGCCAGACTTTGTCGTTCTTCTTAAAGCACCCCTTTTCGGCCTGCGTATCGTACCATTTCTTCATTTGGTCGCTAGCGATCTGAAAATGGGATCGGACCAACTCGTGTACATCGTCCATTCTTCTTCGTAATTCGATCACATAATCTTCACCTGCTATATCTTCTCCAGGTCGACACCCAAACTCTAGATCACAAGGTAGTCGCATTTCGCGTCCGAATAGGACTCTGGCTGGTGTCTGACCTGTTGATTCGTTAACAGTAGTTCTGTAGGCCATTGTGAAGAACGGAGGATATTGGTCCCAGTCTCGCTGATGATTGGACACCATCTTTGTCAAATACTTGCGAACTGACCTATTCATCCGTTCTACCATATCATCCGATTGCGGATGATATGCTGTAGTTTTTGTTTTCTTCACGCCTAGTCTATCACATATTCTTTGGAATAGATCGCTTTCGAAGTTCCTTCCTTGACCACTATGGATCTCCAAAAGCACTCCAAATCGGCTGATATATTCTATGATCAACTTATCTGCAATGGTGGCGGCTTTCTGGTCTGGAAGTGCGTAAATCTCGACCCACTTAGTAAAGTACTCCATTACTACCAACATGTACTTGCCTCCACTTTCACTTTCTGGAAATGGCTTAGCAATGTCCAAAGCTATTCTTTCAAATGGGCTTCCAACATTATATTGTCTCATAGGAGCTCTTCTTTTTCGTCGGCGAGGCCCGTTACTCGTAGCACAAATAGTACATTTATTACACCAGTCCTTTACGTCGCCGGAACTGTTCATCCAATAAAACCGTTTCTGAATTCGCTGAAGGATTTTCTTTACACCGAAATGCCCTCCTGATGGACTGTCGCGTAACTGACGAAGTACTTCGGCTATTCTGCTCTTTGGGATCACCAACTGTCTTCTCTTTTCTGAACCGTCATCATTTTCCAGTACTCGTTTGAGCAAGCTATCTTCCATGATAAATAAGTCTCTGCTGGGCATGGCCGTCTGGAAAGAGAATCAACGTTTCTGTGGCTAACTCTGTGGCAATCTTGAAATCGTATTCTTGGAGTTGTTCGATCCATCTGGCTATCTGACCCTCTGGATTCTTAAACTGCATTAACCACTTAAGAGCGGCATGGTCGGTTCGGATTAAAAACTTCTTTCCATAGAGGTATTGATAGAAGTGCTCTACTGATTTCACTACTGCTAGAAGTTCTCTTCTCGTGACGCAATAATTCCGCAAAGGCATTTTGACAGTCTGTATCCTAGCGGTAATCTCTTGCTTCCTCTGTAAGTCGCGTTAATGGCTTAGCGATATCTGCAAACTTCTTAATAAACCTTCGGTAGTAAGTACATAGTACATAGAATGTTGAGAATTCCATGGACTGCCAGGGTCACCAATAAGGAAGTGCTGAGAAGGATGGGTCGAGACAAAAAATTGTTGAGAACGATGAAAGTACGCAAGACTGCATACCTTGGACACATACTGAGAAATAATAAATATAGTCTTCTGCAGGTCATCATGCAGGGTAGAGTCGATGGCAAAAAGGGAATAGGTAGAAAGAGGAAGTTATGGCTGCGAAATATTCGAGACTGGACAAATATGACTGTAGACGAATTATTCCACGTTGCAAAAGGCAGAGAAGCTTTCAAAAATGTGGTCGCCAACCTCCGTTAATGGGGACGGCATAGGAAGAAGAAGTAAGTACATAAGTACATAGTCCAAGAAAACTTCCTTAATGGAATCGATTTTTCCCTTATCCACGGCCACTCCTTCTTTACTGACTCTATGACCCAGATAATTGACTTTACCTTGAAATAGCTGGCACTTCTTGGGGTTTAACATCAATTTAGCAGCTTTAAGTCGATTAAAAACGTTTTGTAAATTCTTCAGGTGGTCTTCAAAAGCCTCCCCCAAGACGATCATGTCATCTAGATAAACCAGGCATGTTTCCCAAGATAACCCTCTCAACACATTTTCCATAAGCCTCTCAAATGTCGCAGGAGCATTACAGAGTCCAAGTGGCATAACGTTGAATTGCCGCAATCCAGATCCTGTGGTGAAGGCTGTCTTCTCTTTATCTACTGGGTCCATTTTTACCTGCCAGTATCCAGACTTCAAATCCATAGTAGAAAACAATTTAATTTTAGCCAATGTTTCCAATGTGTCGTCGATCCGAGGCAGAGGATAACTATTCAGCAAACGGTAATCCACATAGAACCTCGTCGTTCCGTCTTTCTTCTTAACCAGGACCACCGGAGAGACCCATGGGCTCGTAGAAGGTTCTGTCACCCCGTATTTCTTTATTTCCTGAACAATCGTTTCATATTCCTCTCTTTTCGCCTGTGGTAATCATCGAGCTGTTTGACGAATTGGCTTAGCATTACCAGTATCAATTTTATGCTTAACAATGGTAGTTCTTCCCGTCTTTACTCCTTTCGGTACGAAAATATCACGATACCGCCGAAGAAATTCCCTTAATTTCCTTTTCTTCCTCTGATTTAGAGACTGTCCACCAACTGCAACCATTTGGTCAAATGTGTCGTTGAAATTATCGGATGTTGTCATCTGGCGGATTATGGATGTCACAGGTACACAAGTTCCTACTTTTGTCTCTTTCTTGATGGTCACTGGGTAGTCATTGGCATTGATAAGGCTCACAGAAATTTTTTTAGCCGAAGTCATCAATTCCTTTACAATTAAGATTTCTCTGCCAACCTCGTCGTCATGGTTCCAAGGCTTCATCATAACAGGTGTCCCTTCGTCCACAATTTCCTGTAACCGAGCTACTATGATCGTTTCACTTCTCGCAGATACGACTGTATCTTCTTTAACGGCTGCTTGCACAGTGTTGTCACCACGTGGTTGAAGAAATACCTCCTCGTTACCAACTTTGATTACCTTATTCTTAAAATCCAGTTGGAATCCATGCATATTCATTACGTCTATTCCTAATATAACATCCTCTTCGATGTCAACAACTATAACAGTATGGACGAACTTTTCTGCTCCAATTCTTAATTGTACCTGGATTTCTCCATGAATGTTGGCATTTTGACCTGTAGCGGTCCGAAGTCGCAACCTCGTTAGTAACAGTTTCTTACGGCTGTTTATAACTGTCGGGCGTATAATGGTTCTGGTCGCTCCGGTATCCACCAACAACGTATGCTTTTTACCATTTATTTCTCCATCTACATATACACTATCTGCACATTTCAAAAAAGCTATTAGTATGAGAGGGTCTTTCGATTAGTTCCGGGTCGAAGCTGCCCCCCTAAGGCCGACCCGTTCTAGTTTTAATTATGGTGAGTTTCTTGATTTTATGGTCTTCGTTTTCTTGTATGTAATACTTTTCATCATATTAACGAGCTGGTCAAGTTTATTTTCATCTCCCTTCTCTTTTACAGTCCTAACTTTACTGTACTCACTAAAGATCTACGTAGCTGACTCGTATTCGAGAGCGGCGGATAAGACATCAACCGGCGTCTTGTGATTAACTAATCGCAGAGTTCTCTGCATTTCATGATCACGAAGACCATCAATAAACGTTTGAACGGCAACTTTTCCGTCATGTCTTCTCGGGAGCTGTTGGATAAGCATATTGTACTAATCTGGCAATATCTACCTAATATTCTTGATGAGCCTGATCTCTCTTTTGTAATCGATTTTTAAGCTGCGACTAATATACATGCTCCAAATGTTCGTGGCTATATTGCATATTTAATGTCTTCTTCAGTTGTTCGAAATGATCCGTCTCCTCTACGGCTATGGCCTGAAGCACATCTAAGGCATCTCCTCAAAGAGTGATAGTCAGGTTTACAGCCTTTTCTTTTTCAGAGCATCCATTCGCTCTTGCAGCTGATTGGAACTGTTTCATGTAGTTGTTCCATGACGATTTTCCGTCGAAAGTTGGAACTTTAACATGAACAGAACCTCCACTTCCTTGAAATTTCGGCTCTGTTTCCAACTTACATTTCGTCCCGTCTTCTTTTGTCTCTAGTGTAATTGGATTGTTTGGTCTCTCTGCTGTCCCTGTTTCCTCCATCTTCCTCTCCATCTCTTTCATCTTTTCTTCTAAGGCCAACTTATCGGCAGCAACTTGGTTTTTTAACGAAGATATTCTATCGTCGAGGGCAGACATCTCAGAAGTGACTAGAGATTTCCAAAGAGATGTTAGTAGAAACTTTGCTTTCCAGAAAAGAAATCTCGTTAGAAAATTGTCTTCTAAAGAAGCGAAGTCGCTGGAAACTTTGTTCTCTAATGATGCGATGTCACCAGAAACTTTCGAAATATCGCCAGAAACTTTGTTCTCTAATGATGCGATGTCACCAGAAACTTTCGAAATCGACGAGATGACAGCAGCATGTTTGTCTTCAAATATATATAGGTTTCCGGGTCCAAACCCTCTTCCTCCAAAGCGTTCTTTAGTCGTTGGACTAAATCAGCTTTTTTGTTGGTAGAAGCTAATTCTCTGTCCTCGAGATGTCTTCTTAAATTCGTAACTGTGAGCTCATAAATCGTAGTCATTTTCACAATTTATTTAAAATATCCCACTTCTAACACCAATGAACTATTTTTATATATCTAATTTATTAACTTTATTTATTATAAAATTTTCTAACACTTAGTTTATTAGAGTCTTTATTTAATTTATATATAATCTTACATACCCTTACGGGTAGTGGATAGACACTTTTGTAAGATCCTGGTGGAAAATAGGTCTACTTCAGGGAAGAGTCCCTGCCCACGTGAGCCATGCTTTGCTCTCAATTCCTTACTGAGAGAAATCATGTCCCATTCCTTTATCCTTCCAAAATCTAGTTTCCTACTTCCTATCCCTCCTTGGTGATGGACAGCAGCGATCATCAGTACCATCAAGGCGTAGAGGAAATGATCCTGGACCGGCTTGAAAGTGGATTACCACTTATTATATCTTCCACAAATTTAAATGGCAGACGAGAAAAACATCTAGACATCTTGGGGATAAGTGAAGTAAGATGGCCTGAACCAGGAGTACTAAAAACAAAACATGGATACATATACTATTCAGGTGGAACCGACTCAGAACATCAATATGGAACTGCTATATTAGTGTCGAACAAAATTGCTCAATCAGTCACATACTTCATCCCTCTAAATGGTAGAGTAGTAATGCTGAAATTACAAAGAAATCACAGAAAACTAAATATTACTCAGGTCTATGCTCCAACAAGTGACAAGTCAGACGAAGAAATCGAAAAATTTTATAACAACATAAATGAAATAATGCGACTGACAAAAAGAGGTGAGATAACGATGATCATGGTTGACTTTAACGCTAAAATTGGTCGTAGTGCTGAAGGAGAGCAACATAGGTCCCACATAGGAGCATACGGTCTAGGTACCAGGTACAATAGAGGATATAGATTTGTACAAATCTGCTTAGAAAACAATCTGTTAATAGCCAATACCTTCTTCAAACAACACCCTAGAAGGCTATACACATGGAAATCACCTACAGACAGAAAAGACAGAATTGTTAGAAATCAAATTGATTTCATTTTGCTCAATAACAGCTTTAAGAAGTACATACAATCTACGAAAACATACCCTGGAGCTGATATACATAGCGACCACAATCCAGTTATAATGTATTTTAGATTAAAAAGATCTCTCAAAGTCAAAAACAAAACAGTGACAAGAAAAATAGACATCTCACAACTGAAAATCCCTGAATAGAAAAAAGAAATAAGTATCAAGCTTGACAAAGAAATAAAAACGATCGAAAACTTGGTACAGACAGATCGAAGTAACATGGATTGCTCTAAAAACAAAAATAACAAAGATACAAGAAGACATCGGGTTCATAAAACACAACAAAAAACAAGAATGGATAACGCAAGAGAACATGGAACTCATGGACCTAAGACGAAATCATAAAACAAGTCCTATAGAATACAAGCGAATCAACAAAATCATTAGAAAAAAGTACAGGGAGGCGAAAGAAAACTGGATGTCAACGAAATGCCTAGAAGTCGAACAACTTCAGGAAAAATACGCCACATTTAATATTCATAAAAAAATGACAGGTAGACACAGAAAGAGACAAGCAACAATATTAAAACATGCTAATAACGAAATAATTATGAGTACAAAAGACAAACTAGAGAGATAGAAAGAATTCAAACAAACTCTTTTTGACGACGATAGACCTTGTTCTCCACCATCTACAGAAAATCGAATAAATGAAAAAGGCCCAGAAATAACCCAAGAAGAAGTGATTCACGCAGTAAAATCTCAGAAAGATGGAAAATCCATCGGTCTAGACAATAGCAATATCGAAATACTAAAACTAATTGCAGATAACGAAAGTAAAAGCCTATACTTAATAACAGCACTATTCAATAAGATATATGACACAGGTAAAATACCAACAGACTGGCTAAAATCAACATTCGTAACATTACCAAAAAAATCGAATTCCTCACAATGCGATGATTATCGAATATTAAGCTTGATGTCTCATATCCTTAAACATTCGTACGAGACGTTGAGTGAGAAGGTCACTGGAAACATACCATCTCCATAGCAACGTCGGCGAGTAGTTTGTCTCAGGAGAAAATAGTTCGTCTCAGGAGAAGCACGTCCGAAAAACCGACGAGGCCTGGTGGTAGTCGTCAAAGTCAAGTAGTACGGGGTTTCAGTAGAATATACTGGCCCCAGAACTTTTTCTTTGCCTGCCAAAACCGCTCCAGGAACAAGTGCAAGTACGACGGGGCTTTTACTTCGTGATAGACGTCCATCGTGGGACCATATAGCAGCGTGGTAAACGCGCGGTGAATATAGCCACTTTCAAATCCTACAGAGTATACGTTAGTGGAGCAAGCCTTTTTCTCGGGGGGTTTTTACCGCCCCCTGGCTCCGTGAGGCTGCGGAGTCCACTAGCGGTCTATACTGTGTACACTCCAGTCCTCTCGAAAATGCCTGGTTCAACCAGGTCTGCCCTTTCTACCTGGTCTGTGACTAGGTCACAAGCCGCGGCACTAGCTGCAAACCCATACGCCTCCTCATTCACGATGAAGAATCGCAACCGTTCAATATCCCTGAGGTATTAAATAATTCTTATAACCCCGACTCCTCCGCAAAAGAACTAATGGATCTCCAACATCAGATATTGACACTCCAAACAAAATTCAATATGAAACGTAATGAGATCGAACGAAACGACCCAAATCATAAAATCCTCTCCGACATCGACGCAGAATTTCCTCCACTACTCTCATCTCACCGTAAACTATCCATCTCAAAACAACCTCTCAATCAATCTCATCCGAAATCAAGGTCCAACTTTCAAAATAGACCCCAAAAAACGACATCCAAACCGCAACCATCAGCATTAAAACTCTCACAACCACAACCGTCCACATCTAAAACACAACCCGCTCCCGTTCAACCGCAATCGTTCTCCAAAGCGACAGACGCCCCCGGATTATCCCGTCCTCGCAAAAATCCTAACATCACCAACGCTATTAACAACCCAAAAACCTTTGAATACCTAGTCAAAGATGTCCCACAAGACCTATCCAACCAAAGAATTTTCTTCAGGATACTTAATTGCATCCCCATGATGTATCAAAAAATTCACTCTTTAAAGGTACTTAGCCATGGTATCGTCCACCTTAAAACTCTACACTCCCTAAATCCTGAGGAAATGCAAAACAAAATCCACAAAGCCACCGGACAAACGCAAATAAAAATCTCTAGTCGAAACCACACTCCTGCTAACCAAGCCCTAAGACCCACTGCTCATCTCTTCCATACAAAATTCATAAAAGTATTGTTACGATAAATATACTGGCCTAACTTTTATGACTAATTATTCTGTTTTATTGTAGAAATTTCGGTGGAAGTCTAGATTCAAATTATGGTGAATTCTCCAACTTGATGTTCTCGACTATTCCAGTATATCAGGATTTCGTATATAAATACAACATTTTTATATGGAGGGACAGTTAATACTCAAGACCCGCGCTCGCGAATTTGTACGTACGGATATATAAATTATTGTCAGATAAGTTAATATAAATAAAGAAATAAATTAAATCCGTAAGTGTTATAAATATTGAACCTTTTAATAAATTCACAACAAATGGTGTCAGAGTGAGATCGAACATAAATTAGACTTATAATAATAATACAAGTGAATATAAAATAAATTGTGAAAATGACGACGATTTATGAGCTGACAGTGACTACTTTAAGAAGACATCTAGAAGACAGAGAATTAGCTTCTACCGGAAAAAAGGCTGAGTTAGTCCAACGACTAAAGAACGCTTTGCTAGAAGAAGGACTAGATCCAGAGACTTATATATTTGAAGACAAACATGATGCTGTCATCTCGTCGATTTCGAAATTAGAGAACAAAGTCTCTGGCGATATTTCGAAAGTTTCCGGCGACATCGCTTCTTTAGAAAGCAAAGTCACTTCTGAGATGTCTGCCCTGGACGATAGAATATCTTCGTTAAAAAACCAAGTTGCTGCCGATATGTTAGCCTTCGAAGAAAAGATTAAAGAGATGGAAAGGAAGATGGAAGAAACAGGGACAGCAGAGAGAGGTAACAATCCGATTACAGTGGAGATAAAAGAAGACGAGACGAAATTTAAGTTGGAGACACGGCCGAAATTTGAAGGAAGTGGAGGTTCTATTCATGTTAAAGTCCCAACTTTCGACGGAAAATCATCATGGAACAACTACATGAAACAGTTCGAATCAGCCGCAAGAGCAAATGGATGGTCTGAAAAAGAAAAGGCTGTAAACCTGACTATCGCTCTTCGAGGAGATGCCTTAGATGTGCTTCAGACCATAGCCGTAGAGGAGACCGATGATTTCGAACAACTGAAGAAGAGGTTAAATATGCGATATGGCCACGAACATTTGGAGCATGTATATCAGTCGCAGCTTAAAAATCGTAGACAGAAGAAAGATGAGGCTCTTCAAGAATATGAGGTAGATATTGCCAGATTAGTACGATATGCTTATCCAACAGCTCCCGAAGACATGATGGAAAAATTGGCCGTTCAAACGTTTATTGATGGTCTTCGTGATCATGAAATGCAGAGAACACTACGATTAGCTCGTCACAAGACGCTGGTTGATGTTTTATCCGCCGCCCTCGAATACGAGTCAGCTACGCAGGCCTCTGGCGGTTACAATAAAGTTAGGACTGTAAAAGAGGAAGGAGATGAAGATAAACTTGACCAGCTCTTTAATTTGATGAAAAGCATGACATGCAAGAAAAAGAAGACCATAAAATCAAGAAACTCACCATCAGGAAAATCAGAACGAGTCAACCTTAGGGGGGCAGCTTCGACCCGGAACTCTTCCAAAGACCCTCTTATACTAATAGCTTCTTTGAAATGTCGTGAAGATAGTGTATATGTAGATGGAGACATAAATGGTAAAAAGCATACGTTGTTGGTGGATACCGGAGCGACCAGAACCATTATACGCCCGACAGTTATAAACAGCCGAAAGAAACTGTTACCAACGAGGTTACGACTTCGGACCGCTACAGGTGAAAATGCCAATATTCATGGAGAAATCCAGGTACAATTGGGAATTGGGGCAGAAAAGTTTGTCCATACTGTTATAGTTGCTGACATCGAAGAGGATGTTATATTAGGAATGGACGTAATGAATATGCATGGATTCCAATTGGATTTTAAGAATAAGGTAATCAAGGTTGGCAACGAGGAGGTATTTCTCCATCCACATAATGACAACACTGTGCAAGCAGCCATTACAGAAGATACAGTCGTGCCTGCGAGAAGCGAAACGATCATAGTAGCGCGACTACAGGGAATTGTAGACGAAGGGAGACCTGTTATGATGGAGCCTTGGAACCACGACGATGAGGTTGGCCGTGGAATCATAATTGGAAAGGAATTGGTGACTTCAGCTAAAGAGATTCCTGTGAGACTTATCAATGTCAACGACTACCCAGTGACCATAAAGAAAGAGACAAAAGTAGGAACTTGTGTACCTGTGACATCCATAATTCGTCAGGCGACAACATCTGATAATTCCAACGACAAATTCGACCAAATGGTTGCAGTTGCAGGACAGTCTCTAAATCAGATGGAGAAAAGGAAATTAAGGGAATTTCTTCGGCAGTATCGTGATATTTTCGTACCGAAAGGAGGAAAGACGGGAAGAACTACCGTTGTTAAGCATAAAATTGATACTGGTAATGCTAAGCCAATTCGTCAAACAGCTCGACGATTACCACAGGCGAAGAGAGAGGAAGCTGAAACGATTGTTCAGGAAATGAAGAAAGACGGGGTGATAGAACCTTCTACGAGCCCATGGGTCTCTCCGGTGGTCCTGGTTAAGAAGAAAGACGGAACGACGAGGTTCTGTGTGGATTACCGTTTGCTGAACAACGTTACCAAGAAAGATAGTTATCCTCTGCCTCGGATCGATGACACATTGGACACATTGGCTGGAAGTAAATTGTTTTCTACTTTAGATTTAAAGTCTGGATACTGGCAGGTAGAAATGGACCCAGTCGATAAAGAAAAGACAGCCTTCACCACAGGATCTGGATTGTGGCAATTCAACGTTATGCCATTTGGACTTTGTAATGCTCCTGCGACATTTGAGAGGCTTATGGAAAATGTGTTGAGAGGGTTATCTTGGAAAACATGCCTGGTTTATTTAGATGACATAATCGTCTTGGGGGAGACATTCGAAGATCATTTGAGGAATTTAGAAAACGTTTTTAATCGACTTAAAGCTGCCCAATTGATGCTAAACCCCAAGAAGTGCCAGCTATTTCAAGGTAAAGTCAATTATCTGGGTCATATAGTCAGTAAAGAAGGAGTGGCCGTGGATAAGGGAAAAATCGATTCCATTAAGGAATGGCCAAAACCAACTGACAAACATCAAGTGAGAAGTTTTCTTGGACTATGTACTTACTACCGGAGGTTTATTAAGAAGTTTGCAGATATCGCTAAGCCATTAACGCGACTTACAGAGGAAGCAAGAGAATACCGCTGGGATATAGACTGCCAAAATGCCTTTGAGACCTTGAAAAAGCATTTAATAACAGCACCAATTTTAGGGTATCCACTGCCAGAAGGAGAGTTCATCTTAGATACAGATGCAAGTAATGTGGGAATTGGAGGAGTGCTGTCTCAGATTCAAGGAGGACAGGAACGAGTCCTCGGATATTTTAGTAAAGTTCTTTCAAAACCTGAGCGGAATTATTGCGTCACGAGAAGAGAACTTCTGGCAGTAGTGAAATCAGTAGAGCACTTCTATCAATACCTCTATGGAAGAAAGTTTCTAATCCGAACCGACCATGCCGCCCTTAAGTGGTTGATGCAGTTTAAGAATCCAGAGGGCCAGATAGCCAGGTGGATCGAACGACTCCAAGAATACGATTTTAAGATTGAGCACCGAGCCGGAGTTAGCCACAGAAACGCTGATTCTCTTTCCAGAAGGCCATGCCCAGCAGAGTGTCCCCACTGCAACAAAACGGAATCCAAGGAAGCAGCAGTGCTAAGAACGACGATTGTCAACGACGACTGGACGCCTACTAAGATAAGGGAAGAACAAGAGAGAGATCCAGTTATACAGAAAATCCGAAAATGGAAAGAGGAAAACCGTCGACCACCTTGGCAGGAAATATCAAACCTATGCTCAGTAGTTAAGACGTATTGGGCCCAGTGGGACTCATTTATCATCGAAGATGGCTTGCTTAAACGAGTCCTGGAAAATGATGACGGTTCAGAGAAGAGAAGACAGTTGGTGATCCCAAAGAGCAGAATAGCCGAAGTACTTCGTCAGTTACACGACAGTCCATCGGGAGGGCATTTTGGTGTAAGGAAAACCCTTCAGCGAATTCGGGAACGGTTTTATTGGATGAACAGTTCCGACGACGTAAAAGACTGGTGTAAGAAATGTACTATTTGTGCTACGAGTAACGGGCCTCACCGGAAAAGGAGAGCTCCTATGAGACAATATAATGTTGGAAGCCCGTTTGAAAGAATAGCTTTGGACATTGCAGGGCCATTTCCAGAAAGTGAAAATGGGGGCAAGTACATGTTGGTAGTAATGGATTACTTCACTAAGTGGGTCGAGATTTACGCACTTCCAGACCAGAAGGCCGCCACCGTTGCAGATAAGTTGATCCAAGAATATATCAGCCGATTTGGAGTGCCTTTGGAGATCCATAGTGATCAAGGCAGGAACTTCGAAAGTGATCTATTCCAAGGAATATGTGATAGACTAGGCATGAAGAAAACAAGAACTACCGCGTATCATCCGCAATCGGATGGTATGGTAGAACGAATGAATAGGACAGTTGGCAAGTATTTGACAAAGATGGTGTCCGATCATCAGCGAGACTGGGACCAATACCTTCCGTTCTTCACAATGGCCTACAGATCTGCTGTTAACGAATCAACAGGCCAGACACCAGCCAAAGTCCTATTCGGACGCGAAATGCGACTACCTTGTGATCTAGAATTTGGGTGTCGACCTGGAGAAGATGTAGCAGGTGAAGATTATGTGATCGAATTACGAAGAAGAATGGACGATGTACATGAGTTGGTCCGTTCCCACCTTCAGATCGCTAGCGACCGAATGAAGAAACGGTACGATACACAAGCCGAAAAGGGTTGCTTTAAGAAGAACGACAAAGTATGGCTGTATAATCCCAAGAAGCGAATAGGTTGTTCTCCCAAACTGCAGCAGTTTTGGGAAGGTCCATACCTCATCATGGAGAAGATCAACGATGTCATCTACCGAATAAGCAAGATTCCGAGGGGAAAGCCGATGATAGTACACCATAACCGGTTGGCATCTTTCGAAGGTGACCACGACGTAGATGAAGAAGTGGAAGTAAACCAAGTCCAAGATGTGTTTGACCTCACGTTTGAGGAATTCATGGGTGCCTATGGAGGTACCGGTAAAGCAAGACATGGTGTTACCACTGAAGAAAAGCAAGATCTACTCGCGCTCCCCGATGACTACTCGCTGGCCCTTACCATCCCGGCCAGTATCAAAGACGCACCAGGGTTGGCATCCGTCTTTCGAAGGAAGTTTGGTCGAGTTGCAGAACTTCAATGCCAGGTGCCAGCTCCCGGTAAAACCTTGAAACTCCAAGATGCATCACGTTACCTTTTCTACCTGGTAACAAAAGACACTGCCCGTGACCAACCTACCTACCGAGATGTATGGGAAGCCTTACTTCAATTGAGAGAGCACGTACTAGAGTCCGACGTGCAAAAGTTAGCCATGCCAAAGTTGGAGTGCCGCCAATTAGATTGGAGGGTTATCCGAAATATGGTGGAGGAGATCTTTAAAGACACCGAAGTCCAGGTGTTAGTCTGTTGCAATCCGCATAGTTACTGGTGCGGAGAGAAAACCGTCCCTTGTCATTTTTATACAACTGGAAGTTGTAAAAGAGGGTCCAGTTGCCGATACCAGCATACAGTTCCGGTTCCAGTCCCGACAAGGTTCCAGGAGGAACCATCTTTTAAGAGGGGGGCAATGTTACGATAAATATACTGGCCTAACTTTTATGACTAATTATTCTGTTTTATTGTAGAAATTTCGGTGGAAGTCTAGATTCAAATTATGGTGAATTCTCCAACTTGATGTTCTCGACTATTCCAGTATATCAGGATTTCGTATATAAATACAACATTTTTATATGGAGGGACAGTTAATACTCAAGACCCGCGCTCGCGAATTTGTACGTACGGATATATAAATTATTGTCAGATAAGTTAATATAAATAAAGAAATAAATTAAATCCGTAAGTGTTATAAATATTGAACCTTTTAATAAATTCACAACAGTATTAACAGCATCTACCGAAAAATACACAAGTCTTGAACTATGGCATTCAAATTGATGGACTTATCCATCACACTGAACTCCCTCATTGAGCAAATCCGATCATCCCAACCCCAAAATATTTTAGCAAATACTGCACAAACGGCAATTTAATCTAAGAATGCACACAGCGTTCATCCATCTGTCCAAACTGTGGGCAAAATCACAAATCCAGCGAATATCCAAACCCCACCTCTCCTAAATGTCCTAACTGTGGTGGTGAACACCCTGCCTATTCCAATCGTTGCCTGAAAAGGCAAGAACAACCACATAACTCGTATCAAACCCAACCCTTATCCATTGAAAGATCGAAAGAAAGACACACTTTGTCGAAATACTCCCACTTTTGCAGGATATACAACAGTCTATAGAAACCGCTATCAGATTTCCCGTGGGAATGGAATCCTCATCAAACACGAATTACCACACTCCCCCTACAAATTTCTACAAAACATCCCTCCACCCAACGTGGACTTTCTGGCGATTGATCTACATCTTCCAAATAACCAAACCCTTATGATAATCTCTTACTACAGGCATCCAGCGAGCCCGCTTTCTCTAGAACTCTTAAAGTATTTCTCTACTCTAAATAAAGCAATTCTTATGGGCGATCTGAACTGTAGACACACACAATTCGGTGATCACTCAAATAATCCTGAAGGCATCATATTAACTGATATACTTCTAGACCTTCCAATCATAAGAATCACAAACATTGACTACACGTTTTTGAACACAAATGGGGCATCTATCGTGGACCACATCATCGTTACAGGTAGCGTGATGCACAGGTTCGATGATCGATGCCACATAGGCGACACAACAACGTCCGACCATCTTCTGATATTAGTTAATTCTAATATCGTGTCACCTCAAACCCCAGCCCCCCCCTAAACAAATAAGAGATTATCGTAGCGCAAACTGGCCAAACACTTCAAAGAATATATCACAAACAACATTCCCGAGTTAGGCGAACTTAATACTAATGAAAGTATTGACCAGAGTGTAATCCAAATTGAAAACCTAATAATCGAGGCAATCAATCACTCAATTCCAATGAAAACCATTCTACCCTCTTCTCCGGCACTACCACAATACATCATTGCCAAAATACACCAAAAAAGACGGCTATTACGTCAATACCAGATCAACAGAGACCCCCTTATCAAAACAGAATATAATCGCATCTCTGCTCGAATTAAGAGGGAAATATCCATCCTACAGTCTAGCCAGTGGGAGGATGCTACCTCGAAATTGGACTACAGGGATGAGGCTAAATTCTGGAACAAATTCCTAACCAAACAAAAACAATCTCAACCCTCTCATCTGTTGATCGACAAACAAATTATTAGTTCCTCTGAACTAAAAGCGGAAGCTTTCAAAAATTCGCTACACGAAAACTTCCAAACCCCGGATAACCCAAACTTTGATCGCTTATTCAAACTCGAAACTGAATTCGCAGTAAGAAATACTCTCATGCATTAAACTCCAAACCACGTCCCAATCATGGACCCTATTACTGACAGAGAAACGGAGAGTTATTGACAAATCGGCAAAAATAATTCTCCTGGACCTGACAATATCAGTAGAAGGTGTCTAAAGCAACTTTCTGAGAGTATAATCCCGCTTCTCACAAAAACTATTAATGCATACCTTAAAAACTGCTATTTTCCTACTCCTTGGAAAATAGGAAACACCATCATGATACCCAAAAAGGGTAAACCCCGTACAAATTTGGAATCATACAGACCTATTTCCTTAATAAATTCACTAGGGAAAGTCCTTGAGCTAATCCTCAAAGAAAGGCTCAGCGACTATCTCGACATACACAATATCATTCCCAAATTTCAGTATGGATTCCAACCAAACAGATCAACCCAAAATGCATTAATAGATTTCTCTACTAAAGTCACTCAAACGGTAAACGGCAACGGTATCGCCATCGCCACTTTTCTCGATGTACAAAAGGCCTTCGATCAAATCTGACATGAAGGACTAATTCGGAGGCTAATTGACACCAGGCTACCAATAAAATTCACAAAAATCATTCATTCCTATCTACCGAACAGAACAATGAGAGTGAGAATAAGCGATCAAGTATCTACCCCATTTATTCCCCGAGCAGGAGTCCCACAAGGCTCAGTGCTAGCACCCCTGTTGTACATCACATACAACAGCTCTATCCCCGTCCAAAATATACCACATACCCAAATGTATCTCTATGCAGATGGCACTGCCCTCCTTACAACAGCGACCAGTTATCATCCTGAGAGAACCTTCAGAAGAGCACGAACTCTTTTAAACGGTGTCGAAGAATGGTGTAATAAGTGGAGAGTCACGCTAAACGCTGCGAAAACACAAACCATTGTGTTTCGCAGCCCATCAGCATCATCCGGATTTATCCGCAATCGTATTGACCAAACGCCCCTGTATTTGATGGGAAAAAGACTCGCTACTAGCCCGACAGCTTCCTACCTAGGTGTTTTATTCACTAAAACACTTAATTGGGAACCTTATCTAAAGGCAACTTTAGATAAGGTCAGGAACCGAGCCTGTCTCCTAGTCCCACTGTCAGGGACGTTTGGAAAAACAAACAACAAAACTCTCACACATACTTACAAAACATTCATTCGACCCGTTATTGAGTATAAGGCTAACTTATACTGCCTTCTGAAAGGTTATCAAAGGGGAAGACTGATCGCTGCGGAGCGCAGAATTCTGCGTAGAACATGCAGAAAACGCTGGTACTACCCCTCACGTGAAATCCATCAAACGGCAAACACCACCCCGATTATCGAGAGAATCAAAACTCTCAACAGGAACTTTACCCTCAAAACCATCAACGGCCCCCCGTCTATAACCCAAAATACTTTAAAAAGTTCCTGCTCTTTCCGTGGTCACGTATCCTCCCGGAAGACCAAAAACAAACATCCCCATATACCGTCCATTCTAATGCAGGCTTGCATTGACGAACTTCCGAAAGAATATTGTTACGATAAATAATGACGTGTCATATGACTCAAAACTGTAAACATGTTTATTACTAATATGCTTATTCATTCGAGTATTTTTTACTTTAATAAATTTGTAAGTGTTATAAATAGAACCTTTAATAAATAAATGAAAACAATAAATTAGAAGACTTATAATAACATAACAAGATGCTGACATTCTTTAGGCAACTCCACTTGCCTATCATACCTAACCTCGCCTAATCCTATTCCCTACCCCGGACAGGGGGAGATTGGTTTTTTGCGGTTTCCCAATCTCATTACTCAACGATACCTGTCCGTCCCTGAGAAAATAGCCGCAACTATTTTCTCACCTGAATCGACAATTGCTGGAACCGTCTATCGAACTCCGACGAGGCCTGGCCGTAAGCGGGAACAACCGACAACAAAATTTTAGTGCAATACACTAGTTCTGGAGTCGGTTGCAACCACATAAACGGCTGCAGGAACAATAGTTACTAGAGAACACGTTTTTAGATGCTGTCAAGTCAGACTCGCACACTATACACTAAACACAATTCACACAACACTCACACACAATTCCAACAGTGAAAGGGTTCCTCTTTCTGCTACCGAAACATCCTCATCACCGGGACCCTCGACCGCATGCAGCCTCCGTTACTTTACACGGAGTCTGTGGGCGGCCGGGGAAAATCTAAGTGATTAGACGGATTCCGTCACATCGAAACGGTAGCGTCCGTCACTGTTGGACTTACACATACACATTCACACTGAGCAAAATGCGGCAGGTTGACTCTCGAAAGCCGAGGCGCCTCCACTCACGAGCACGCTCGTTCACAAAATTTCAGTCTAATACACTGGTTTTGGGGCCGAGTTAAGCTCGAGACTGCACAGGACCAATGGTCACTAGAGACCCGGCCCTGTCGCATCTAGCTCTAAAACACACATAATCGACAATCAAACTGGAAAGAACATCAATCCAGTCAATCTTTAACCCCTGGCTCACTGACTCCAACACAACCCCCAGGAGAAGACGAAGACATGCTAACGCACCGGCGGTTTTTCGGGCCTGGTTTTGCTTGTACACCATCACTCACAATTCAACTCCAGCCTGAAGAGGGTCAACCGACCCTAAACGGGTACAAAACATATTCTCATCCTTTTCGTAATAAAAATTACCCTTACCTATCCTATGAGAAGAACATTGATTGATTGACTGATATTCTTAAAACTTTGGTCAGAATTATCCATACACGAATTTACAAGAAGTGTGAGTTTCAGATGAGTGACACTAAATTCGGATTTCGAAACGGATTGGGAACACGAGAGGCTCTTTTTGCTTTAAATGTGTTAACGCAACGACGCAGAGACATGAATGTAGATGTATATGCATGTTTTATTGACTATCGAAAAGCATTTGACTGCGTTAACCATCAAAAGATTATCGAAATTCTGAGAACAACTGGAGTTAACGAACAAGACTTGCGAATTATCTCAGAATTATACTGTCACCAAACGGCAACAATTGCAATAAAGCACACAACATCGGAAGATATACAAATCCGACGAGAAGTGAGATAGGTTTGCGTCTTATCAGCGCTATTGTTTAATTTATATTCGGAGTCTATATTCAGAGAAGCATTAGACGAGGTCCAAGGCGGAATTAAGATTAACGAAATCAGCATAGACAACATCAGATATGCTGATGGTACCGTCTTAATAGCAAGCAACGCAGAAGAACTACAAAATATAATAAATGCGGTAGTTCACCACAGCGAAATGTTTGGTTTACATCTAAACGTACGTATATGTGTATGCCAAGGGTCAAATAATAGAACAGGTAAATTCCATAAAATATTTGGGAGCAAATATCAATAGTCAGTGTAATCCAAAAAAAGAAATCCTATCAAGAATCGAACAAGCAAGGAAAGCATTCATGAGCGAAAACATTTCTTACAAGATCAGACCATAGACTGCAGCTTAGAATCCGAATGATCAGATGTTACGTTTTTTCTGTCTTACTGTATAGCTGTGAAAGTTGGACGATGGACTCTGGAATAGAAAAAAGAATAGATTCCTTTGAGATGTATATATACAGACGAATGCTGCGAATTCCATGGGTACAAAGAGTTACTAATGTTGAGGTACTTCGTCGCATGTGTAAACAAAAAAATTACTAAGAATAATCAAAGAGAGGAAAATGCAATACTTGACTCATGTGTTGAGAGGCGAAAAATACGAATTACTTCAAGTTATACTGGAAGAAAAAGTACAGGGCAAAAGATCACTAGGAAGACGCCACAACTCGTGGCTGAAAGACCTGAGGAGAAGTTTCGACTGCTCATCTGCAGAAATCTTTCATGCAGCAGTTTCCAAAACTACAATTACCATTTGGATCGACAACCTTTGAAAGGAGACGGTGCCATGAGAAGAAGATAATCTTGCAATAACGTATTTTACACTGACACTATTCTAATTTATATAGTTTATTTCCGTGTTACAATTCAAACTAGACTCGATACAATTATTCTTTTCAGACTAACTGTTTTCAATAAAAGGTCCTCTATATATATATATATATATATATATATATATATATATATATATATATATATATATATATATTGACTGTTATTCTACAGTTCTCGGTGGTGACTCTTGAACGTTCTCGAATGCCATGGAACCTAGACAAGTTTTATCGGAGGGAGCTCTACTAAAAAGTACTTGTTTGAAAACCATGTTTACGGTTTGGGTATGAGTCATATTTATCGTAATATTATCATTACTAGTAGGACTCTCTACTGCTTCATTTGTTCTTGATACTTCTCTCGACATTACATTATTAGGGTTTACATGTGTCACTGATTCTTGTCCAGAATCATTTACAACTTTTTGAGTAGTGGAAACTATTGGTTTTTGTTCAGTATAGGTATCTTCCTCAAATTTAGATTTACGAATATCACTAGCATGTACAAAACTTATATTTTCCCCTATTTGTACGAAATATGTTGACGCACTTACAACACATACTATTTAACCCCTGTGACCATAACTTGGGTAATTTATTCTTTACATATACAATTTCGTTACTATTATACAGTTTTATACCATTGGACGAACTTGATTCTGCAATACGAGTTTTATTATTAGGTTTAATTAAATCAAATCGCGTTCTAGGCTTAACTTTAAATAAGTTCTCTGATGGACTAATGCCTGTAACCGTTGATGGTGTATTTCTATATGTAAACAAAAAATTTAACAACCGCTTGCAATTATTTGTCTTGTTATTAGAACCCTTCTTCCAAAATTTAATGTTTTATCCAATCCCTTTTTAACCGTTTGCACTGCCCTCTCCGCAATGCCATTACTTTGTGGGTGGTAGCCTTTATTGGTATGATTCCATTGCCTTGACAAAACTGTATAAATTCACTAGAAATAAAGGTGGTCCATTATGTGAAACCAATTCAACCGGTAATCCAAACACAGCAAATACTTCTTTTAATTTAATAATTGTTTCAGAAGCATTTGTACCCCTGTGAATCATTTTAACATCCATTCATTTAGATTTATTGTCTACTACTATTAAAAAAGTGTGATTATACTTATGAAAGAAATCTATACTGACTCTATAAAAATTATTGGGAGCATTTGGCCAAGGCAAAAATTTACTAAAATTAGAAAAGTTTTGTGTTTCTTGACAAATACTGCAAGAACTAATAAAATTTTCAATATCATCTGTTAACTTAGGCCACCAACAGTAAGATTTAACTAGCATTTTTGTTCGTACTACTCCTAAATGCTGTTCATGAAATAGGTATAAGATATTATTACGCAAAGAACTAGGGACCACTACTTTGTTTCATGTTAGTAAGGATAAAGGTTTCAATAAAACATCTGATACCGATTCAGACCACCCAGATAACGTAAAATCTATTACTTTCAATATTAGCAAATCTTTCTTAGTAGCATTCATAATATCTTCAAAATTTAACAGAATACTATTAACCTTAAGTGAAAGAATACAGAGAACTTGAGATTTCTGTTTCTAATGTCATCGGAAGCCTCGATAGACCATCAGCATTTGCAGTCATCTCTCCCTTTTTATACTGTATTTCATAATCATAAGCAGATAGAAAATAGCCCATCGAGTGATTCTAGATGCTGCAGCTACTGGAATACTTTTATTCTTTCCGAAAATAAATTGTAAAGGTTGATGGTTAGTCAACAATACAAACTTTCGACCATATATATATATATATATATATATATATATATATATATATATATATATATATATATATATATATTTATGGAAACGTTTTAAGGTAAATATTATAGCTAAACTCTCCCTTTTCAAATTACGATACCGTTATTCAGCTGTTGATATTGGACTAGATGCAAATATTATAGGTTTTAATTATCATCATCTATTTTGTGGCTCAATACTGCTCCAACTCCATACCCACTAACATCACTAATAACAATTGGAAGGCGAGGGTCATAATGAGTTAATACATCATTTGACATTAGTAACTTTTTACTCTGCTGAAAAGTGTGTTCATCTTCCTCAGTCCATTCAAATTTCGTGTTTGCTTTGCATAGGTCATATATAATGTTTTAAGCTTTGTAGACAACATACTGTTACGTAAAACATTATGAGTCATATTAAAAAGCATGTAAACATCTTGTTTATTCACTTCTGTTTTAGATTTTACGAGAGCCTTCGATTAGCCGGCAGAAATTTACCTGAATGACCTTCCAGAAAAAGGTCGAACCGATGCGGGAAATCCAGTTTGCCTTTACCGTTTCGCCGTCTACTCAAGAATGTTTTGGACTTTTCGAGATAACGGCGATTTATGTATAAAAATAAAACATTTTTATATGGAGGAACAGTTAAGTCTGAGACTCGCGGTCGCGAATTTAATTGTACCGTTCGGATACATAAATTATGTAATTATTAATCAAATAAATTGTTGATATAAATTATCGTGCTTTTCAATAAATTAAAATAAGGACCTTTTGATAAAGACATTATAAATTAAATAGACATAAATAAATATCATTTCAATGGTGTCGGAAGTGAAATAAAAGTAAATTAGACTTATAGTAATCATAACAAGTATTGTTCCGAAGTGAATATAAAATAAATTGTGAAAATGGCTACGATTTATGAGCTGACAGTGACTAATTTAAGAAGACATCTTGAAGACAGAGAATTAGCTTCTACCGGAAAAAAGGCTGAGTTAGTCCAACGACTAAAGAACGCTTTGCTAGAAGAAGGACTAGATCCAGAGACTTATATATTTGAAGATGCTGTACTCTCGTCGATTTCGAAAGTTTCTGGTGACATCGCATCATTAGAGAACAAAGTTTCTAGTGACATCGCATCATTAGAGAACAAAGTTTCTGACGATATTTCGAAAGTTTCTTCTGATGTAGCCAAAGTTTCTGGTGACATCGCGTCATTAGAAAACAAAGTTTCTAACGAGATTTCGTCCCTGGAAAGCAAAGTTTCTGCTAACATCTCTTCGGAAATCTCTAAAGTCACTTCTGAGATGTCTGCCCTCGACGATAGAATATCTTCGTTAAAAAACCAAGTTGCTGCCGATATGTCGGCCTTCGAAGAAAAGATGAAAGAGATGGAAAAGAAGCTGGAGGAAACAGGGACAGCAGAGAGAGGAAACAATCCAATTACAGCAGAGACAAAAGAAGACGAAACAAAATGTAAGTTGGAGATACGGCCGAAATTTGAAGGAAGTGGAGGTTCTATTCATGTTAAAGTCCCAACTTTCGACGGAAAATCATCATGGAACAACTACATGAAACAGTTTGAATCAGCTGCAAGAGCAAATGGATGGTCTGAAAAAGAAAAGGCTGTAAACCTGACTATCGCTCTTCGAGGAGATGCCTTAGATGTGCTGCAGACCATAGCCGTAGAGGAGACCGATGATTTCGAACAACTCAAGAAGAGGCTAAATATGCGATATGGCCACGAACATTTGGAGCATGTATATCAGTCACAGCTTAAAAATCGTAGACAGAAGAAAGATGAGGCTCTTCAAGAATACGAGGTAGATATTGCCAGATTAGTACGATACGCTTATCCAACAGCTCCCGAAGACATGATGGAAAAATTGGCCGTTCAAACGTTTATTGATGGTCTTCGTGATCATGAAATGCAGAGAACACTGCGATTAGCTCGTCACAAGACGCTGGTTGATGTCTTATCCGCCGCCCTCGAATACGAGTCAGCTACGCAGGCCTCTGGCGGGTACAGTAAAGTTAGGACTGTAAAAGAGGAAGGAGATGAAGATAAACTTGACCAGCTCGTTAATATGATGAAAAGCATGACATATAAGAAAACGAAGACCATCAGATGCTGGAATTGTGGCGATTCAACGTTATGCCATTTGGACTCTGTAATGCTCCAGCGACATTTGAGAGGCTTATGGAAAATGTGTTGAGAGGGTTATCTTGGAAAACATGCCTGGTTTATTTAGATGACATAATCGTCTTGGGAGAGACATTCGAAGAACATTTGAAGAATTTAGAAAACGTTTTTAATCGACTTAAAGCTGCCCAATTGATGCTAAACCCCAAGAAGTGCCAGCTATTTCAGGGTAAAGTCAATTATCTGGGTCATATAGTCAGTAAAGAAGGAGTGGCCGTGGATAAGGGAAAAATCGATTCCATTAAGGAATGGCCAAAACCAACTGACAAACATCAAGTGAGAAGTTTTCTTGGACTATGTACTTACTACCGGAGGTTTATTAAGAAGTTTGCAGATATCGCTAAGCCATTAACGCGACTTACAGAGGAAGCAAGAGAATACCGCTGGGATACAGACTGCCAAAATGCCTTTGAGACCTTAAAAAAACATCTAATAACAGCACCAATTTTAGGGTATCCACTGCCAGAAGGAGAGTTCATCTTAGATACGGATGCAAGTAATGTGGGAATTGGAGGAGTGCTATCTCAGATTCAAGGAGGACAGGAACGAGTCCTCGGATATTTTAGTAAAGTTCTTTCAAAACCTGAGCGGAATTATTGCGTCACGAGAAGAGAACTTCTAGCAGTAGTTAAATCAGTAGAGCACTTCTATCAATACCTCTATGGCAGAAAGTTTCTAATCCGAACCGACCATGCCGCCCTTAAGTGGTTGATGCAGTTTAAGAATCCAGAGGGTCAGATAGCCAGGTGGATCGAACGACTCCAAGAATACGATTTTAAGATTGAGCACCGGGCCGGAGTTAGCCACAGAAACGCTGATTCTCTTTCCAGAAGGCCATGCCCAGCAGAGTGTTCCCACTGCAACAAAACGGAATCCAAGGAAGCAGCAGTGCTAAGAACGACGATTGTCAACGACGACTGGACGCCTACTAAGATCAGGGAAGAACAAGAGAGAGATCCAGTTATACAGAAAATCCGAAAATGGAAAGAGGAAAACCGTCGACCACCTTGGCAGGAAATATCAAACCTATGCTCAGTAGTTAAGACGTATTGGGCCCAGTGGGACTCATTTATCATCGAAGATGGCTTGCTCAAACGAGTCCTGGAAAATGATGACGGTTCAGAGAGGAGAAGACAGTTGGTGATCCCAAAGAGCAGAATAGCCGAAGTACTTCGTCAGTTACACGACAGTCCATCGGGAGGGCATTTTGGTGTAAGGAAAACCCTTCAGCGAATTCGGGAACGGTTTTATTGGATGAACAGTTCCGACGACGTAAAAGACTGGTGTAAGAAATGTACTATTTGTGCTACGAGTAACGGGCCTCACCGAAAAAGGAGAGCTCCTATGAGACAATATAATGTTGGAAGCCCGTTTGAAAGAATAGCTTTGGACATTGCAGGGCCATTTCCAGAAAGTGAAAATGGGGGCAAGTACATGTTGGTAGTAATGGATTACTTCACTAAGTGGGTCGAGATTTACGCACTTCCAGACCAGAAGGCCGCCACCGTTGCAGATAAGTTGATCCAAGAATATATCAGTCGATTTGGAGTGCCTTTGGAGATACATAGTGACCAAGGCAGGAACTTCGAAAGCGATCTATTCCAAGGAATATGTGATAGACTAGGCATGAATAAAACAAGAACTACCGCGTATCATCCGCAATCGGATGGTATGGTAGAACGAATGAATAGGACAGTTGGCAAGTATTTGACAAAGATGGTGTCCGATCATCAGCGAGACTGGGACCAATACCTTCCGTTCTTCACAATGGCCTACAGATCTGCTGTTAACGAATCAACAGGCCAGACACCAGCCAAAGTCCTATTCGGACGCGAAATGCGACTACCTTGTGATCTCGAGTTTGGATGTCGACCTGGAGAAGATGTGGCAGGTGAAGATTATGTGATCGAATTACGAAGAAGAATGGACGATGTACATGAGTTGGTCCGTTCCCACCTTCAGATGGCTAGCGACCGAATGAAGAAACGGTACGATACACAAGCCGAAAAGGGTTGCTTTAAGAAGAACGACAAAGTATGGCTGTATAATCCCAAGAAGCGAAAAGGTTGTTCTCCCAAATTGCAGCAGTTTTGGGAAGGTCCATACGTCATCATGCAGAAGATCAACGATGTCATCTACCGAATAAGCAAGATTCCGAGGGGAAAGCCGATGATAGTACACCATAACCGCTTCAATACCAGGTGCCGGTAAAACCTTGAAATTCCAAGATGTATCACGTTACCTTTTCTACCTGGTAACAAAAGACACTGCCCGTGACCAACCTACCTACCGAGATGTATGGGAAGCCTTACTTCAATTGAGAGAGCACGTACTAGAGTCCGACGTGCAAAAGTTAGTCCAGTTCTAGTCCCGACAAGGTTCCAGGAGGAACCATCTTTTGAGAGGGGGGCAATGTTACGTAAAAAATTATGAGTCATATTAAAAAGCATGTAAACATCTTGTTTATTCACTTCTGTTTTAGATTTTACGAGAGCCTTCGATTAGCTGGCAGAAATTTACCTGAACGACCTTCCAGAAAAAGGTCGAACCGATGCGGGAAATCCAGTTTGCCTTTACCGTTTCGCCGTCTACTCAAGAATGTTTTGGACTTTTCGAGATAACGGCGATTTATGTATAAAAATAAAACATTTTTATATGGAGGAACAGTTAAGTCTGAGACTCGCGGTCGCGAATTTAATTGTACCGTTCGGATACATAAATTATGTAATTATTAATCAAATAAATTGTTGATATAAATTATCGTGCTTTTCAATAAATTAAAATAAGGACCTTTTGATAAAGACATTATAAATTAAATAGACATAAATAAATATCATTTCAATACTAATAAATTTCCCATAGAAATTAAGAACACCTAAATATGATTTTAACTGCGTTACATTTTCTGGCGCTGCAGCATTTTTAATACATACGCCTTTTTCTTCCGTTGGATGTAGACCACCTGCATCTATAGCATGACTCAAAAACTCTAAACTTGATTTATAAAATTTACATTTACTACCGTTTATTTTTATGTTGTATTCCTCTAATTTTTTTAAAACATTAATTAAATTTAAATGACACTCATCTAAAGTTGTACCATGAATTAAAATATCGTCTAAATAACATTTAGTCTTTGGAAGATTGGCCAGCACTGTGTCCATTATGGTTTAGAAAATACCTGGGGCTGAGCTTACGCCATAAGTAACTCTGTTATATCTAAACAACCCCAAGTGGGTGTTAATAGTAAAATAATCTTTGGATTCTTCCCCTATTTCAAGTTGCTGGAATGCTCCTTTTAAGTCTAACACTGTAAAATATTTCTTCTTCTGCTAGTGCCTATCCTCTATAGATGTTGGCTACCACAATGGCCCATCGTATTTTATTAGCAGCTGTTCGAAGTAGGTTTGTGGTGGTCAAACCTGTCCACTGTCTCAAATTCTTAAGCCAGGATATTCGGCGGCGTCCTGGTCCTCTATTTCCTTCTATTTTCCCTTCTAATATCAATAGTAGGATTCTGTATTTATTTTCATTTCTCACTATATGTCCGAAGTATGCTAACTTTCTTTCTTTAATGGATTTCAAGACTTCAGGTTCTTTTTGTAAACGTTGCATTACTGCCGCGTTAGTTATATGATGTATATGTGATATTCTGAGCATTCGACGATAGTACCACATCTCGAAGGACTGCAACCGTCTGCAAGACGCATCAGTGAGTGTCCATACCTCTACTCCATACATAAGAACATCTCGAAGGACTGCAACCGTCTGCAAGACGCATCAGTGAGTGTCCATACCTCTACTCCATACATAAGAACAGAAAACACATAACAATTAAGGATTTTGAGTCGGAGATGTAAGTTCAAGGTTAAATTGCAGAGAACTTTCTTCATCTGTTGGAAGGCATTCCTTGCTTTTTCGATCCTACATTTAATCTCGTATGAGTGATCCCAGCTGTCTGTGATGTTGCATCCTAGGTATGTTATTTTTTCTGTTCTATCCAATACCTCATTGTCTGCTATAAACTTTGCATCTGTATCTTGGTTTTTGCTTATGATCATAATTTTCGTCTTCTTATTATTAAATTCTATTCCATATTTTCTACCGATGTTAACTACTTGATCTATCAGTCTTTGTAATCCTTCAGCACTATCCGCAACAAGGACAGTGTCGTTTACATATCTTAGATTATTTATTACTTCACCGTTAACAATCACGCCATCCGCCGTTTCTTCCAAAGCTTCTCGAAATAGATGTTAAGAGTACGCATTTAACAGCAAAAGCGAGAGTATGCAACCTTGTCGTACTCCTCTTTGTATTGGGACTTCATCGAATAATTGATTGTCTACTCGAATCTTGGCTACTTGTTTCCTTGTTTAAAATATTTACTACCTGCTAAACTAGCATATATATTATTAGGCAAAGGTAATACACAGTGATCTTTATCTATGGCGGTATTTAACATCTTTTTAAAATCAACACAAATTCTAATTTCATTTATATTCCTTTTGGGTACAGTAACTATAGGACTAGCTCACTTACTACTCTTTACCTTTTATAAAATACCCATACTGACCATTCTACCTAACTCTTCCCCTACTTTTGGTTTCAATGCATATGGTATTTCATAAGCTCTGTGCTGAACAACTAACTATATATTGCAACGATTATGGACTAAAAATAAATTTAAAGAAAACCAAGTTCATGGTATTTACAAAAGCACAAAATATCAAAGTTAAGCTAGTACTAGATAATACAGAAATTGAACAAATATCTTCGTATAAATACCTTGGAGCATGGATCACAGAAGATACTGATCAGATAAAAGAAATAAGATGCCGCATTGAAATTGCACGGTCAACTTTTAATAGAATGAGAAAACTTTTTTGTAATCGCGATATCAATATATCGCTCCGAATAAGAATGCTTCGATGTTGTATTTTCTCTATCCTTTTGTATAGGGTTGAAGCTTGGACACTTAAAAAATCCAACATTAAAAACCTAGAAGCATTCGAAATGTGGTGTTATCGATGTATTTATTCTCGAGCAACTAGGAAAACAATGCGAAGTTTTAAATTCGTATAAATATACGTATAGCACTATGCATTTTCTTATATCGTTTCTGATATAACCAAAAAATGGATAGTGACATACCATCGTATAGTTCTTATATCAGAAACATTTTTCAAGAATTTGTGTCCGCTGCAGTTTCTTGTACAAGAAATGCGCCAATTTCTGCGCAAAAACTTAAAACTTCGTTAGACCAAGCAGACATCAGAGAAAAGTGCCCACCAACAATAACCAAGATTAGAACTTCTTCTTCTTCTTCAGCCTTAAGTAATCCAACTTTGGTCATAGGCCTCCCCCAAATCAATCCAGTGTTCTTCTCTTTTGCGCCACTTGCTTCCAGTTGTGTCCTCCGATCTTCTTAATATCATCAGCCCATCTCATTTGTGGTCTTCCTCTGCTTCTCTTTCCTAACCATGGCCTCCACTGTTGTATTTCGTGGTTCCATCTCTTATCCTTCAGTTGGGCATTGTGTCCTGCGAAGCTCCATTTTAATTTGGCAGCACGTTCTCCTGTGTCTTTTACTTTCGTTTTGCTTCTAATCCATTTGTTTGTTTTTTTGTCTATAAGTCTCACCCCGAGCATTGATCTTTCCATGGCTCTTTGTGCTTTTAATATTTTATTCATATTGGACTTGGTGAGTGTCCATGTCTGTGAACCATACGTGAGTATAGGGAGGAAACACTGATCGTAAATTCTGGATTTCAAATACTGTTCTATGTTAGTGATTTTCAAGATCCGACTCAGTTTTCCAAATCCTACCCACGCTAACCTTATTCTTCTGGTAATTTTGGCAGTTTGATTTTATTTGTTAATTTTCATTATCTGTCCCAGGTAGATGTATCCGCTTATTGTTTCTAAATTTATGTCGTTCAATGTTATTTCTGGAATGTTTGGTGTATTTGTAATTATTTTTGTTTTTTCCAAGTTCATCTTAAGACCTACTTTTTCCGAAGCTTGAAATAGTTGCGTCATCATGGTCTGTAGTTCTTCGAAACTTGTAGCGAATATTACAATGTCATCAGGGTATCTTAAATGACTCAGTTTTCTTCCATTAACATTTACTCCCTTATCTGACCAGTTAATGTCTTTGAACACGTCTTCAAGTCCAAGTGTGAATAGCTTTGGTGAGATAACATCTCGCTGACGAACTCCTCTGTTTTGGTATAACCTTGGTTTTCGCATCAATTTGTATTTTCATTGTAGAACAGCAGTAGCCAAATTGAAAAACAATAAATCACAGGTATTGGATCAAATAGCATCGGAACTACTGAAAGTAGGAGGAGATGTATTACTAAAAACAATACATAACCGCTTTAAAAATTTGTGATGAGTTTAAAGATTATTTTGTATATCCAAATAAGAGAGTAGAATTTCAAGAGCATGCCATTCAAACACATAATTTGTAAAAAAAAAAACAAATAAATTATTACAACCAAATTATTTATTATTTCTGTCTTCCATTACAGCCTGTTGAATATCTCCAAAAATTGTACTTTCCAATTTAGTTTTAATATTGGGACATTTTATTTCTTTCATTTTCGAACCACAGTATTTTAAAAAATAGTCAGTAGCATCTGGCTTAGGGTCCTCAGGGACTGCAGTTCTATTTTTATGTGTCAAAATTTCGAAAAAACATGTGCCGAATCACATACAATTTTCGGTAAAAGAACTTGCATGGTGACATACAGAGCACAAATGCACGTGCAAGAAATGATACAAGAAAACATAAATAACTTTCTATATCAGAAACGATATAAGAAATGATACAAGAAAATGCATAGTGTCATACGGCCTTAAGTAATATAATGCAGGGTAAAATCAAAGGCAGAAGAAGCGTTGAAAGACGTAAAATCTCGTGGCTACGCAATCTCCGTGAATAGTTTGGATGCAGTTCAACTGAACTATTCAGGCGCATAACCAACAAAATTATAATTGCCAGAATGATTTCCAATCTCCGATAGGAGCGAAACTTGAAGAAGAAGATATTGGTTTCACACCATCCCTCAACTTTATATGTACTTTAAAATCTCTAATAGAAGACATAGCGTCTTCTCTAAAATTTTGTTTTAACTTGTTTTACTAAAACCTCTATTTTATTGCTATCATTTTTAACTTGATGTTCACTGCTTATTGATTCTTACCTTTCATTATTGATGCCATTTATATTAAAACTTTTTTCCCAATTTGATAAAATAACACATAACCAGTTACGTCCAAGTAGAGGTAAGAATGTAGGATTGCAATTTATAACTACCAAAGGTAAGCAAAATGTCTTATTATTAACCCTAACAATTACCTCAATTTCTTCTACGATTTCTACATTCTGACTAGTAACAACTTTCAACTTATACTTTACAGGATACATTTCTAAAAATGACAACTCTTTTTCACAATCTTTAACATGAATAACACTTTTACATGCTCCAGAATCTACTTCAAAATTTAAAAGTTTACCTTCTATATCTAATGCGAATTTACATGGTTTTTCATGCTCTTGTTTTACATTACCAATAAAACCTAACTCCGAATTTTCCGCACGCTCACTATGATCGTATTGCACTGTGTTCACTGAATTTCTTTTCCTGCAGACTCGACTGGTGTGGCCTCTTTTGTGGCAATTTTAACACTCCCAGTTCTTCGCAGGACAACTTTCTGGGTTATGATTTCTTTTACACCGATAACATGATTTCACTGGCACTTGTTCAGATGACGATTGTTTTGGTAAATTTTTGCTGTTTGTTGCACCCAACTTTGATAACACTGTATCTGACGCCAAAAATCTTGATTGATCTTCTACCGCCGCCATACTTTGGGCTTCTTGAAGAGCTCTTTCGAATGTTAAATTACTTTCAGCCAGTAATTTTCTTTTTATTGTATTTGATTTCAATCCACAAACGAACCTATCTTGTAAGGCTTCATTTAAGAAGTTACCAAATTGACAGTGTTTGGAAAAGTTTTTCAACTTTTGAGCATAATCTCTTAATGGTTGATTTTTCTCCTGTATGCTTAAATAAAAGTTATACCTCTCTGCAACGATTAATTGTTTTGGACTATAGTGCAGAACAAGAACATCTTTCAATTGCTGATATGTTTTCATCCTTTGTAACTCTGGTGCTAACAAATCCTTTAATACCTCATACGCTTCCCCTCCCATGAACATCGAAACTTTTTTAATAACTTCCACCATGTTACACTCAAAAAGCTCTTCCATGCGCTCAATATATCAGGTTATGTCAGAACTTTTAGGGTTAAACTGCTCAATATCACAGTATAGATAACAACCAGTATTCTCACTCTACCGCGGTACCTTTGATCTTTTTAGACAAAATTCGGTGACCTTGACGCCATATTTTCTGGACGAAAACCGAGGACTGGCCCTGCACATATGGACGCGACAGAGCCGACTTTGATTTATTTAACAAAATTGATTTTAATTTCAACCAATTTCAAAACTCTTCTTGCTACTCTTTCATTCTTCGAGAAATTAAAAAAAAACCTAAAATTGTTTCTTTCTCTGCGTTGTATTTATGATTTTGTTTTCTAACGTTTCACAACTATTTGTTACAGAACTGTCTTATACACTATCAAAAAAAAATCAAATGGAGAGTTATGCAACAGTTTTTAATAAATATGCTAGTTTTAAAGCTGTATGGTTATAAAGTAGAATAAAATGCAAAGTTTCATTTCAAAATTCAAATACAGAGTTTGAAATCAGTTTATATATTTTAATTATATGTCACTAAAAACACAAGTGGATGTGAACAAAACTCCTAAATATGTATATTGATTAGTGATTGATCTTACCTGTTCATTGTAATAGACTATTTTGACTTGTTATTTCGATATAAACGATTAAATAATCGTGTTATTGATGTTTCCAAATAATCGTTTTATTATTTTTTTCTTTTAGTTTTATTTTCATATTTTTGAGTATTGAAATTTCTGTTGTTGAATTTTAATAAATAGTACAAACGTATACGGCTAAATAAAGTTGTACAATATTTTTTGAGTATTGAAATTTCTGTTTTGAATTTTAATAAATAGTACAAACGTACAAGGCTGAATAAAGTTGTACAATATTTGAGTGGTCTTTGTTCAAAAGGTGACTAAAATTTATGGTACTAAATCGAAAAACATGTTTTAATAATATTCGGTTGTACAGCTAATATTTCAAAATTCTTTTGAAATAGAATGTCAAGTATACCTCCTTATAAAGTCAACAGAATCAACAGTAGGGATTTTTAGATTATCAAATGTGTCACCGGTTCTATTTTTATATACATTAACATATGAATATACAGTATTATCCGACAAATTAGTTACACTTTTTGAGTAGCTGTCTGGTATATTATTTTTAAATAATATATTAGGGCTGGGTAAACAAAATTTGCTACACAAAACATTTTTGTAAAACTTTTGGCCCCTTGAAGTACATTAAGAGACATCCTGTTTAAACTGATTACTGAATCTTCTACCTCTTGCCTTTTTTCTAGACTGTAAAATTTGAACATTTATGAAATTAGCTAAATTTAACGAAGGACAAAATTTAGATGTAAGTGCCATGTAGTCTTCAATTGTCACATTATCGACACATTTCTTTTCTGTAGAATGTACAGAATGTTTTCTGAATTTTTTATTTAAATAATGGTTTTCCTTCCATAATTTTATAACTGTACTTCATAGCACAATTTTTCTTTGAGTTTTTCTTACAATCCTTCTTGATGTACATTAGATGTCTAACGGAATCGTACAAAGTGCTAAAAGTAGCGTCATCCTGTTAATGTTAAGAATGTATTTGTGGAAATAAAAAATAAATTTTTAAATGAACTTCATTTATTATTACATGTTGCATTAGATATTACATTTATTTATTTATTTAATAATAACAAAGGTGACAGACCCACTGTCAAAATTAGACAAAAATACATTGTAGATAAATACAATTACAGATAAAAATCAAATATACATGTATAAAACAAGTACACATTAAGTTTACAAAGTATCATTTTGTAGTTTAAAATTTCAGAAGTTAAACAAATTATATCTCATGAGCACTGATTTGCATGTATGAGAAGTCAGATCATACCTATATTTGAACCATAATTAGTTCTGCGATGAGATACATGGAAATGTAAATTCTGAAGAAGTGACCGGGAAAGAATATGAAAAGAAATTAGGTAAAGCAATTTAGGAGTATGGACTATTCTCTATGGATAATTAATTGCTTTTGTTCAAATGTGATTTTGAATGATATTTTACATTGTTGTTTACTTGATCTTGATTAATGTCAATATAATTAATTAGAAGTAATACTCTAATACATTTTTATGGAATATGATCAGATATTTTAGTTACATCTCACTAAAAACATAAGATAATGTGAAGAAAACCCCTAAATAGGTATATTAACTATTAATCGATATTATCTGATCACTGTAATAAAAAAAGAGTATTTTGACTTTTTATATTGATATAAACAAGTAAATAATGCTTTATTGATATTTCCAAATAATCAATTTATTATTTTTTCTTTTGGTTATATTTTCATGTTTTTCAGTTTCAAATTTCTCTTCATGAATTTTAATGAATAGTATAAACGTACAAAGCTAAATAAAGTTCTACAATATTTTAGTGGAAATTGTTCACAAGGGTGGCTAAAATTTATGGTACTAAATAGAGAAACATATGTTTTAATAATATTCGGCTGTACAGCTAATATGTCAAAATTCTTGTGAAAGAGACAGTCAAGTATACTAATAAAGTTAACAAAATCACCAGTAGGCATTTTTAGATTACCATATGTCTCACCAGTTCTATTTTCATATCCGTTAAATATGAATATACAATAGTATCTCACAAATTAGTTACACTTTTTCATTAAATATCTACAGAAATATGTTATAAAATTTCAATTTTTCAATTGTCAATATACTTCTTTTCTGTAGACTGTAACTTCTGAATTTTTTTTTTAAATAATGGTTTTCCTTCCTTAATTGTATAACTGTACTTCATAATATATTTTTCAGGGAGTATTTATTGATAATTGTTGTGACACTTGAGTTGAACTTAGTGTTACTGGACGTGTAGTTACATGTTCAGGTTCTCCATGGAATATGTTGTTTTTACCAGGAGTAATAGTAATATCCTGAAGTACAGTTATAGTGGATGGTTTATGTTTAATACTAACATTTTTCTCTATATCCATAGCTGAACTTTTCACTACTTCTAAAAGAAAAAGAGAAAGCTTAGATATGTGTTACATCTTAATTATTTATTTTATTTACCTTCATTAATAGGACATCTTGGAAGACATATGTTTTGGACTACTGCAGAATAAGTATGATCAAAAGTTGATGAGCCCTCCATTAAAGGAAAATTTGTGGGAACTGCTGAAGAATCGATTTTGTCATATCATTCAGAAACATCTTATTGTCGAAATGAGTACCACAAAGACGATGACTTCTATGTAAACGTTCTGCCTTATCCAATTAATCTTCTCGTCCACATGCCATTAACCAAATGTTTGCCCTAAATACAAACATTTTTTAATACACGATGAAAATCCACCGTTAATAAATAATATAACATCTTAGCATCTGTAATACACAATTTTAATCCTAATAACACTCACCTATTAACATCTTTTGGAAACGAAAAAAAGCTAACATTACTTTTTCTAGAATTATTACAACACTTTATAGCTGCACAAGTGTGGCAAGTCTTTTTGTTTTTATTTTTGTACATATCGACGTACTTATACAACGCAATTGCGAAATAAAAAATGTATAAAGATTATTTGTATCTATAAATACACAAAAAGTAAACAAATACAATTTTTTATTTATGACAAATGACAATGACCAATGAGAGCCGTCAAATTTTTCGGAGTCCAGAGAAAATGGCGTCGCTGTCTGCGCGAGTAAAATGCGCGAACTTTCGCGCCAAAGCGGAGTGGGAATACTGGTTGTCTATACTGTGTCAATATTACTAATTAAAACCATAACTTCCACGACTCGTAGATCCGACTATCCTCGTAGCCAAATATGTTATACCTATATTTATAGTAATATAATAAATAAGACTCAACTAACTTATTTATTGACCCCCTCATAATTGACATAACACAGATAACCTAACATAACATAAAACATAGTATGATTACGGAATCGGGGGAGTTCTGTCGCATGTAGATGGAAGTGAAAGGCCTATATGCTATATCTCGAGAGTATTAAACAAAGCAGAGCGAAATTACTCTCAAATTATGAAGGAGGCTCTTGCTGTCTACTGGTCAGTATCTAAATTGTACCAATATTTGGCGGGACGAAATTTTAAGTGATCAAAAACCATTGAAATAGACCTCGCCCGGCGGCGGGTCGAATTCAAAGATGGTCTTTAGTTTTAGCTAGTTTCGAATACAATTTTAGGTATATCAGGGGAGTGGATAATTTAAAAGCAGATGCAGATAACATCTAAGAAAAAATACACGCTGATTTTTTAGAGCCTATTAGAGCAGAAATAATTTTAATTATTGTGGATACATACACTAAACGGCCAGAAGTTTTTGTAATGAACACTCTGGATTTGGAAAATACTATTAGTAAATTTAGGGAATGTTTTTACGTTTTGGAATACCGCGTATAGTAGAAATGGATGATGATGGGACCCAATTTACATCTGAAGACTTTATTGATTTTTTTAATAATAACGGAGTTAAGTTGATATCATTTCCACCCGCTCATCCCTCAATCGACGGGTTTGCGGAAAACTGTGTTAAATCGGTTGAATTAGGATTAAAAAAGCTTTTTTAGATGAAAAAATACAAATGTATAACTTGAAACTTTGATTTAGAGATATTTATTCGATACATGCTACTACTGGTATGTCACCTAGTAGTATGATGGTTAAAACTAAAGTACGTGTACAAAAGAGGTGTACATATGTGAAATTATGAATATAATTTCAGTTAATGAAGACTGTATTACATATGGCTGGTTCAAATAAATTAGGATATGTGGTAAAAGGTTATACAGATTATAGCGAATTAAGTTTATATAAAGTCTTACCAATTCTTCTGCTGCACACACACACACACACACACACACACACACACAAACACACACACACACACACACACACAAACACACACACACACACACACAAACACACACACAAACACAAACACACACACACACACACACACACACACACACACACACACACACACACACACACACACGGTATTGACAGGCTACGGCTACACTTGCGGTTGTTTTTCATACGCGGAATCTGCCCGGGTACCGGTTTCGAACACGTGTTTCGCGGTACTAACACTGAGATCACGATATAGAGCACATTTTGCATCTGTACACGATTTAAATAGTATTTGCGGCATTTTTCGCGTAAATAAAAGCAGGAGAAAGATAATTAGTTAGCCAACAGTAGAGATAACACCCCTGTCACCAAACGACAGTCAATAGGAGAGAGAGAGTTTCCGTTTTCATCGATAGACATGAACAAGCAAAGAGAGTCTTTCTTATTTGCTATCTTACAACTTTCTGTATTTCTAATGGAATGGGGTTAAAACGTGAGTAGGAAGTGTTGAAGGATGAGAAATAATTGTAAAATTGTGGTAGAATGGTAGCTAGTAATACAGCGAAAAAAAGACATGATTTTTCGCATGTGAAAAAATTGAACAGATCGTACACGTTTAGATTTATTGTCACTAAAAGGGGTTTAATCAAAAGAAAAAGCAGAAAATCAAATTCTAAATTATAAAGGAAAAAGATAAGATAGCTTTGTAGAGAAACAAATCAAATATGAAATCGAATCGAATCTACTATCAAATTGAATCGAATATAATCAAAACGATTTCGTTCGATAATCGATTTAATTTGATAATAGATTCGATTCAATATTTGATTTAATTCTATTCGATATTTAATTAGCTTCGATAATCTATTCGGTTCAATTCGATAATTGATTTAATAATCGATTCAATTCGATTTGTCCCGATATTCAATTCGATATATGATTCGATAATCGATTCGATTCTGGATTGGATTCGACAATCGTTTCGATTCAATAATCTATTGTAAAACCTAGAATCGATTATATTTTATTTTATAAAATATATAAAAATAAACTTATTGTAATCTTAAATTGTGGCTTATTCCCATCAAAAATAGTAAATTTTATTTTATTTTATTTTATTAAAAAACACGCACGGCACTGCGTTTACTATTCCTTGTAGTGTGTGGTCGGGCGAAGTGTGTGGTTGCGCGATGTGTCGTTACAGTTTTTAGTGTCGGTTTTATTTTTTTTACCTCTCAGCGCGATCCACCGCTCAGTCCGTAACCCGTGATAAGAAAGCTATGCTTCCAAAAAATTGAAATTCTTTTAACTTATTTAGATACAAAATCACAGTATGGTTACGTACAATTTGTAGACACGACATTTACCATACCAGTCCCTTAATAGTAATAAAACTATTTTGAATGACTAATTCCAGTGATTCATGGTCTGAGTAATTAAGATTACCACACGAATCACTTATCTTTCATGACATGTGTAAAATTTTTACTTAAATTGTATTATCCGATCACATTCATTTCTAACAATCTACTTTGTGTTTTTTTCTCATACGAATGTTTTTTTCTGTTTTCAAAAACATAGGATTAAAATGTTTTATATACCTCAGTCGAAAGCTTTTTAATATACCTACTTCCAAATAAAACAAAAAAAAATTAATTCTTTAAACTTATTTCATTATCATTCTGGCTTTACAACCCTGCGTGGGTCCTAGCCTCCTCAAGAAATTCTCTCCAGTCGTCCCTATCGATCGCCTTTCTCCTCCAAGCACCTATTCCCATGTCTTCATCGATGTTATCAAGGAACCTTGTTCTGGGTCTTCCTCTTCATCTCTGATCAATGGGTCTATCAAGGAGCGTTTTTCTAGTTGGGTCATTTTGTTCTATACGGATTACATGCCCTATCCACCTCAGACCTCCTATCCTAATATGTTTTACGATATCAGGTTCCTGGTATATTCTATAAAGTTCGAAATTATATCGTCTTCCCCACACTAGATTGCCATTCACTGCTCTATAGATTTGCCTTAATATTTTCTTTCGAAGCATCCTAACATGTTTTCATTATTTTTTGTTAGAGTCCAGGTCTCTAAAACATATGTTAGAACTGGGCGTATTATTGTTTTGTAGAGTTTTATTTTTGTATTTCTCGATATAATTGTGGATTTAAGGAGGAGATTGAGTCCAAAATGTCATTTGTTGGTCTCAGGGGTCTTCAGACCCCTCAGTGGTGTCGTTCCCCATAAACTAATTAATTTAGGAGAAATCGGGAATTATTAATAAAACAGGTTTTCAACACATCTCTTTATTAATTAATAAATTAATAAAATAACAAATTAGAATTTAATAATAATTAAAAAATTGAGGTTTTGATAACAGAAAATTAAACATTTATACACAAATTCAAAGAAAGAAAGAAACTTGGCTTAACTTCCATAAAAGATTCTGCTGTTGCTCTCTTCTCAACTCGATCCATAAATTATCTACATCAAAACCATGCCTCTATTTTCTTAAACCAAAAACCACGTGTATTTTCTCAAATCTAAACCAGGTGCATTTTCTCAAATCTAAACTAGGTGCATTTTCTCAAATCTAAACTAGGTGCATTTTCTCAAATCTAAACCAGGTGCATTTTCTCAAATCTAAACCAGGTGGATTTTCTCAAATCTAAACCAGGTGCATTTTCTCAAATCTAAACCAGGTGGCTGGAAAAACAAAAGCCGATACAAAAATTTGTCATGACACGAGTTTTGTCCAACAACAGAAGAATTCTGGCAAGCGGAAAGCTCTTCTCTCTAAGACCTGCATACCGATTCAGAATTCTCTGATGTTGCCAAAACTCACGAATTAGCAATTGCAATTAATAGATTAATTAATTATTAAATGGAAAACGAAAAAGCAAAGTTGTATGATTCATGATAGTGAGATTTATATTGAATTATTATTATTACATCAAGTATAGGTAAAAAGATAATAATAAAAATTCGAAGCGGTGTACTAGCGTACACAAAATTATAAGAAAAACTACCAGTGCTGATTTTCTTGATTAATGTATGAAAATATGTTGTTGTAAAAAGTACAAAGTATTAAACTTACCCAGACTGTTGGAAGTTTCTGACCACGAAGATTTACTTTAATTGAGTACCTTGTTGGTGGCTGGTTTATTTTAAAAAGGAAGTAAATCGAATCGGATTCACACAAGTAAATTATTTAGTAGTGGGGTTTCTGTTTCTTGTATGACAAAGTAAGCGCAGGTACAACTACGAGGGGACTTAAGAAATTAATCGGTCAATTTATTTGTAGTAGGAAAATATTAAAATGAAATATAGGAATAAAAATAAAAGAAAAATAAGTTATTATCAACGAGAATCAAATAGTACGAACAGAAAATAATGGAAAGTACTTTGAAATTAATAAGAACAAAAATGTAGTAACGTTTTAATCGTTACAACGGTTCCAGGAGGAACCATCTTTTAAGAGGAGAGCAATGTTACGATAAATGTGATTCATACTCATGGGCCCCCTCTTATACCTGCGATTGGAACTTTCCAGATGAGGATCGAATATTACACCAGTGTTCCGATCGAAGGTCAAAGAAGCCGGCAGAAACTTCTAGATAAACAAATCAGGTACAAAACGGACGATTTGAGATTTAAAAGGACAGTCTAAAACCAGTGTCGATTAATAAATGATTCGCGCGGCTATTTAAATTGTAACCGATGTGAATGTCTTAAATAAATGATATGAAAATAAATTAATATTTAAGTGTTTCTATGTAGATTAAATAAGTAAATGTATGTAAATAAACTCATAAAGTGTTGTAAAGTGTAAAACATTTTATAATAAATACAGTTAATAAATTAATTTTTTATGAAAACAGTTCAGTACTTTTAATAATACATTTTCCAACCTTAATTTCAAATGATTTCCAAGAAATTGTTAACAAATGTAAAATTTTTAGGAATTCAAGTTTTTGTGATAGTTATAAAAAATCTATCAATAACATAATTTATTTTCTTTCTCTATTTCTCTAATTTGGCTATTACAATGATAAAACATTTGTTTGAATTTTAATTGTTGCTTTCCCAGAAAGAATTTCTAATTATATTATTTTTCTTTGTCAGTTATTCTTAACAAGTTACCCAGGCCCGGAACTAGGGCAAGGCAAATGTCACATATGCCCGGGCGGCAGATTTCAGGGCCGGAACAAATTGAAAATTTTATAATAAAATAAGAAAAATTTTAAATTTTTAAAATAAGAATAGCGCAATCACTATTGTATTATTTTATTTAATTTTGTTGCAAATCTATTATCATTATAACACTGATACTGACACCAAATATTATCTTCATTATGTACATTTAAAACACCTTTCACACTTCTATTTCACATCAAATTTCACACTGGTAAGGTTGTTCTCAAGTGTGCAAACTCAAATGTCTTTTCAAATCACCTTCCTCACTAAATTGCTTAAAACAAATTTAACACTGGTAAGGTTTTTCCCCAGTGTATACATTCAAATATGTTTTTAAAGTGCTTGTTAGAGAAAACTGCTTAAAACATATTTGACACTTGTAAGGTTTTTCTTTAGCGTGCAATCTCAAATGTGTTTTCAAAGAACTTGCTTGCCTAAGCTGTTTAAAACAAATTTCACACTTATAAGGTTTTTCTCCGGTGTGCACGTGCACTTTTAAATGTGTTTTCAAATTATCTATTCGAGTAAACTGTTTTAAACAAATATCGCACTTGTAAGCTTTCGCTAAGTGTGTACATTCAAATGTGTTTTCAAAGTGCTTGCTTGGCTAAACTGTTTAAAACAAATACCACACTTGTAAAGTTGTTCTCCAGTGTGTACTCTCAAATGTCTTTTCAAATCACCTTCTTCACTAAAGTGCTTAGAACAAATTTTACACTTAGTAAGATTTTTCTCCAGTGTGCAATTTCAAATGTATTTTCAAATCATCTTTTGTACCAAATTTCTTAAAACAAATTTCACACTTGTAAGATTTTTCTAGAGTGTGCACTCTCAAATGTCTTTTCAAAGGATATATCTGATTAAACTACTTAAAACAAATATCACACTTGTAATCTTTTTCTCCAATGTGTACATTTAAATGTTTTTTCAAAGTGTTTGTTAGAGAAAACTGTTAAAACAAATTTCACACTTGTACGGTTTTTCTCCAGTATGTACATTCAACTGTGTTTTTAAATGATCTATTCGAGTAAACTGCTTAAACCAAATTTCAAACTTGTAAGGGTTTTCTTAAGTGTGTATTATCGAATGTCTTTTCAAATTACTTGATTGGCTAAACTGCTTAGAACAAATTTCGCACCTGTAAGGTTTTTCTCCAGTGTGCAATCTCAAATGTATTTTCAAATAACTTGCTTGTCTAAACTGTTTAAAACAAATATCACACTTGTAAGGTTGTTCTCCAGTGTGCAGTCTCAAATGTGTTTTCAAATTAGTTGCTTGACTAAACTGCTTAGAACAAATTTCGCACATGTAAGGTTTTTCTCCAGTGTGCAATCTCAAATGTCTTTTTAAACCAATTGCTTCACTAATTTGCTTAAAACAAATTTCACACTTGTAAGGTTTTTCCCCAGTGTGCACCTTCAAATGATTTTTCAAAGCATCTAGTCGAGCGAACTGTTTAAAACAAATTTCACACTTGTATGGTTTTTGTCTAGTGTGCAATTTCAAATGTGTTTTCAAAGAACCCGCTTGGCTAAAGTGTTTAAAACAAATTTCACACTTGTAAGGGTTTTCTCCAGTGTGTATTATCGAATGCTTTTTCAAAGTACTTGCTTGAGTAAATTGCTCAGAACAAATTTCGCACCTGTAAGGTTTTTCTCCAGTGTGCACTCTCAAATGACTTTTCAAATTATGTTTTTGATTAAACCGCTTAAAACAAATATCACACTTGTAATCTTTTTCTCCAGTGTGTACATTCAAATGTTTTTTCAAATTGCTTGTTAGAGAAAACTGTTTAAAACAAATTTCACACTTGTAAGGGTTTTCTCCAGTGTGTATTATCGAATGTCTTTTCAAAGTACTTGCTTGGCGAAACTGCTTAGAACAAATTTCGCACTTGTAAGACCTTTGTCCAGTCACAACTTTCACATTTTGATTTAATGTTTTTCCTTCAATATGTGGACTCGTATAATTGTCTTCATATGATGACAGTCCAATTAGTGTCTCCATAATTTCCATTTTGTTTTCCTCTTGGAGATAGCCTAAAATAGAAGCTAACTATAATATAAATATTTGAGAATAATGGAAAATTCATGCAAAAACAAAGAAATGCAATAATCAAATTAATGCATAATAAAATTTGATAGATACGAAGGGTAGTAAATGGTATAAATATGTTTTAGAAGCCTGTGTTTCTGTCTTTTATATACGTAATAGTCAGTCGACTTGCCTATTAATGCATGGTCTAACGGGCACTACTGCGACTCAGGCCACGACCACTGGTCGGACCTTGGCTGCGTCGAGTACGATCTACAGTGCGACCAGCAACGTATTGTTTTTTGTTGGCCGCACCTCCGGCCTGTATTTCAAATTCATTCTTCGTTTGAATTACGAGATGGATATCACGAATATAGTCTTTGCTGTGTATAAGTATAATCGTATAATACAGAAGGAAAAAAATATTTGGTACATCCCATTTTAAGAAATCGCCTTTCTAAAGGAAAGATTTTTACTTTTTTCTGTGACCTTCGTCAACATAAGGATTTTTTTAAATTTTACTAGAATGTCAGTGAAAAGTTTGGATATTTTACTTAATAAAATTCCTGAAAAGATAACTGTAATTGACAATCCAATGCGATCATGAAGAAAAACTTCTCGTAACATTAAGGTTAGAGATATTCTTTATTATTGTATTAACATACAGTAGAAATAATAATATTTACATAATATTTTTGAATTAGCAACCTTCAGATTCATCAAAACATGAAACTAAAGGTGAACCAATTCCACTTCTAGCATAATTATATTCACTAGCACCTGAGTTTGTTGACGACATAGATGATTGCAGAGAAAAAATTGGTTGATACGAGTATCTTTGGCTGTAGTATCCGAACCGGAGCCAGAGGAACAAGGATTCTAACTATATTGGCTTTTATATCACTGTGGTGCAGATATGTGTGACGTTGAGCATCTTCCAGAATATTCATAAGTTGTCGTGGAATTTAAGATATTGGGGAACACTTTTTAATTCGCTAACCAAAAATAACATGAACAATCTATCTTCGTCATTAAAAATTCTTTATCGTGGTTAATTTTGGCCTCTGAAGAATCTTTCAACGCTTTTATTAGTTGTTTCTATTTCATAAAGTGGTGTTCTTTTTTTTTTTCAACCACCCGTGTCTCATACGGTCCTGCAGTGAGTGCTTTCAGAATGATTACTTTTGATCCCCTATACTACTATGAGTGTTGGCTGGTGGATTGGTGATATTTAGAAGCGGCAGCATATTAATATATATATATATATATATATATATATATATATATATATATATATATATAATTATATGTTCGGAAATGTATAAAAAAGGTGGTGATCAACTTTTTGCAGCAATCCATAAACTAATAGTACTTATATGGCAGAATGAATGGGTACCAGAAGAGTGGCTGAAGGGAATAATATGTCCATTGCATAAAAAGGGGGATCAACTGGAGTGTAAGAACTATAGAGGGAGTACTCTGTTAGCATCTGCGTATAAGATCTTCGGCAATGTATTATCTGAAAGACTTAAACATTTTACAAAGGATATTGTTGGTCAATATCAATGCGGATTTACTGCTGGAAAGTCAACTACACATCAAATTGAAGCACATAGGCAGATTCTAGAAAAGTCATTAGAATATAACATAGAAACACACCATCTCTTCATTGACTTCAAAGCAGCCTATGACAGTGTGAAAAGAACTGCATTATATAATGCAATGATAGACTTTGGGATCCCACCTAAGTTAGTTAAGTTGTCCCAACTAATAATGCAAAACGTAAGCTCATGCGTTAGAATTGAAGGAGAAAACTCTACGTTCTTTGACATTAATAATGGTCTAAGACAGGGGGACGCGTTGGCGTGTCTCCTCTTTAATATTGCCTTGGAAAAGGCAATCAGACAATTAAATATTAGAATCAATGGAACTATTTTTAATAGATCGACGCAAATTCTCGCATTCGCTGACGATATAGTTATAGTGGGCAGAAGTATGAGAGACATGGTGCAGTGTTTTACAAGGCTTGCGGACGCAGCAAGTGAATTAGGACTTGTGGTAAACGAGGAAAAAACCAAATATATGTTGGTTTCTAAAAACCCTCGAAATATCCAACAAAGAATTCAAATTAACAACCATACCTTTGAGCAAGTCAAAGAATTTACATATCTTGGATCGCTAGTAAACGCAACAAACACGACAAGCGACGAAATAAAAAGACGCATAGGAATAGCAAACAGAACTGTTCACGGCCTCCAGAGACATTTAAAAAATAAAAATATAAAACGTGCACTAAAGCTTAATATATACAGGACCTTAATAAGACCAGTTTTGATATATGGGGCTGAAACGTGGATCTTATCTCAAAATGATAAAAGACTTCTTGGTATTTTTGAGAGAAAAATTCTTAGAAAGATTTTTGGGGCCGTAAATGAAAATGGGCTATGGCGTCGAAGATACAACTTTGAACTGTATCAGTTATACACCGATCCAGATATTGTGAAATTCGTTAAAGTGCAGAGACTTAGATGGGCTGGACACATTGCTAGGGTGTCAGATCACGAATACACGAAGAGATTAACATTTTCAAAACCAGAGGGCACAAGAAGCAGAGGACGACCACGAATGAGATGGATTGATGATGTGGAAGAAGACCTACAGATTCTAGGGGTTAGAAGATGGAGGGAAGTTGCCAGGAATCGACAGGAGTGGCGACTTCTTTGTGAGCAGGCCAAGATCCACAACGGATTGTCGAGCCACTTATGATGATGATTGAACCTTCAGGCCCGATGCTGGGATTGAGAACTTCATTTTTATAATCCAATGGATATGAAACTTTAAAGCTTGCTTGGTACTCCGTAACTTTTAACTTCTTGCAGTAGAAATGTATATTTGTAGCATTTACCTTTAAATAATTGGTCAAATCTTCCGTTGTCTGTTGTGTAATTATATTATGGTGTAAATAAATAATTATTGATTGGAGTAAGATTTATGTTTGTTTACTCTTAATATAGTTGTGTCTGAGATTAGCGAACCGACTATACATACACTACATACATTCAATATCATTGTATATCCAAGATGGACGCCGCTACAAAATAGCGGATTACATATTTTTTCACAACTACTTCAATATGGGTATCAAATGAAAGGGCTTGACTAGTAGAAAAGAGTTCATTATAGAAAATCCAAAATGGCCGCCAACAAAATGGTGGATTACATATTTTCGTTGGGCGTACTGTTATACGCCCATTATTTTTTTATTTTTATTGACTTCCGAAAGGCATTTGATTGTATTAAGTACTCTACATTGATCGAAGTTCTAAGAAATATTGGTTTGAATGGCAGAGACGTTCGCATAATTGCAAATTTGTATTGGAATCAAACATAAGTTTTAGTAGACGGTTTGGAATCACATCGCCGTTTACTCCAAAAGAATGTTCAGAAATGCACTTTCTGAAAAACAAGAAGGAATAATTATGAACAGTGACTTCATAAATAATTTGCGACCTGCGGACGATACAGTACTCCTAGCTTCTACTCCAGAAGATCTGCAAACATTAATTAACAGTCCCTCAATTACCTTCTCCTCGGAGGTTAACATTTTCCGTCTCTTTTGCGGCTTTTCATTTTTCATCAGAATTTTGCTGTCTTCTCTTGGAACAACTCGGTTTTTCGTCCATTGTATTTCAATAATCACAGAATATAACTAAAAATTCACTATAAACCAAAACTTCAATAAAACTCAAATCAAATTACAGAATATAACTAAAAATTCACTATAAACCAAAACTCCAATAAAACTCAAACCAAATAATCACAGAATATAACTAAAAATTTACTATAAAACGACAAACTATAATACTCGTATTATCAATAACACGTTGTGTTATTGCTGTTGCGTATCTGTGTTTTCTTTCCCTAAAGATTCTGAACTGTAAGTAGAAATATGCATTTACATTAGAGTTTGGTTAGATTAACACACACACACGCAAGATGAAGGCAGTATTAAAAAGTCTTGAATATACTGTTACGATAAATAATGACGTGTCATATGACTCAAAAATGTAAACATATTTATTACTAATATCTTTTCTATTCTAGTAATTTCGGCGCTCAGTTGAAAGACCTGTCTACCTGAATTGTGATGAGTCACCTGCGACTTGAAATTTCCAGAAGTAGGAAGAATAAAACCAGTCTGAGCTTCTAAGCTCTTCGATGGGATCGCCGCAATTCTCGAATAGCGGGATTTTATATTTAAAGAAGGAATTCTGTTGTAAACGCACGTATTATAATAAATGTAGAATAATTATATAATTATTGGTGAAAAATAAATTAGTAATAAAGACTAATAAATTTGTAAGTGTTATAAACCTTTAATAATAAATAAAAACAATAAATTAGAATAATAAAAACATTACAATACAAAACAATCTTTTCACCAAAGTCCAAAATAGAGTTTTATAATGTCGATTTAAAAAAATATGTGATATATTTCTTGACAATCTCTTAAACGAACCAATAAAAATCACATGTAAACTTAAAGAGAAAAAATCGTATTTCGCGTCGGTATTCAGCATAAATAAAACAATTTTCTCTCACACTATATTTTTTAAGCACTCGAGCCTATAATTACCTATGCAAACTACTGACAGTTCCTACAAAAAGAAATCTTCAAATAATGACAGAACATCTTTTATGTAAGCCAGGCCTATTTTATGTATCGGTTAAATGTCCCTCAAGTCTAACCTGTTTTATGATATTGGTAAAGATGAAATAGTTGGATTTGGAGACATGAAAAAAATCATCAATATGTCGAAATGCTTTGGTCATTATGGCCAGAAGCTTATATTTTTTATGAAAGCAGCCTTTAGCTTTTTTTTGTTCGATCGCAAGTACAATCAAGAGATCTTAAACCTATTATTGAAGAGTGTGTTGTCAAATTATCAAGCAATAACTTGAATGTTGTATAAATTTCAAGTGATATAGGATCAAAAGAGTTAGCTAAATTATATTATAATGTTACTCCTGAAAATCCTGAATTTCATTCAAGTAGGAAATCATAAATTGTTTTATATAGTTGACCCAAGCCATGGTTTTATATAAAGCTACAAGAAACAATTCAATGAAACATACATTTAGGTTTGCTTATAAAGTACTTCATGGAAGTTTAGTGAGTATTTTATGCACAAGACAAAACTTAATTTTATAGATGCGTCTCTAAATTGACAGATGCTCATTTGCACCCTTCCAAGTTCATGCCACAAGCCATCCAGCGTGGTTTGTGGAATGAACACATATATGACTTTAGGTGCTCTTCCTGCAGATGCATTTGGCACACTTGAGGTCATAGAATGGTTCGACAATTTGTTTGGTATTTTACATTCAAATTCTTTACGAAACCCCAATAAATAGGAAATTGTTTTGGATGGATCAAAATTTTAAATAATATTTTTAAATGATAGTTTGCAGTTCTTGAGTGAGCTTAAAATAATTAATTCAGATAATCAAGATATTTCAAAAAAAAAAAATTTAATTTCATAAATGTTGGAAAATAACAATTAATAGGTAGTGTTATAAATCTCTGGTAAAAATTGTCAAAGCTGGACTTTATGTATTTAAAAACTAGATGTATAAATAGAAATCGTTTAGAAAACTTTTTGGGCGTATCAGGAACAGAAAACTTTTTGGGCGTATCAGGAACAGGTTGGTAATTATGTAAACCCGACACCTATCCAATTTTCAAGGGCTTTGTACTGGCAAACATATTTACATTCAGGAAGTATGAATTGAGTAAAAAAAGAGGCCTACTATAAAAAGTATTTCGGGAATAACTTCATACATGTGCAAAGATACAATGGAACAACTATAATAATAAATAAAGTCATGTATTGATGATATTTTTTTTCCGATATTTTTATTAAATAAGCTTGATTAAAACTATCGGAAAATAAATGAAAGGCAGAATTTACACAACAGTCATCAAACCAATAATGACATATGCGGCAGAAACACGACCTGACACAGAGGACAAAAAGACTGCTCGAAACGGCGGAGATTAAAACCGCTCGAAAAATCGATGTTAAGATACTATGGGACAGAGCTAGAAGTACAGATATGCGATGGAAATGCAAGGTGGAGAACATTGATAACTGGGTAGAAAACAGAAGAGGAGAATGGAATGACCACATAAGCTGAAGACGATCACTGGGAAGACCACGAAAACGATAGAACGACAACTTACTGGAGGGACATTGAAAAAACACAGTCATGTCTATCAAAAAGAAGAAGAAGATGTATTCATGAATGTGAACTTAAAAATATTAATTATTTATGTTGTAATATTTTTCTCTTTCTTTCTATTTTTCTTTATTATTTTTACTGTTAAGTTCATTGTTAATATATTTAATATTATAAAAAAAATTTAATCTTATAAATCATTTTTTTAAGTACAAATTCGGGAACTCTTTACAAGGATGATCAAAGTTTATTTCCTGCATTGAAGAAAATATTTTATTTGATACACCCTGGTTGCGTGAATTAGCTTCAAATTTAGAATTAAAATGACATTCTAGCAAATAAACAAATTTAATAAAATTCTTTGGTGGTGAGTATAAATGACCAAAAATATTTTCTCCCTCATGAAATGCCTTGAAATGAATAAATAAATTATTGGTATCCAATTCTTGGCACTCCATTGCAAATGTTTTACAAGTATTGCAGTTTTGAATTTCAAGGCATTTCTTCAATAAATATCCACAAACATAACTGAATGCATTCAGGACAGGCAAATTTTATTTTGTATAGTCATTTTCAGGAAGCACTAGTGCTTTTTGACATTTATCTTTGTCTTCTTGATGTATGGATTTAGTTATGTGTGTAGATTTTATATTTAGCAACAATTCACTTAAATCATCCTTACAATTCATTGTTTCTGAATGGAAATAATTTTGACAGAACAGCTTGCGAAATGCTTTTTACAACTCAATGGCAGTCGGGTTTACATTATTTCCACTCTGCTGTCTAACACTGCCAAAAAAATTTTCAATACAGTCGGTATTAAGACGTCGGGTTTTCAAATATTTGAAGTTTTGTTTTGAAAGATTTTCCCATAATTTTAACAAACTGTTAATAGTTATTCTTCAACATTTAATCAATTTTAATCTATTTGTTACCTCTTTACCGTCTTTTCTAAATACTTTGATATCATTTAACAATGTAAGCGCTTCCTCCAAAAAATCTATTTAAAATTGAGATCCAAAAAATCTATTTGGGTGCCTAAGGGAAAATGAATTTAATAAATCAAAAAGTTTATCAAAGAATGCTATCGTCTCTATAGCGTCTGTTGGAAGTCCATTCAGTGACATGTATGTATTCATTCCACAAGCTACTGTTTGACTAAAAATTAGTGTAGCCAAAGCCACCTTCATTTTTTGGAAACTTGTGGGATTGATATGCGAATCTGTAAGTTTAGGTGCACACCTACAGAATTGTTTTTTATCTTGGTGATAAAAGCTGCTAATGAACATTCAAGATGTGTTTTTACCTTTAAAATTAAAAGAGTGTCTAAAAAAATTATTTCTAGTTGCTTTTATCAAGTGACATGGGTCAAAAATGTAAACAAGCTGTTTTCCATTCAATTCAAATTCTGGATTCTCAGGAGTAACTCCTAATATGTTTGTTAATTGTACAAAGTTTGAACCTATGTCATTTGCTATGCCGTCAACATATAAACCTACATCACTTAATTTTGATAAACATTTTTTAATAATAGGTACTATACTATTTGCTTTTAACTGCGTTCCAACAAAAAAACGCAACAGGTTGTTTCCAGAATGAATAAAGACCTCTGATCATGATCACTAAAACAAAATAAAGATTTGATTTTATGGCCATCTCATCGAGGCAGAGTAGGCAATGCTTATCCTGGTCTAGCATTATTTTGGTTTTCAGTTGAAGGGCTTTAAATATTTCATCATTGTCATCATTACACGAGATTTTTTGCGTAATTCTCTGCAGACTTCTTTTTGTTGGAAGGGTTAATAAACTGCTAATATACTTATAGGCCCTTGGACTTAAAAAATGCAATGTCAAGGCAAACTGCTTCATATCTTGATTGAGTCTCCGAGACGTTGGTTTTTTTCCTTTTTGAGCTACATGTGATTTTACAATTTCTGCTAAAGGTTTAACCAAAAATTTGTCACAAATTTTAATCAAATCTCGAAGAGGAGTATTTTGCTTTTGTTTCACAAACAGCTTCTTACTATTTCTTCGCAAACGTTTTATTTTTAATCTTAGTTTTTGTTTTCGCGGTGATCTGTTGCTTAAATTACTCTCTGTTTATGTGGCAGCTGTAGATGACAATAAGTATTTACTCGTACTTGGTCCTAAAACATACATTAATTTAACGACCGTTTATTTTTTATCGGTTGTGAAATATACGCATTATTGAATCCATTACAGTTGGGAGGTTATTACCAAAAAGTAATTGTAAAATATTGTAATGATTTTTACTATCAAGATTAATCAATAAATTATTGTCTGGTATTACAACTTCTTGTAACTAAGTTGAACTCAATCTAACTTCCACTCCAATTAGGTCAAATTATATACCTACCTTGAATAACAGCAGGTAAACATTCAGCATTTGAAATTAATTTGTCTGTTACTTTTAATTGTGGGGTCGATCCAGAAACAATAATATTATCTAAAAAACTTAGCATGAAAATATATCAGCATAAAATATTGCTTTCGAAAAATATGAATTTTTAACTTAAATGTACACAAACCTAAAACGATAATCTTTTTGGTGGTTCTTCGATATCTTCACCGTGGTCACTTGTGTTTATCGTATGATATGGAAATATTGAAGGTACTGCGTCATGCACCAATGTTTTTCTTTTATTTCCTTTTACAATAACATTATCTTCAAAATGCAGTTCACAAATCCTATAATTATTATAAAGTAAATCCATTTTTAATAATAAATCTTCTCGTCTGCAAGCTTCTATCCACACTTTGGCACTACAAATTTTTAACAGAACAAATTTTAAACAAAGAACTTTTTCTGTATTTATAAATAATACTTCATTACTTACAACTATAAGAGTATTAGTATATTCTAAGTATATTGTAAGTAATGAAATATTTAACTTTTGTCAATATCTCATCTTAATAAATTTACAGTTTTCTCCTGATTAAGTCACAAAATTGTCACTAAATCTTGAGATATACAACAAATAAAGTTTTAATATTTTTATCTTCACTGGTCGTGGTCAATTGTGTTTATCGTATGATATGGAAATATTGAAGGTACTGCGTCATGCACCAATGTTTTTCTTTTATTTCCTTTTACAATAACATTATCTTCAAAATGCAGTTCACAAATCCTATAATTATTATAAAGTAAATCCATTTTTAATAATAAATCTTCTCGTCTGCAAGCTTCTATCCACACTTTGGCACTACAAATTTTTAACAGAACAAATTTTAAACAAAGAACTTTTTCTGTATTTATAAATAATACTTCATTACTTACAACTATAAGAGTATTAGTATATTCCAAGTATATTGTAAGTAATGAAATATTTAACTTTTGTCAATATCTCATCTTAATAAATTTACAGTTTTCTCCTGATTAAGTCACAAAATTGTCACTAAATCTTGAGATATACAACAAATAAAGTTTTAATATTTTTTATTTGTAATTCCCATTTAAAACTCCTAAATATTTTGTGTGCTCCGATCCATATATTTGATCTTTGTTATTTATATTTAACGAATTAAACATTGACAGACAACTTTTGTATATAGCAAAAAGTAGATGAGTATTTAGTTTTTTCATAATTTAATGTAAGTTTGTTTATTTGCAAACATGTTTTTACAATTTTGAAGTCTTGTTCTGTTGTAATTTTAAGATTTTCCCAATTATCGGTCTAATTATGTTTCCAACAATTTTTAGTTTGAGCATTTTAGAAATTTCTTTGTTTCGTTTAAATCAAATATTCTCGTGTATAAAACTCTCTATATATTTTTATTTCCTAAAAATACTATATTCGTATTGTTGTCTTCGAGCGCGCTGACACCCGGCCACCATCTGTTGATTTTTTGACCTGAGCCTTCGGAGATACCAAATTTAATGTTTTCATTTTGAACTATCCCTTGGCAGACCAAAGTTTATTTTTTATTACTCCACTTAACGAGAGCTCGGACGTAGGCGTCGGCTTACTGTTCGAAAGTCAAACTAATACTATTATGTAATAACTAATAATAATTACAAAGCAATAGTAATTACCTGTTATTATTCTTAGGAAATCTAAATAAACTTATTCCTTTTCCTGTCACAGATGAACATCCGCGAAACGCACAACCATAACCAGACATTTTAAATATTTAATAATTAAACTTTTAACTATAAACTATAACTATAAACTTATATATTTAACTTATATATTTTAACTATAACTATAAACTTTTAACTACTAAATAAATTAGATAAATGGTCAAATGCACTTGTTGAGTCGAGTATTTACCACAGGCGCCTACGGACTATCATAAAATAATCAGAGTTAAAGAATAAGCACGTGTTGATGACAGTTAACCAACCAGAATCGGGCATGCGTATACAAAAACGGTACACGTTTTAGAACGGTCGTGTCGCTTCTCTGTGTTCGTGGTTCTCTGATTTGACGGACTGTAAACGTAGACGCACTGGAAACATAACAAACGGACTGTAAATATTTTGTCAATTTATAAATCGACGGAGTGGAATTTTTGCGCATGAGTAGAAACAGTGGCTAGAGTTGGTGACCATGAATGAGTTACATTAACCGATATTCAACATAACCTATAAATTATGCAAATCATAAACAAATTTGTGTGTTTAATAATAATGTATACAGAGGGATTGGCCAGACGCAAGTAACGCACTGTAAAAGATGAAAATTGGCCAATTCTTCCGTTCCAGTACTTTTCACTTACGTTCCGTCATGCGTTTACGTTTATTTATAAATAAGAATACACAAAATTCTATGTTGATCTCTTTCCAATGCGTCTACGTTTACAGTCCGTCAAACTATAAATCCAGCTTTAGAGTACATACTAACTTTGGTCGTATCGACCAGCTTCTGTCAGACATATATAAAATTGGCCGGATCCGACCAACCACAATCCTGGCTGTGGCCGGAGTCGCAGTAGTGCGCGTTAGTTCTTAGCTCTATATTATATAAATTAAAAGAGATCATACAAGTAGATCCAAACTTAAAAATAATATCTAATTTGATACTTAACAAGATTAAAAGATAAAAATAATAATAAATAATAAATTAACTTTGTAATATCACATAGAGTCTCTATCAGTTGGCTATTTTATATGTTAAAATATGTCAATGCATGGATTGACATATTGGTGAAAGGTAGTGTACAGTCTATTTGTATTTCTAAGTTGCCTAGAAGGTACACACAGAATAAGGGCATGTAAAAGATCAGGACAGCTAAATTATTGACCTTGAATTAATTCGAATATAAAACATGCATCATAAGATTATCTTCGAGATTCTAAAGTAAACAACTACAAACCACTTAAACATTTCCTGGTAATCATGTACCTGGCCAGTATATTAAATCAATATGAGTAGAAATGAAGAAATCTATGCCAAACATTTTCAATCAACTTTTTATGTACCTTATAACTGGGAGTCCACAGAACTGAAGAATACACCTCCAATGTACAGTACAACACTTGCTGGGCATGATAGCCTTTTTGAATAACAAGTGATAAATTCCAACATCTTAGCTGCTTCCACTGATATTGTATTAATGTGATCAATAGCTTGGAGATGAGTATCAACAATTATACCTAAATATCTAATACTACACTGAACGCAGATAACTCCTTGAACCCAATGATTTCCTGAACACTACAGCCATAGAACATTCAAAGCATCCTGGATCCATTCAATTTCTAACATTGTTGGTTGTAAACTGATTTTGTTTACAACCCTGTAATTTTCAAAATGTTGGTGAAATAAAATGTTTCCTTTTGTTTGTATTAAATTCAATCCACACAGTATGCCAAGACGGCTAAAATATTCCGTTACAATTAAAAAACACCATCGGTAGTTAAAATTATTCCTAGAAGAAACATAACAGCTTCAAAAAGCCCTTTCCCCAGCTTACCTTGGCTACTGTCCCAAAAACTCTCTAGAAACTCTTGCTGGAGAAGCATGGTGTTTTCAATACGCATTTTTATAATTTTGTATTTGTGATTCTCATAGTGTATGCCACTGATTTTCCTCAGTCTCTCTCACTCTCAAGTGTTCACATAGAGGAAATAGAATTTGTCACAGCGATTGCGAAAGCAACAACAAATTTTTGTAACAACATAATTTGATATAGGCATAACCTATTGTACCTGTTTCTATTACCTACAGTACATAGAGAAATAAAAGTTTGTATCCAGTGTTACTTATATTCTTTACATAGTACATAGAGACTCCAAATAATACAGTCCAATTATCATCCTCAGAGAATAAAGGCAGGATAAGTTCGTAGAAAATTCAAAAGCATGTGGAATCACACAATTCCATCTCAAAACTCCTACATTTTCTCCAATTTTAACTTTTTCAAAAAAGTTTGAGATCACCTGTGAACATTAAAGCATCTGTGTATTTTAATTTATTTGTTGTTATTAATACAAAACAAGGAGGAATAATGGAGCCACTAGTGTGCCATAGGAACAGCACCTGTGGCACACCAGAGGTAACCTCAATAACATCAGAGCAACAATTTCTAATTTTTATTCTTGAATACTTCTAAAAAGTCCCTGAAAGATTTGATCAAGAGTGAAAAACCTAGTTTCTAGTTTATTTAATAATATAACATATGGGAGGAAATATGGGAGGACTTAAATATATTATTACTAACCTTCTTCAGTTTTTTGATTTTCTTCAAATGGATTAAGTTTATTTCCATGTTGTTCTATTGTTCTGTTATTTATGGAACATTTCTTTAAAACTAAATTATCATATGTGTCATGTGTACTTTCCCTATTAAATTCTTCCTGATATTCACATTTAAAGCCATCCAAAAGAGTATCATCCAGGTCATTATGCTCTATTTCTACTTTACAGGTGTCCTCGCTAATTTCTTGTTTGACTTCCATTTGATTACACTTAGAACATTTAATGCTTTTCAATAATAATTTAAGCCCAAAAAGGAAACGCACCTGACTGACGGTTGAGTTTACCGAAAGTACAAGCAAGTTGCAAGTTGTAGAGTGGTTGTAAACAAATCAGAACAAAAACATAACATAACCACAACATAACATAACCTTCATTTCCTAACTTCATCCCAATTTGCCAAATACTCCCCCAAAGAATATAGCGTAGTATTTTTCATATAAAAATGCGTGCACGTCACAATTTATATAAAGTGACGTCACTTATATTTAAAATTTCCAGAACGTCAACCTTATAGTTCAAATTTTCCTAACACAGCTAATAATACGAAACATATACGGAACTACTCGATCTTTCATAGGCGTCAACATAGTATAATAATCAGAAAAATGTAATCATCACTTATATATTGGGAATTTTAGAATTATATTGATTAAATAACCAAAAACATTTGTTATTATTAATAATATAAATTTTATGAAATAACTCTTTAGGTCTAATATTCCACAAAATAATAATTTTAATTAAATATATCAGACAATTGTATGCAACTGATAAAGGGGATACTTCAAATTTTTTGACAGTTACGCGTGTGGCAAAATTGTTTAAAGTGTTGCCGCTTTTTTATAGTAAGAATTTTGTTTATGTTTTGATTTCTTACACAATTTGATCATAATATATTATATATTAATAAATTATATTTATAAATACATATTAAATTTAGATTAATAGCTTTAAAAACTAATTATTTTTGTGTATTGTGATTGTGCTATACCAAAACAACTAAATAGTATGTAGAAAGCTGATAAGCTTTCATATAAGATAGATTATTTTGAACAAGAAATAATGGCGGGACGTTTTTACTATTAATGCTCTGAAAGAGGTAAGTTTAAAATTTAGAATATATAATTTTGTATTAAAATGTTTTCTTATGTATTTTAGTGTGTTGCAGTAATCTTAAAACTAAGTGTATTTACTGTTAATATAGTAGTTTGATAAATAGTTGACATTTTAAAAATTCCTCACTTACTATAATAACTATTCTGATGTTTTGGCAACGCTGTGGGGTTCTGACGTCGTAAATCTTGAATGACGTGCACGCATTTTGATATGAAAAATACTATATATTCTTTGACTCCACTATGGACTTATGGAGTCTACACAACCAATATAACTTACCTTTAGCATTAAAAGTCAAATTTTATAAAGCCAAAAGCAAAAGCTAGATCTAACTTAACTAACTAGAACTAACTTTAATTCAAAATGAAACTAATTTCTAGGAAAATACAGTGATCTTTATATGGCTTTTTAGAGCCAGACCTATAGGCCAGGGAAATAAGCAAAAAAAGTACCCTGTTTTTGACACTCGTCCGGCTAGGCAAACGACAGTTGTTTTTAGTAGTATGGACCATATGGACCTCTGTAACAAAAACCTATATGTTTCCTGTAGTCGATTTTTTGGACTTAATTAGTTATTAACAAATTAAGGCCAAAAAACGGAAAAATTTTGCTTTTTTCGTCTATCGGCAAAAAGTGAAGCATTTAAAACAAATTTTACAAGAGAAGAAACTTTTAAGTCATATAAAAACCTATAAAATGGCGTTTACTAAATGTTTCTATCCTTATTTGTTGCTTAGAAAATTGCAAAATAGGTCAAAAATTTCGGTTTTTTATAAATGTTAATAACTTTTTTGAAAATAAATTTATAACATTTATATTTCATAGAATGCTGCGTCCTATGAGTGCTTAAAATATTGTTAAAATTTCAAAGTGATCGGTCAAATAGTTTAAGAGTTATTTTATTTGTTTTTCCCAAATTAATTTTTTTTGTAACAATTTAACTCAGAAAATTATATAGTTTTAGTAATTGTAATGATAGTTTCTTGAAGAAGAAGACTTGTTCTATTATTAACATTAAAAAAAAATTAAGAAAATTAATTTTAAATATTGCAAAATAATTTTGCAAAAACATGTCGATTTTTTGCTTACAAACAATTAGAATAACTTTTTAGCCATTGCCTGTAAGAACATTATTTTTTATATTTAAAAAGCCTAAATTTTTTTACAAATTTAAAAGAAAAAAAATTTGTCCTAAAATAATTTGGGACAAAGTTAGCCTCTTTTTTATTTAATTCATAGCAGCTTTGTTTATAACAATTAAGAAATCTCAGTAGATCTGTTATAGTAAGAATTACAAAAAAAAGTTGTTGACAAAAATTGTAGGCAGCTTTAAACTCCACATTTTAAAATTAGTTACAATCTTACAGGGTGTTCCATAAGATGGTGGCAGACCAAACTTATGTTTTTTTAAATGGAACACTCTGTATTTTATTTTAAATTTGAAATCTGCTTTACTTCCACATCACAACAATGTAAAGTTTTATTATGTTATACCAGGTATTTAAAAAGTTATAACCAATATTATCTGAAAATCGTATCAAGTTTAACTCCCTGTATAATTACAAAGAAGTATAGGAACATTGATCTATTGCAACCATAGTTTTTTAATAATTGTTAAAACTTATAAAACATATTCGTTTTTATAATATTTGTTGTGTCCGTACACACTTTGTATATATTTTGGGTGATGTCTTCAGGATTGAAATGAAATAATGAATGTACTTGTAATTTGTAAATTACATCGTATATTTCTGATATGAATAATGCAGCAGTACAATGAATAGGTTAACTCCCCACCGCAGACCAATGACAGCATATCATGTCCTTTTATGACAGTTGGTGTGTTCCGTAGGTGTAGGTCGGAACAGCAGTTTGTAATATTATAGAAGTAGAAGATATAACACTCTTCCCCCCCTAAAATGTAATACTATGATACCATTATAAATCTAACCTTTTTGGTGCTACTACTGCTACTATAGTTCTTTTGGAACGGCGCAAAGGAACATCTGAGCAAGGCGAGGAAATGATAGTTGAATCACCTTGACTATGTGAAGATAATCTATTGGCATCCATTCGTTCTGATTGTACCTCAGGTATATTGATATTATCACCATTTGGAGTTGACTCACAAGCAGCTGTTTGTTTCTCGATATATTCATTTATAACTGTGGGCACATAAGGCATAACATTATTTTCAGACTGTAATGGTGTATTTTCCCCTATAGCTCTTAACTGGTCAATGTGTCGTTTCCAATACTGGCCATCATCTAATTTGATTATATAGTGCAGCTTCCCCAGTTTTTCTACTACCCGTCCAAATCTCCATTTGTTTGTATGTATGTAATCTGTAGCTTCCACTCTTTCCCCCTCATTTAAAACCCTGTAACTATCATCTTGAGCTTTGTCACAAACAACTTTTGGTATCTAACCTTGACCGTATCACTCTACCAAACATAAGGGTTGAAGGACTTAAACCTGTAGTAGTATTAGGTGTAATTCTATATTGAAATAGAAATTTATTTAACTTTATCTCTTTATCACCTGTACTAAAATTCAGGTTACGCAGAGATTGCTTGACAGTTTGTACATATCTCTCTGCTAAACCGTTTGTAGCAGGATGATATGGTGCACTTAATTGATGTAAAACACCATTTTCATTCACAAATCTTTTGAATTCATATGAAACAAAAGTTTGGGCGTTATCTGATACTAAGTAAAATGGAATCCCGAAAGTTGTGAAGATCTTCCTTAGCACATTTATTGCAGTTTTACTAGTCATATCATTTACTATATGTACTTCAGGCCACCTAGTATATGCATCCACAAGTATTAAAAAATATTTATTTATAAAAGGTCCTGCAAAATCTATATGGACACGTTCAAATGGTGCTGTAGGTGTCTGCCATGGGTGGACTGGTGCTTTACTAGGGTTATTTTTGTGTTCATTGCAAACAGAACAGTTTTTGCACAATATTTCAATGTCTTTAGTAATACCTGGCCACCAACAGTGGCTTCGTGCAAGAGATTTCATCTTCCACTACCCCAAAATGAGCAGTATGTAGTTCCTGTAATATTCTGTTTTGAAGGCTCCCTGGTATTATAACACAGTCGTTCCGTAAGATGCAACCACTCTGTGCGGTAAATTCTATTTGGGGTATATAAAATCGTTGTGAAGGTTCAATCTTTATGCCTCTTTTTAGTCCTTGTTGTAAGTTACGTAAATGTTTATCAGTTTGTGTTGCTTTTGCCATTTCTTCTACTGTAACGGGTAGGGTTTCAATTTGCATAATTTCGAATTTATCCGCAACATCATAAATTACATTTGAAATATTGGCTGCTGGTAGTCTAGATAAAGAATCTGCATTTAAATGTGCTTTAGTATTTTTGTATTTTATCTTGTATTAAAAACTTTGCAAAAATAATGCATAATGTTGCATTCTTGTAGTTGTAAGTGTAGGCAAACTTTTTGAAGGTGACAAGATTTGTATTAGTGGTTGATTATCAACCAATAACGTAAAAGGTCTGCCAAATAGATAATAGTAGAATTTTTTTACTCCATAAATTATACCATAAGCCTCTTTGTCAATTTGCGCATATTTTTGTTGTACCTCACTCAGCATCTGGGACGCAAATTGAATAGGGCGCTCGGTTCCATCAGGGTAGATGTGGGAAAGTACTGCCCCCACAGCATATGGACTAGCATCTGTAGCTAATACTAGAGGTAAAGTTGGGTTAAAATGAGCAAGAACCCTTTCTGAGAGAATCTCTTCTTTTGCCCTCTCAAATGCTTTTTGGCAGTCCCTACTCCATCTAAATGTTACACCATCTTTAAGGAGATTATATATTGGATGTAATATGTGACTTATATTTCTTAAAAACCGTCCATAATAGTTTAACAGACCAACAAAAGCTCTAACTTCCTTTTTATTTGTAGGTGCTCTTGCATTTGCTATTGCATCCACTTTCTCTTTCGTTTTATGTATACCGGTTTTATCGATCTCATAGCCAAAGTACTCGATTGAATTAGTTAAAAATTGACATTTTTCAAAATTTACCCGTACATTATGTTCGTGTAGTCTGCTCAGGACTAGTTCCAACCTCTGAAGGTGTGTAATGTCATCTGGTCCCGTAATCTTGATATCATCCAGGAATACCGATACCCCCTGTATATCTTTAAGTAAGTTTTCAATCTCCCTTTGCCAAATTGCTGGGGCACTGGCTAATCCATACATTAATCGTGTACTTTGGAAAAGTCCTTTTGGAGTACTCAGTGTCAAATATTTTTGATCCTCTTCTCTTACTTCCATTTGCAAATAAGCCTGTTTCAGATCAATTTTTGTAAATTTTTCACCTCCCGCCATGGAAGAAAATAACTCCTCAATTGTAGGCAATGGGTACTCATCAACTACTATGTATTGGTTTAATGTACTCTTAAAATCCCCACATATCCTAACAGATCCATTTGCTTTAATCACTGGTACAATTGGTGTTGCAAACTCAGAGCTATTTACTTTTTTAAATACACCTTCATTTTGTAAATGTTGTATCTCTTTTTCTACTTCTGGTAGTAATGCATGTGGTACCTTCCTTGCTTTAATAAAAAATGGTTGAATATTGGATTTTACCTGAAGTTTTGCCTGTAGGCCCACAATCTTTCCTATATCTTTTTTGAAAATTCTACTATATTTTTCAAATAAACTATGTAATTTTGATTGCACATTTAAATCTACACTAAAGATTTCATTTTGAAAATTCAACTGTAATTGCCTAATCCACTCCCTGCCTAGCAGTGGATGTTTATTTGACTCTACTACATAAATGTTTAAGTTTTTAATTACTTTCCTGTACTTGACCTGTACCCCCGCCATGCCTAAAATATTTAGTGGCTGACCTCCATAAGAAACTAATTTTAAATTTGTATTGTATAGCTGCAAATTTGGAAAATAATATTGGTAATCTGTATTATTTATTAATGTAACTGCTGCGCCTGAGTCAACTTCAAAATTTAAATTAACATTATTTACCTGTAATTTTATGATAAATTTTTCTCTGTATTGGGACTGTTCGCTTGAAATATATAAAACTTCATCCAATTGACCTTCATCTACCTCATTTACCTGACTAGTATCATTCCTCCTCATGCATACCTTGCTCAAATGTCCCTTCCTCTTACATCTATTGCATTGTAACTCTTTTTTAGGGAATTTATTTGCTAAGTGTTGCTCAGACCCATACCTAAATCAGTTTAAGACTTTATTTACATGATTTCCACTATTTGACACATTTCTTGATGTTGTATTAGCTGATTTTTCAGTCTTCTTTTCCACACTAACTTTATTCACCATCCCTGCATGTGATTGATGTAACTGGGCAGCATATCTTGCTGATGTTTCCATACTCAAGGCTACTTCAATGGCCCTTTCGATGGTTAGATCTTTTATCTCCAGCAATCTACTCTGTATACGTTCATTACATAGGCCAAATACAAATTGATTTCGTAAGGCTTTCTTTTGGTACTCACCAAAGTTGCAAGTAATTGCCAATCTTTGTAGGACTGTTAGGTAATCTTTTACACTTTCCCCTTCAATTTGTTTTCTCTGTAGGAAACGAAAAATTTCTGCTATTTCTAGGGGCTCTGGATTGTAATGCTCTTTCATAATATTCACTACTTCATCATATGATTTCGCATCTGGTGTTTGAAGATATAACAATATTCGTTAAATCAAATACAGTGTAAGTCAAAATGCAAGTACATTATTTCCTTGGTAATTTTAAATAGAACACCCTGTATTTTATATCACTATCAAAAGTACTAATATCGTACTTCAAATTTTATAAAGTATTCCCTATACCTAAACTTATCAGTTTTCTAGATATTTTTATTTTTCTATCAAAGTATTAATTTGGTAGATATTTTAACGTTTACCAATAATAATTATCAAATATAATTATTAATTCAGTAACGAAATAGCGACACATAAAAGAAAACAATTTATTTGAAATAAAATTTATAAAAAATAACAGACGGAAAATTAAAAAAAAAACAACACAGAAAAATAAAAAACAACAGTAATTTTAACTTATCTTACTTAAGTAAGGTGTTCAAAATGACCTCCCAAAACATCTGTGCATACTTGAAAGCGGTCATTGAAAGAGTTGCTTACATTACCTACTAAGCATCTGTAAACAAATATTTTGAAATGCAATTCGGATTCTATTTTTCATAATCCCTTCTTGTTGGTGGTATTTTATATACTTCGTTCTTAACGTAACCCCCAAAAAATGAGTAGATTTTATTAAATTCCGGTGACCTTGGGACCATCTTACTAATGCGGTTAAATCGATCTTTCAATTTTTCAAATGTACCTATCTTGTCTAGGTTGCCGCCTATCTAAAAACCATTCTTGATCATTTCTAGCTGATAGTAATGAATTTTTATTGCATTCCCCCAATATCCAGATCATATCTACCATTTCATCAGTAGTAAAATTCATTATTGCTAATTTAAATTGAATTAATTACTGAGTTACTAAATAATAATTGTTGCTAATTTACAGTGTATCCCAATACTGAAGTAATAAACAATAATGTCAAACTGTCAGTTTCTGACAAATCAATCATGGCCGACTCAAAATAATTATTGGTAAACGTTAAAATATCTACCAAATTAATACTTTGATAGAAAAATAAAAATATCTAGAAAACTGATAACTTTAGGTATAGAGAGTACTTTATAAAATTTGAAGTACGATATTAGTACTTTTTGATAATGTTATAAAATACAGGGTGTTCTATTTAAAATTACCAAGAAAATAATGTACTTGTATTTTGACTTACCCTGTATTTGATTTAACGTATATTATAAAAACGAATATGTTTTATAATTTTTAACGATTATTAAAAAACTATGGTTGCAATATATCAATGTTCCTATACTCCTTTTTAATTATACAGGGAGTTAAACTTGATACGATTTTCAGGTAATATTGGTTAAAACTTTTTAAATCCCCGGTATAATATAATAAAACTTTACATTGTTGTGATGTGGAAGTGAAGCAGAAAAAAACAAAAGTTTGGTCTGCCACCATCTTATGGAACAGCCTGTAAGATTGTAACTAATTTTAAAACTAATCCCTACACTAATCAATCACCCTGTATATATATATATATATATATATATATATATATATATATATATATATATATATATATGTAAATATATATATATATATATATATATATATATATATATATATATATATATATATATGTAAATATATATATATATATATATATATATATATATATATATATATATATATATATATATATATATATATATATATATATATATATATATATATATATATACATCCCGCTATCGTTTTAAGCTCTTTTCACGTTGCAGTAATTTAGCATCACCAAGAAATGCTATCATTTTCTATTTATAAGTCGTGTATGTTCGTTTAGTGCACCTTTGTAGGCTTGGCACCGTTGTCGGTTTTTCAATAATCCGATTTTTTTAGAAATTAATTTTTTTACATCAAACCATCATTTTAACATTGGGAGGTAAAATTACTGTATTTGGTATCATTTTAAAGCCAATAGATGTTGCCAGTGTTAATACTTAAATAATATTTGAAAACATAAAAATATCGATCGGTTTTGGGTCAAGTTCAAATGAAGACATTGAAACTACCTGCCGACCGGCTGGGGTCAACCAACTAGTTTTTTTATATCAAGGTTCAGTTGTTATATTTATTCAATTTAGATATTTTTTCCCAGAGAGTTGTGTAGAGGAATATTTTACATATTTCAATTTCCAAGCTGTTTAATCGAAGCTATCAGTGAATAGTTTAAGATAAATATTAGATTTTTATGGGATTAGGTCAAAAATATTGGTTGTGATTGGGATGAGAATCACATTTTTAATTATTTAATGTTTAACATTTTGATTTCAATTCAGGAAATCGTTCTCAAAAAACGTTTTTTGTACAAAATGTGTATACACATTTTTACATAATTTGTACAATAAACAAGGTTAAATATTGGAAATCGTATCGTTAAATATTAGTTAATTAAAAATGTAATTTTCATCTCAATATCGACCAATAATTGTGGCATAATCACATAAAAAAATAATATTTGACTTTGACCATGCCATAAGAAAGTAGTTAACGGAACCTCGCTAAATAGTTTTAAAAAATCTTACAGAAATTTAAATTCTAAATAGTATGAGGGGTAGCCGACGAAAAATTCGTAAAGACGTACAGTTGATTTTGCTTTGTTTTTTTAAACAATCTTAAAAGGCAAAAAAAAATTTTGCTTATAAAACGTTTTGTATACATTCTAAAGAAAAATAATTTAAATAAAAGTTGTAGACCATAAAAAGTTTTCTATGTAGAGAAATACCAAATTTAAATACATAAATAATTGAGATAATTCCAAAAAACCATAAACTCTAAGATATTATATGTTTGTAGTGTAACAGCCACACCGCTCCATGGCTGAATAACACCGAAGTTACCATAACAGTGTCCACCGAGAGTGAACAGTGACAAGAGACATATATATGTTTTGTTGTAAGATGTAGGTTAAATTGTAACACATGGTTTTCCTTTTAATAAAATCGTGTAAATCAATATTCACAGTCATTACCTAACTATTTTAACTAATACCCACATCACAACTGGCACCCAACTTGGGCAAAATAGTTTAAAGTGTAGTTCGTACTGTGAAAATCGTAAAGTTTCATTGTGAACAGAAAAAAAGTGTTTTTGCTCCCGCCATTGTAAGGTGATTAGTGGACATTTTCACTTAGTTTAGTGCTTCACAACAATAAATCTACTGTGTATGTGACTGCTGTGGAAACTCCGCACAGACCATCCAAAAACATCCTGTGGGAATATCAATCTTCCACTACAGACCATTCAAAACATCCTGTGGGAATATCAATCTTCCACTAGGCCATTCAGAAACATCCTGTGGGAATATCAAGCTTCCATTCAAGGGTATTTACAAGAAATAAGCAACAGAAACTGTAAGCCTTTCATTTTTATTACTATTTTTGTGTTAAACTTGCAATCACGGCAACAAACGATAAACACAGTTATTCGCTTAGATCGACGACGGTTTTTAGTTCAAGCGAATCAACATCAGCAGAAATGTCTTCGGTAAATTTAACAAGCGAACAGTTTCAAGCCTTATTAAATACAATAGCAAGGCCTATTTCGGACTCAGGTAGTTTAGCAAAATGCGCTTCTCGCTTCGATGGATCAAAGGGGGCTGATGTAAAAGCTTTTATAGATGCGGTCGAGATCTATAAAGAGTGCACCCACGTATCTGACGCGAACGCATTAAAGGGTATACCCATGCTGCTAGACGGTTTCGCCGCTACGTGGTTTCAAGGTGTTAAAAATACGGTAAACACGTGGGCCAGCGCCATTAATTTATTACGATCGACTTTTGGACCTCAACAACCAGCCTACAGAGTATATCGGGAACTGTTTTCGACGGAACAAGATGCTAAAACTCCGTGTGACATTTTTGTATGCAAAGCGCGCGCGATAATAGCTCAGTTACCGGCAGATACATTAACCGAAGCCACTCAATTAGATATGGTATACGGTTTGTTGCATAGGAGAATACGTGAAAAAGTAGCACGTGATAAGATCAATACATTTAGCGAACTCTTAAAAGAAGCGAGGCAAACTGAAGAATCGTATGAAAATCCGGAAATAAACATTAAAAACGAAAACGAATCAAAACGGGTACGGTGTAGCTTTTGCAAAAATCCAGGTCACGTGAAGGATGAATGTCGAAAATTGGCCGCAGTCAGAACCAGGGAAGCAGATTCTCGAAAATCTTCGGTTGAGCCCAAACCTAATCCTCCTCTAGTAACTTATCATACTAGCCCTAAACCAACCTTTTCCACTTCGAATCAGATTTCGTGTTATGGATGTAAGACTCCTGGATTCATTAAGAGTAATTGTCCAAAATGCAAATCATCCAGTAAATCCTCAGCAGTATCTGAATTTATGCTTGCTGAAACAGTTAATGTCGACCAACATTTTGCCACAAACCTATCAACTAAACCCATTGTTCAGGTCACTATTGAAGGTCATGTAGGTCATTGTTATCTTGATTCGGGAGCACAGTGCAGTATTGCTGGCTCTCAGCTAAGAGATATCCTCTTGAAGGATGAGGTACCCTTTTCCACAAAAAGTGTAGACATGACCCTAGCGGATGGTAGGACTACTTCTACTACTGTTTTGGTCTTTGATTTAGTTGTTATCTTACAAAACCGCTCTCATAGCATTTCCTTAATTTCTGTGCCCACACACACAAATAGTCGTACCTTACTGGGGGCAGACTTCTTAAGAAAAGCTAACATCATTCTAGACATTCCTAATGACTCATGGTTTTATGGTGATGTCCCTAATATCCCCTCTCATTTGCTCCAGATCCAGCTCAGGTCAGCTCTCCTTGCCAGGTCAATAGCGTTACTCTTGCTCATTTAGAACTACGAGTAGATGAAGGAATTTCTCTATCCTTAGAAGAAAGATCCAATCTTAACAACATTGTTAAGGAAAATTCTGATTTATTCGTATATAATATAGACCCTACTCCATATGCTGAACACTCCATTGTATTGGTTGATGATGTACCAATATCTGTTCCACCTTACCGTATGTCAGAGCCCAAAAGGCAATTACTGCGTCAGGAGTTAGATAAACTTTTGGCTCAAGGCATAATCGAAGAGTGTGAGTCCCCATATGCTTCACCCGTGGTACTTGTGCCTAAGAGAGATGGAGGTATCAGATTAACAGTAGACTATCGACGCTTAAACACAATAACACGTGCAGATAAGTACCCTCTGCCACGTATTGAAGATATTTTGCATGCAGCAAAGGAAACCCGATTTATAACTACCCTCGACTTAAAATATGGTTATCATCAAATCTCTGTACGAACAGCTGATCGTGACAAAACAGCCTTTGTGTGTCCATTTGGCACCTTTCGTTACACACGCATGCCCTTTGGTATGTGTAACAGTCCCGCTAGTTTCCAAAGGATGATTGATAAATTTCGTGCTGGTCTTCAAAATCTGAATATCCTAGCTTATTTAGATGATCTGATAATATTATCCCCATCCTTCTCTGATCGCATAGACGATTTGAAACAAGTATTCAACCGGATGCGCCTATTTAAATTATGTCTAAATAGAGCAAAATGTTCATTCGCCTGTGAGGAAGTCCTATATCTCGGACACATCCTTTCACCTTTGGGTATCCGGCCAAGTGAAAATAAAGTATCTGCCATATTAAACATGACACCACCCCTAAATGTTACTCAACTGCTAAAATTCCTGCAAACATGCTCATGGTTCCGTAGATTCATCGAAAATTTCTCCCATGTTGCTAAACCTTTGTCGAATTTAACCAAGAAAAATGTGAAATGGACCTGGGGAGCAGAACAACAAGAGGCCTTTGAATGTCTGAAACAATTATTGTGTTCCGCCCCAATCCTACGACAAGCTGACTGCAATTTACCTTATATACTTCGTACAGATGCTAGCAATTATGCTTTGGGGGCATGTCTTCTCCAGGGGGAGAAAGAGAACGAACGACCTGTAGAGTATGCTTCGAGACTTCTGACTCCTGCTGAACAAAACTATAGCACTACAGAACGAGAAGCTCTCGCTGTGGTTTGGGCAGTGAAGAAATTTCGAGGATACTTAGAAGGCGCTACTACAATAGTGCAAAGTGATCACCAAGCCTTAAAATGGCTAATGGCCTTAAAGTCCCCTACTGGACGGTTAGCTCGATGGGCTTTAGAGCTCATGCCATATGACCTAAAAATAGAATATATCACAGGAAGAAAAAATGTAATCGCAGATACTCTATCAAGGCCTCCCATGACAGAAGTTCCCATTATAGCTGAAGTTCATCTAGTAAGAGTAGATTTTCCAACTCTTAGTGTTGCTGATGTTCGAGAAGAGCAGCTTAATGATCCAGATGTTGCCAAGATTATTAGATGTTTAGAAGATCCCTCTTCTGACACAAGCGTAGATTTCAAGAGGTGGGCAGAAAGAGGATATATCATGAACAATGGGATATTATACCGTTATACTCCTGAAGTAGATGAAGAAGAGCCCCAATTGGTAGCGGCTAGTACACGTATTCCTCACATACTGCATGAGTACCATGATTCCGCTACTGCTGGTCATTATGGAGTGGAGAAGACATATCAAAGAATAATAAAACGCTACTATTGGCCTGGAATGAAGAAAATTATCTCTGACCATGTAAGTAAATGTCTTGAGTGCCAACGCTATAAAGTCTCTAACCTCAAACCCGCTGGTCTCCTACAAACCCCTGTTCAGTCCCAGAGGTTTGAAGTGCTATCTATTGATTTATTTGGGCCTTTGCCCCTCTCTCCTCAAGGTTATACATGGATTCTGGTAGTGGAAGACACTGCTAGTCGTTGGGTAGAATTATTCCCGTTAGAATCTGCTACTGCCGCTGCCTGCGCCAAGTGTTTCATAGACAACATAATCTTACGATACGGAATCCCTCGTCGAGTCGTCAGTGACAACGGTACTCAGTTCGTGAGTGCGGTAATGCAGCAAGTGGCGCATTGCTTTGGGTACCAACAGAACCTTATACCTGTATACCACCCGGAAGCTAACCCCGTCGAACGAAAAAATAGAGACATTAAAACTCAGTTAGCTATTCTAACAAATAATGACCATTCGTCTTGGTCTGAAAAGTTACCCGCTATACGGTTCGCGATGAACACTGTGAAGTGCGACTCAACCGGTTTCACTCCCGCGTACCTCACGTTCGGTCGCGAGTTACGAACTCCTGATGATGCAAATCGTGATTTTCGAAGCATCATAGCCAAGGACAACTTCGTGCCACAAATCACGCCCTATCTAATAACTTTGAGTAAAGCTCTTAGTGAAGCCCGCGAGACACATGAACAATCCCAAGATAGACGTAAGAAGTATAAAGACTGCCACCGCCGCTCGGTTTCGTTCGAAGTAGGTGATATTGTGCTAGTCGATTCGCATACACTAAGTGACGCGTCTAAGTCCATAACTTCGAAGTTCGCGCCGCGTCGTGACGGACCCTACAAGGTGACCAAAATGCTGTCCCCTACAACCTATGAAGTTTCACACATCGACACTCCGGATGTCCCTGCTGGAAAATATCATGTCTCAGCCTTGACGCCTTTCCATGCCGATCCAGAAGATCCGTGCCCTGCTCCAGTTCAACCTCTCCGTAGAAGAGGTCGTCCAGTGAAATCCTCAGAAGCCGACCCTCCTGCTCCACTGGTCTCCTGCCCAGAGTCTTTGACCCTTGGGTTAGACGATAGCGAAATGGGCTCCCCTGTTGGAGATGACCTTGCTCAAATTGAAGCTGAACCTGAACCTGACCCTATTGCCAGACGTAGACAACCCCGACCAAAACGTTGTCATTGCTGTCCTGTAGAGCTCTATTCCTGCTTAGACTCTGTTGCCCCACCCGCGAGTCGCCAGGGTGGTGCAAAGGGAGAGGATGTAACAGCCACACCGCTCCGTGGCTGAATACCACCGAAGTTACCATAACAGTGTCCACCGAGAGTGAACAGTGACAAGAGACATATATATGTTTTGTTGTAAGATGTAGGTTAAATTGTAACACATGGTTTTCCTTTTAATAAAATCGTGTAAATCAATATTCACAGTCATTACCTAACTATTTTAACTAATACCCACATCACAGTAGTAATTTATAAATTGATGAGTTATTAAAGTGTACTAAATATCAAGCAGATCAAAAAATATTTTACAATTTATTCAATTTGTTTATCACAGAAAGCGATTATTTAAACAACTGTACTTGTCCAAACTCGTATGACTCTATAAGTATTTTGTAACTTGCAATCGATTCTTTGCGCTTTCAGTTTTAGGGTATATTAAAAAAAACTTTTAACATATTATTAAATTTTTTATTAAAAAACAGTTTGAATAGGGAACTTTTTAGTTTTTAGACCACTTAACGTTTTTTTAGTTTCTTTGACAAGTGAGGATTCGGTTATTTCTTCATATGGGCTATGAACAATTGTCTAGTCAAGTCAACACTATTAGAGAAGTTACCTATACTTTTCCAGTAGTCATGCAGACGGTTCATTTTAATTGTCCCCATATGGAACATATGCTCGAGAAAAGTCTTAAATTTTGTTTGTGTTGTCTCTTTCCAAAACGCAAACCTCGATTTTTCTGAACGACTTTGTGCAAGTATTTCGTCAGTCACTTCCACCATTCATTTAATCTACATCGTCCTCGCCCGATGCTTCTAACAATGATTGTAATTCAGCAGTGGTCAATCTACGTTTATGTTCACATCTACCTTTTTTAGATGTCTAAGGCATATTATTTACATCCATTTCTTTATAAATACTATAACTCACTTTTACGGAGGTAATTAACAATAAAAACGTTCTACTGGAAACTATTAACTTACGACTTCCAATACTATAAGGCCACTTGAGGCACAATACGTTTTTACTCAATAATAGTTCCTGTATAAGTAAAATTGTTTTTTAATGTGCTTCATTGGAGCACAATAGATATATTTCAGTTTTGCCATCACATTCTTCAGAGTATGTTTTAACTTTTTTAACTTTTCTATCGGCCTTTCTACTAGTCATGCTTCTTCTTAAAACTTTGTAACATCTTGTACACTTTCTTCTCTTTGTATTATCTACATCGCTTTGCCTTAGATGGTATTTTTGGGTGTAACTGGTCATGAGGGTTACAACATTTCTTTATTTGTAAATGCCTTCGCGAACTCCAGTCCGAACTCAAGGATAGGTTGTCGCTTTTTTACGTTTTCTATTATTTAGCAACTAAGCATTGACTACTGCGGTATTAAATATTAATTCCATTGCCACTTTCCGGTACCACTTCAGAATTTTGCGTATTGGGCTTTGGTAAGAAGCCACTTGATCACTAAAATCAACACTCTTTTTCACCAAGTTATAATCGAGAATAATTTGTGGTTTTAGTACTTGTGTATAATTTTTCTTTTTATTTGATTAAACCAAGATACAACTATTATGTTTAAATGTTGCAAGGATTAAAACTGGTCTTTTGTCGACCCATTTTATCACTCGTAAGATCAATAATGGGGTTAAATTTCATCGAGAGTAACTGGTTGCAACTTTTGACGTGACAACGTCTTAAATTAGGTTGTGGCTCGGAGTCATTCATGAAAAAGTGTAACGCCCGCTCACGTCTGTTACAGTGAGTCACCGAACGAGAGAGAGGCCCGCCGGACCGGCGAATGCCTTGCGTCTCTCTCCCACTCAAACATGATCGGTCCGCTGGTGCGATGCTATTTCCCCTATCATCGTCCTATCCTCAACAAAATCACTCAAATAGAAATTAGTTAAGTTTAAGTTTACATGTACAATGTTTTAGTAAACAAAATATATTTCTATAGTTAAAATTTGTGCAATTCTTATTTTCATTCAATTCCTTGTTCCTATTGTGCAATTTAATAATATTCATATCAATAAATATTCTACCGAGAAAAAGACGTTGTCACGTAAAATCTTCGCCCGTAAAACCGACTTTACAGGCAACCGATTTTTTTTAATCGAGATTTTAGTTTTACATGTTTTTAGAGTAAAACATCTGCACATGAATAATTCGTTTCTTGAACAATGATGTCAATTCATCGACCAATATTCTAAAATAAGGTGTTATTACGTCGTCCGATAAACTGGTTCTTTTTCATAAAGCATTGGAAATATGGTTTACACTCTATATTTAGAAAAATCTTTTACTGCAACTCTTGTTCGACCTAAACTAAATTAATACACAAAACAAATTAATCTATTTTTTTTTATAGAAATGCAGATTCCTATCGGCTTTTTATCAGTGCGGCATGAGTCACTGGTGTCTCGTATATCCGGACCTCTTATCGCATTAAACATAATTCTTAATTAGCAGTGCGGTACAAGATACATTTATATCGTATAATCTGAAAGCCGTAATAAGACCATAAGACCGTATGTTATAAATAAATATATTCCTAAAAGAATTATCTTGAAACATGAAATAAATACACTAAAAAAGTGCAATATTAAGTGTTATTTAAAAAATGGTATATCATTCACGACGGGCGTACAGTTAAAAACAAAAGTTTTCAGTGTTCTATTGCTTGATTATTATTATCTGGTATTCTGAAAATGTTGACATATTTTCCTGGTCTGATCTTCCTCAACTAAAGTCATCTTTCCTAATTTGTGGGTTGTGTTGGTGTTTAAATGTGGCATTGCGTGCGTCATGTAGCGCTGATCTTAATTGTCTGATTAGTCGATTATATTTGTGTTCGTCATTTCGGCTTCTTGGTCATCTAACTCTTGCTCTTCATTTTTCGACTATTATTTGTATGATATAATTCGGAATGTTACTTGTGTTTTCTTGATTTGGAATTGTTAATCGTGTAGCTCCATATGAAATAGTAAAAGATGAAAACGGCAGCATATTCATCCATAAAAAAAGGAAACGCGATAAAGATATCTGAAACAACTGTTTTATGTTATAAGAGATGAAATAGTCCGAAATTGCCAGGTGAACAGGGTACTATAAAGAGGAAGTAGAATTAGCTATGAAACAGCTTAAATGGGGAAAAGAAGTAAGCTTAGACCAAATGCCAGCAGGAATTATTCAACTAGGGAAAAAATTAAACGGATAACAATATTCACTCCATTTACAGAAAACGGGGTGACCCGCAAAAATTTTAAGAACTTCTTTAATAGCCTCCAGTCAACAATTTCCTAATCATGTTTAAAAAACGTACGGAATGCACTGTATATACTAACCCAAACCGTCAACATACTTGTTGTTGCAGTTATGTATTACGATCAACTTAAAGGTTATGCACGACTCCCCTTGTATAGGTACACAGGCATGCACCCGTGCGGGAGAAAAAAGATTTGTCATAACGTTACATTATGTCACATTTTAACGTTGAATATTTTATGGTCCCCTTTGGATTATAAAACGAATGATCGACTTTTTCTCGCACAGATCCCGCCTATGTAACTTTACAAAGCGAGTCGTTTGCTGGGTATTAAAGAAACGTCTATGGCCATCATATAATTTTACGCTATTTCACGTTCTACGACGCATTCCACGTTTGACACACTATCTTGTTTAGTTTTCTGTCATTTTATTTGTTAAATCCTATTCTCGTCATTCTCGTCACAGCGTCAAGGAGCAGTAAATGTGTGCAGTGAACGGGAGGAATATGTTTAACAGTGAACGTTGGAGATTTTTCGAGTCTTTTATATTTTCTTCTTTGAGTGCCTCTCCTATCGGAGATTGGATATCATTAGGGCGATTCTAATTTTATTTACTGCTGTTTTGAATAATTCACTCATCACTAACTCATCAGGTGGCCAAAGTGTTTAAGTTTTCTCTTTTTTATATTCAGTATAACTTCTGGATCTACTGTTATGTATTCTACGTATTACCCCTTCATTTGTAATTTTATCCACTCAACTTATTTTTAGTATACTGCAGTAGCACCACATCTCAAAGCTTTTAAGATTTGTAACATTCTTCTGTTTAAGAGTCCATGCCTCAACACCGTAAAGCTAAGTACTGAATACATACTAAGTAGTTAACTAAAAGTGGACGTATGCAAAGAGATGTATGACGTAATCGTATGGTATTCGCTAAATCCTGTCACGTAATATGCCACATACCTCTGTACGTAAATTCGTTTTATTGCCAGTTTAAGGTGTTATTAGATGCAGCCATGTTGAATTTCTCTCCACTATCGTATTATCTTCGTTAAATCCTATCATTTTAGGCTCCATATATCCTCATTAGACCTATAGGACCGGAGATACGCAACTAAGGCTCTTTTGACATAACATATATAGGAGCAAAGATATATACCTAAGGTCCTTTTGACGTGTTGATGTATTTGATTTCTACGTCGTAGTATTCTATTGGTTAAATGTTACCATTTGAGGTACTGTACGTCACGATTGGACTAATAGGACCGCAGATACATAACTAAGGCCCTTTTGATAAGCTGATGTATTTTATTTTTCTATCTTATTGTATTCGATTGGTTAAATCCTATCATTTGAGGTACTGTACGTCACGATTGGGCTACTAAAAACGAGGATACGTAACTAAGGCCCTTTTAACATTTTGCTGTATTTGATTTCTATCTCATTGTATTCTATTAGTTAAATTCTATCATTTGAGGTATCGTACGTCACGATTGGACTAATAGAACCGAAGATACATAACTAAGGCCATTTTGACATGCTACTTTATTTAATTTTTATACCTCATTGTATTTTATTTGTTAAATCCTTTCATTTGAGGTACTGCACGTCATGATTGGACTAATAGAACTAAAGATAAACAACTAAGGCCCTTTTGACATTGTTCTGTATTTGATTTTTGTATCCCATTGTATTCTCTATGTTAAATCCTATCATTAGAGGTACTATACGTCACGATTGGACTAATATGACCGAAGATACGTGACTACGGCCCTTTTGACATGTTGCTGTATTTAATTTTTTTATTTCATTATTTTCAATTCGTTAAATCCTGTCATTTGAGATACTGTACGTCACGATTGGACTTATAGAAACGAAGATATATAATTAAGGCCTTTTTGACATGCTGCTATATTTGATTTTTCTGTCTTATTGTATTTTATTGGTTAAATTCTATCATTTGAGGGGCTGTACGTCGCGACTGGACCAATTGGAGCGAAGATACAATAGGTAGTTGCAATATATCATAACCCGTTACTTTTAACCAACCATGATGCCAGAATGATTTGTGGATAAAAAGAATATATTATATATTCTTAAATTTACTATTTCATTGTGGTTAATATTATATTCAACAGCGATGCCAAATTTCTGATGCTAAAATGATTGATAATGAAAGGGGATATACATTTTCATGTATATAATGGCAGCGAGTAAACGGTAAAACCCTGAACTAAATATATATAATATTTTCACTGTACCATCATTTTAGACTCAAACATTTTCTGGAATAAACTTGTATAACTCAGT